>NC_090927.1:741296080-741635366 GCF_040938575.1 Ambystoma mexicanum | reverse complement strand
TTGAAGGAGATACTTAGACAGAGAACACCCCAAGAAAGGACAGGGTGACTGACACAAATAGTCTGAAAGAAACCGGGTTGGTTGGAAAGCAGTTAGAAGTAGAAGGGGTTGGGACAAACTCCTAAGGCACAGAGCAGTAGGAGGACCGCGAGAAGGGGAAGCACAGCATTCTGGGCTCAAAGAGGCTCCAAGTGACAGTCCACCGTTGTAGGCCTCTGAAGAACCACCACTTGACGTTGGACAGGAGGAACACTGTCAAACTCCACCGAACAAATATGCAAATAGCAACAAGAAAAGTAGAGATTATAAAAGGAGTAGACTCTCAGTGACTGCTGAATCTAGCACAGCAAGGCACGCTCACCTTAAAAAGCGGTTGTCTGTGGGCGACAGCCCTAAAGAAAGGGAGACCCAGGATGAATCTCATGGCACCTGTTATTTAAATCTTCCACCTTTTATTTTGAACCTCTTGAGTTGATTATCTCAACTGAGCTAAATCCTAGCCATTACTCCAATCCCTCCATGACTAAAATAGAGAGCTAGATTGCATTGGGCACCGTTTCTGTGGGCATAGCCTTGTGAAAAAAGGCAGGTGCGTCTGAATGGGGTTAGACCCTCTTTTGTAACGTATGGATATCTAATCAGACTGTTTGTCCTGGTTTGCTAATCAATATCTAACACAAGGCTTATTTCATGGTCCTACTGTTCTTTTCATCAACAAAATAATAAGATATTATTCTTTGCATCTGTGGCATGTGAAATTGCACCAACAACTTTTTTCAATTTAAATTCAGTTTTTGCAATGGCAGAACATCACTGTAAAAAAAAAGAAAATAGAAAAGGCGACAGAGATGGCTAATCATAAAAGTAACATACATCACGGGTTTTACAAATTAAATGGAACCCTTTTGTATCTGCCATTTATGAGTTAAGGTGACACAACCGAGACAGAAGGGAATTCTATTAGGTAGGTTAAATTCCCCCTTCAGGGAAATGAAACAATAAACTGAAATACATCCCTCGAATGAGGTAGCCTAAAAATAGCAGTCACATTTGCATTTTGGTTTATTCGTATTCGTCCTCTTATTTCTGTATTTTTGTGATAACCTACTTTCTTTGCTCTCTTTCCTTCCTCTGCAGCTAGGTACAGCTCATAATATTTAGTATTTATTTCAGGGATTAAGCTTTTTAGGTGTCATGCTTTGGAACCCGTTGACTTCCGTGTAACTGCGCCCCTCCTATGGTGCCATAGCTATTGCACATTTCACTGAATTAACACACACACGCTGGGAAAGCATTGGTGCGCTGGTTTACAGACACTTTAATATGGTTAATAATTATTGGAATACAATCTGTGAAAAAAAGATACCCTCTTGAATGGCTACCACAAGGTTTACAGGAATCCCCAGTCTATCGCAGACTGTGTCATGCAAGTGAAGGAGTTGATGGACACAAACCACCTCCCTCTAAAAACCTCAGGGACAGAGGTCGTGTTCGAAGGCCCAGTGGATCCACACCTTGGTTGGTTCTCTCCCCCTTTAGCTGGCCATCACTAGTGGCTATGTCCCCTGTGCCTAAGCTAGACATATGTAACTCGGGTAGTCACCTCCCATGTAGTACTATCATTTGTAGAGCAAGTGAGTGCAGTGACTAATTCGGCCTATTACCACCTCTGACTATTTTGGGTATTCTCACTCACTTGCACCACTCTTATAAAACTACCCTGGGACCTGCATTTTCCTATGTCACATTTCGAGTACCGCAATGCGATCTATGACAGGATACCTGATACAGCTTTGCATGGGCTTGAAACAACTCACAATTATGCCGACAGCCTAGCCTTTGGGCTAAAGCAATCAGATCACATCCCCACAGCACTAAAGATACTACTACACGGCCTGTCTTGGAAGCAATGTATTGGGTTCATTCCACTCTGCCTTCAGCATAAAACCTTCTGTGGCCTTGCAGCTGTCGACCTCACCAAATGGTTCTCTTAGTATACGCCAACCAAACGATTACCGTTGATTTCCCAAAACCTGCTAGATACTCACAAATATATCTACAAATGCTTTCGAGGTAAATCCATCCCTTACCAAAGCTCATCTTTGAGGAACTCCCTCCAGCCTACCCTCCAACGTGCACCAGCTCAGCTGATGTTCAGAAGAATACTGAAGGCATGGTTGTTCAATCCACCTGTTGCGCATGGTTTCTGAATAACAATATGTTCACCTTCAAGGTCTCTGTTCCCTACTGCTCTTCTCTGGCTTCCTGTTATTTTCCCTCCCTCACACCTATGATCAATATGCACTCTAAAATGGGAACTTTGTGGCATGTGGCACACAGAAACTCAACAAAATAAAAATGAATGACCAGGGGGATGGCCAAGCTGGCTAGGTTCTAGGAAGGTAACTCGGTTTCAGAACTCTGGCTCAGTTCAGCTGCTGGGGCCTCCAGTGCTGCCCAGCGTGATCATTCAGGGCTGCAAACTAACAACACAAAAGGGTCTGATTCAGATGAGTGACAGCTGACTCCATTTCAGTGGCAAAGACGCATTTCAGTGTCCATAATGACATAGAGGAATTGCTCCCCTTGGACCATTGATAATGTTCCAAGGTTTTGCAGATGAAAGCATGCCGCAGCTTAGATGAGGTCCGAGATGTGACCTGCTGGAGGTGAGCAAGGCCTCTAAAGATGTGGCACCAATGGTTGCTTGGGGGAAGATAAATTGCAGGGTGTGTGCCATGGACCATCCTGGTCAGGCTCCTTGCTATTGAAAGCTACTCGGCTGTGGAACATAGAGCAACGGTTAAAGGTTAATGCCCAAGCGCAGATGTGTGCATCCCTGCTCTTCTCCATGAAGATCATCTCATAAATTGCAGAGATTGTTTCTAGTGATCCCCTTTGGATTGCTACTTCTACATTGTAGCACAATTATAATTATTATAACTATAACATCAGATTAGAATGGGACATATACAGTGCATGCAGGAGCAAATTGCAGAGGCACCACACTGGCTCTGACCTATTCCAGCCATGCAGTGGTAAGGTACTTGTATCAGCTGGTGAGAGACTGTTGCTAAACTTCCTGAATATGCCCCATGCTAAGAGGAACTGGATGGAAGCCACACTGTCCACAAAGGAGGTGATGCTGAAAGGACTGCCTGGGAATGTGGCACAGATTCCAGGTCTCACTCACCAATGTGAAACATCTGCTGAAGGTGGCAGAAGGACTAGTGGTGGGAGGCGGTCATATGCCTTCACAGGTGGTTTTTACAGGCGTGTGACCCATGATATAGGGGAGGCTAATTGCTGAATTGTCTGTCTAGAAGACAAAAAAAAGGATAACCAAGATCCGAATTCTGGGATTTCCAACCCAGTTTGGGACTGATGACCTCTGGAATTTGCAGAAGATTTCCTTGGGCAACAGGCCTTGCTATATCAATCTGGCCTAGCCCCAGTGATTTATATAATGATTTCATAAGACAGATAGTCTGCCATGCATATGTGTTGGAGAAGGAGAGGATACTGTGGGAACCATTATGGGGAAGTTCCCAGATCCTAGAGTCACTGGTCACTTGCTCAAGGCCCCAAGCCAAGTGAGCATCTGTTTGAAAGCCAAAGGACTCTCCTCTTGCCAGACCTAACGAGGCATTCAATGGATAGGCTGTGGATAGGCTGTGGAAATTGACAGCAATCAGGGGTGATCTGATGAGGAGAGGAGTCTCTCCAACAGTCGCATACGCAACTACATTGAAAGAATAATGGGAAAACATCCATATTTACTGACCTGACAACAGTTAGCTCTTTTCAGGAGTGTCTGGTTGACAGGAATCGGTAGGAGCTGCCATGTAGGGTTCTTTTGAGCAGCCAGGGAACCAAACAGTCCTGTATTTATTGCATCCGGGGGCCAGAGGTTACACTAATGGGCCTTAGGATTTTGAGGTTTGACTCCTTATTTTTAGTCATATTCCTGGGTAATGCTATGTCTAACGGGAGCAATTTCCTTGAGCCCTCTCTCTCCCCTCGATCTGCCCCTCTTGGCTGATGGCGCTTTGGGGGATATTGTTTTCTGCTTTAATGGTATTGGGAAATACTTTCAATGTTGTAGTTATGTGAGTGGGCAGGCGGTACATTACGGAGGTTTGTCTTGCTGTAATTGTGGTTTAATGTTTGCCCTCAATAACAAAAAGGTTCAATTTGAGGGGAACAGGTTGGTGGAGCTGAAGGAATGGTGGAAAATAGCAGTCACGGTTTGGTTAATGTATTACATTTTTTCACAGTAGTTCCTTCACCTGCAGGGAGTCAAAATACAAATGCTGAAGCAGTGCAAATAACATTGCTCACGTGGAAAACAATACCACAAACATACAACAGAAATGTACCACATGTATAAACCAGAAAGGTGCACAGGGGAATTGTATTGATGTATTTAGTAGCTTTCCTCAGGGCAGACCAGTTGTGGGCAGGCACTGGAGCACTTTAAAGTGGATAATAAATCAATTCTCTGTGCCACTCTTTAGGCACAACAAATATATCAAACTCAATTAGTATTTTGGTCAGCAGTACATTCAGCTTCCAGAGGAGGGCGCTGTGAAATGTGGTCAAAGGAATTACACAAGTACGTGGTACAAGTAGTTCATTACTCATATCTGGATTCCATAAAATAATGGCTATAAATTGGTTGATGAAGGCTAGTAGTCAACAATTGTGGCATAAAGTATGTCCTTTCAATTGACTGTAATGGATTAGTTATTTTTTTAATTGTCCATGAGGGAAATGGCTTTTATGGGTTGTCGTCCAAAATACCACTGTGCTTGTCAAATATATAGTCTCATTGTTTTTCTTAATGCATTTTCTTGAACTTAAAGTTTGGAGTACATCCCTTCCGAGTCCTCCGCAGCAAGTGGTTACAGTGTTTCCTCTTGTATGTTTCCCCCCACTTAGGGCTTGTCTGTCCATTAATAAGCTCTTCTGTTGTTGTGGATTCTTCCATTGTCTCCATGGCCCAGATGTCTTTTTGTAAATCGTGTGTGTTTTTCTATTGATATAGATATCTATACACCATTGTAATCCTCTTGTTGTTCTTCATGCTTAATACCTTCAATGGTCAATTTGTCCAAACATTGTTAGGCTGTCTTGTGGAAGGACGCAGACCCCCAGTCAAACAAAGGTTGGTAAAATAATGAAGACATTAATTATAATAATACTGTTACCATGGAGGAAAGTGAGGCATCATGAACCAGGAGTGGGGTGGGTCTTAAATGAACTTCCTTGGCAAAAGAAAACAAGGAAGTGCGTGCAGTATAAAAGAAAAACATGTTTTTACACCTTCACTGTGATGGCATTATGTGCACCTAGTATTTCATATTTTTCTTTAAATCACAGAGGACTCTGGATAGGGTATCCCATGTTCTATTGACACAAGGTAGTGCTGGTTGCTATTCATTTTAACTATATCGAACTACGCAGACGCACGTAAAGTGCTGACATCAAACTTTCAGCCAACTCCCGGTTACTTGAGCAGGGACATCTGCTCGATGCCAAAGGTTCTCACCAGTTAAAACCAAATATTAGAGCATTCTTCTGCAATGGAAGTTGTAATAGGGGGTGAGGCCTAAGGCCCTCGCCTGAGGAGGATATAGCTGGAATTGGGACACTGCAGCCATCTTTTACCCAGAACTGTTTTGTTAGCTAACAACTCATGGACACAGAATTAATCATCTCCGTGACGACCTGGGCATCACGGTTCAGGCCTAGCCTGTTTGACCACCTTTCTCTCCGATTGACCCTCCGAGGTCCAACTTGAGTCCTTTCTCTGATTCCATGTGATAATGTCCCTACATATATATCACCATACAAGAATGGCGCCATTTTTGCAGCGATAT
This sequence comes from Ambystoma mexicanum, assembly GCF_040938575.1. Taxonomy (NCBI): domain Eukaryota; kingdom Metazoa; phylum Chordata; class Amphibia; order Caudata; family Ambystomatidae; genus Ambystoma; species Ambystoma mexicanum. Next base: position 741,629,484 of record NC_090927.1, on the reverse strand, counting down.
TATCCCATGGAACCTGCGGTGGACACCCCTGTAACCCCCATATTTTTTTAAAGGAGCGGGGGCCGCCTCCGCATTTCCCGCTCCCATTTACCCCATAAATTATCCACATAAATAATGTTGCCTATGCCGTTTCCCGACGACCATATGTATGGCAACATTATTTATGGGGATAATATTACCTGATACCCTTTCTCTCCCCCAGCTTTCTCTCTAAATGTTGTGTTCCCCAGGGTTCTAACCTCTCACCCTGGCTCTTCAACCATTATTTGGTTCCTCTGGCCCACCTCATCTCAACCTTATGTTCTAACTTTCACTGTTATGCAGATGACACTCAGTTCTCCTTCAGGCACCCCTCAGCCTCCTCTGCTCTCTCGCTCATACCGGACTGACTATCTGCGATTCAGGAATGGTGTGCCTCCAACAATCACTGCTTTAATGACAGCAAGACGGAGATCCTTCTCAATGGGACCCCTGCTCCCGCTTTCCCTCTTTCCCTCTCGCCGCCCACCCTGGGCCCTTTACCCGCACCTTCTTGTGAGGCGAAGAACCTTGGTGTCATCTTCGACTCCAGTCTCTCCTTCTCTCCTCACATCTCTGACGTCTCTAAGAAGTCACACTATCACTGGCACCGCCTCAAAGGTATTCTTCCTTTTCTCATTTTCCCCCAGATGCTCACTGCCTCCAGAGCCCTGGTTCATTCTAGGCTGGACTACTGTAACAGCCTCTTTCTAAATCTGCCTGCCTCTACTCTTCGCCATTTGCAACTAATCCAGAACAGGACTGCGAGACTTGTTCTTGACCTCAAGCCCAGGGATCGTATCTGTCCAGCCCTGAAATCTTTCCACTGGCTCCCAGTGGCTGCAAGGATCAAGTTCAACACCCTCTGCATCATACACAAGGCTTTCTGGGGCCAAGGGCCACACTACATCCAACTATCTCTTCCTAAGCATCTTCCTTCTTGCACCCTCTGCTCATCCATCTTCAACTCTATGAAGGCCAGGCGCTTCTCCAGGTAGAGTGTGGAAATGCCATCCTGCCTCTCTCAAACTTGAGCAGGACCACCTAAGGTTCCGGAAGCAACTCAGGACCTTCCTTTCGCTTCTGCTTTCTCTCTCTCCCGCCACCCCCTGCTGATTCTCCTGTCTGCTGCACTAACTGGTTACCTGGGCATCCACTGAACCTCACGGGCACCAGGCTCCTGCATGACCAGTATCCCCTTGCACTGTCGCCGGGCCTCCCACCCACACAGGGACTGTATCTGCAACCCTACTGTCCCCTGCCTCACTGCACTTACATGAGCCACCCCCGGGCAGTACTTATGATGTCTTGCCACTGCACTCTCCCTCCTCCCCACTGGTACTTCTCCTCTTTCCTCCCCCTCGTACTTGCACGATCTGAATGACACAAGGCCTAGTAAGATCGTTAGTTTTGTCCTCCCTCTGTCTACCCTTCCTTGTCTTGACGCGCCTAGAAACACTTGTTTACAGGCACGTTATAAATGACTTATCACATCATACCAATCCCAAGAGACATGGGAAATACATGTTTTAGATGAGATGGGAATAATGGACCAGAAGACCTGGTAAGTGCCTTTCGATGTTGCAGGATCAATTGTCTGGAGCTCATAAAGGTGCCCATCTGGAGGGCAGGATGGGATTATCGGCTCGGGATGGGTTAATGCTAGGATGCTGTCTGTCTTTCTGGAGTTTCTCAAGCCTTCTCTATGGTACCTGCTTCATATAAGTCATCCAAAGGGTAGCAGTTTATCTGTACAGTACTGTTGTCCTTAGGGATATTCGCAGCTTCTCTGCCTCTCTGGGAAAAGGGGGCCCTTCTTGTCTGAACTGCACTTGCTGCAGGATGGGAGAATTAGGCCTTCTCTGATGAAACTGTAAATACGTCACATGGGAACACCATGTCCCAGACCAGGACGTTGACTTACACATGGAATAGTTGTCTTGGTTCACTTCAAACAAAGTAATCAAGCAACCAGTAATGAAACATGGTGTCCCAGGTCACAGAATACATTTAACGAGGTCTGTGGCCCACAAGCACTGACCAAAGAAGAGGAAGACCTACGCCACTATTTTTGGGTTGGGGCCAAGCCTGATTTGCATATGGTCTTTCCCCTTCTGTAATGGCTTGGCAGGCGAAGAACGATGGTCTGGAGGGTTGCCCAGAGCAATGCCAGAGGTTAAGATTCATTCTAAACCTTCCAGCCATCACCTCTTTGTTTCTGCGATGTCACCTCGAGTGGGACGGGTATGCCCAGACGTGGGCCCCATGCCTGCTGGGCCTAGAGACCAAAGCTACTCCTCACTGATGAGGCCCAACAAGGCCAAAACATGTTTGGGGATGCTTGTGGTCTTGTGCAGAAGGGATGAGACCTAGCAGTTCGGGCTGGACTGCCCCTTTTGGGGTGGGGCCAAGCCTGATTTGCATATGGTCTTTCCCATTATGTAATGGCTTGGCAGGCGAAGAACGATGGTCTGGAGGGTTGCCCAGAGCAATGCCAGAGATTAAGATTCATTCTAAACCTTCCAGCCATCACCTCTTTGTTTTTACTATTTTCTCTGCCTATGCTTTGGAATGGGGTGTCAACCTTCAAACCCAGGTGCAACAAAACCATAAAGGAGTAACTAGGATTTTAAAAATTCACTACCACACCAACCGCCAGAGGAGAGAAAATCTTCTCTTTGCTACCAACAGCCGGAATGTATTAAACCCCTGCGCATCTCTGCTCAGAACGATGGAGGACTAGAGGATTTTGGTAACTTCCTACTTTCCCTTTCTGTTAACCATCTTTCAAGGTAGAGATGGTTCACCAAGAGCGAATGAAGGGCACCTACTGCCAGTACCAACCATTGCCTCCTGTGTTGGGAAGAGGACCTCTGCGAATCTGTCATAAACCCAACTTGCCAATACCTCCTTCTCATCCCTCCATCTTTCCTCCACATCTCACTACTCGCTTCATAGCTCACCTGTCACCTTGTGGTACAGAAGAGACACCTCGGCCACCCTGTCCCATCCACAGACATCCCCCTTCCTACTCCAATGACTCCTCAGAAATATCACTTTTTTCGTACATTTACATTCCAAGCACTGATGAGCCATCTTCAGCCTTTGTCCCCCTCTGAACCTACTCCAAAACGGGACTCATTCACAAGGAATGTATGTTTCCTGCATTGTTTAACATTCCTCTGCTGACTTGCCACTGGATGTTTTATGATATCCCCTCAGAAATAAAAGCTGCTGAAGATATTTTGGCTGTTTCCCTTCGTAACTTTAGCTCCTCCCCATGCACCTGCACAGGCTGTTCAGCCACCGGAAATCGGTACATGACGGACTTCACTGAATCATGTATGGTTTATTGATTGCTTGCTCTTGGCAAAACGCTCCTTCCGGTTTCCCGTGTTTTCCTTGGCAGCTATTTGTGTCGGTGCCATTTTTCCCGTTGCGTATTCACTCCGTCTAACCGACCCCCACCACCTCACCCTGCCACCCAATCCCCTAACCCAAACACACAACAAGTTTATTTATTTAAAAAAGAAAAATGCAGCGAAAAACCGCAGCAGTGAAAACACTGACAAAAATGCCAACGGCAAAGATCGCTGGGAGCAAAACAATGTAAGCGCTCCTTTCCTTGGGCATATCCTCAAGTACCACAGGGCCATCAGAGCCTATATATTATACATTTCCATTTTATGAATATTCAATACTAACATGCCACCTCTGTATCCTTTCAGAACACTTTTCAATAATATGCAAATACAGAAACCCAAAAATGATACTAAAAAAGTACTTCAGGATATACAATTACCAAAAACACTGTCTGTACCAACTCTTTGAGCAAATAAGCAAGCTAACGGCCTACATCGCCGTGGATTCGAATGCGCTGCATAGTTGCGCAGGAATTGATGACAAAAAAATACTGGCAATCCCACCAGGCCAGCCCTACTTCTCACGCTTTACACCGACCTACACATATTGCCCTAGAGAAGCAAAGGCTAATTTGAAAATGTATGTTGCTGTTGACATTTTGCATTGTCACCCTAAACATCTTGTTTTCTGTTACAGGAGAAATCCCGCTGGTGGTAAATAACTGTTTCGTTGGGATTATGGTTATGCCTGGTGAAAATCCTGGTGGCAGTACCTTACTAACACATTCAGACTAGCAGTATTGCATTATGGCTGGTGGTATATACACAGTAGTATAGTAAAAATATCATTGATGAAACATATATTTGTGATTTTTCATTAAAATAAATAGGACCAATAGTAAAAATGTATGCTGGCAGAAAAAAAACAAAGGAACAGCCATACCAGACATCATGTCAATTGGCGTGGATCTGGTCCCAGTGGGACTCAAAACCTCAACACTATCACCTGTTTAGGGCCCGCCCTGACCTGCATGCTTTACAGGTTGATCAGCCGGATTTGATGACGTTGGACCCGGTTTATCTCAGAGCTAATATCATTTCTGGTTGTAATGACCACAATTTGCAGGCATTACTCTTTTTCTGCATTGGGCTTTCTGGTGGTGATGCATTTGAACCCTTGTTAATGTGTTTTATCCTTATGTACTAATGGTAAAAAGCGGCAGAAATGATGCCTCTATTTCCATAAGGGCACCCCTTGAATGTTGCATTAATTTCTTCAATGCATAAAAATGATGTGTGATCCATAACGCTATCCTTTGCCGTTTATCATTTCTTTTTGCGTTCACGTTATCTCGCAGCTGCTCCTTTGTATGCACCAAGTTTGCATGAGTTCAGCAAATGTCTTTACTCTATAGAAGTGGATCCTATTTCTGCAAGCACACCAGAGCTAGAAGTACCAACAATTACATGCCATTCATAGCTTGTCACTGACGCTGATTGCTACCACAAAAGAGTTGAAATGAATTTCTATGCTATTCCGTTTGAATTGTGCTGGCAATATATGAGAAGTGCACATGTTCTTGCTCAATAAAGGCCAAGTACATTAACAATGTATTGGATGAAGGTTTACAAACCATGATCATATTTTCCAGTTTCAGCTTCTGACAGTGACTGATGGGTTCTTCTGTGACTCTCCAGGTGCCTTTAGACAAAATGGCCGAAAGCCGGTTGACCATAGCCGAGTACTTTTTGATTGCGTTGGGCAGAGCCTTGCGGTCCTGCTTCATCTCTAGAATAGCACCTTCACAATCCTTGGTCCAAAGGTAAAGTAAGCCGAGTAATGCGACCTGGGTAGGATACTGGGCAAAGAAAAAACATTGGAATATTTTAAAATACATAATACATTAATCAAAAGTGCATTTGTCGTACGTTAAAATGTGAAAAATGTTGCCTCAGCCATATCCCCATTTCAGTGCAATGCTACAGAGGACGTCACTACTTCTAGCCGGGGCAGATTGCTTATATGTTCCTGCTATCCCCAAGAGGGAAATGCACAGTCTGCAGGCAAAGCCACATTTGTTGAAACAGAAAGATAGCGGTGGGTAATGCCAATTGCTGCCTCATCATTTACATGCGGAACCTCTGGGTCTGTGGCGACACCAGAGGATTGTAAAGGGGCCCTGGCAGGAATAAAGCCGAGTCGTTGAGTTATGCTTGTCCTCTCAGTCTCTCCTGTCATGGGGAGTGAAAGCCGCCCAGGTCTCAGCGTTCAAACCTTTGGAGATCACTGCAGTGCTTGCGCAATGCTCTATGGTAGAGTTGGTAATAGACCTCCCAACTCTAGAGGAGACCTCTTCTGCACATAGGGCGAAAAACAAGGCGCAGCAGCAAACATTAACAAGGCAGACACCTTAAAGAGATGAGATTAGTAAAGGCCTTTCTATCTTAAATGGCCGTGACAGTCTATCTCTGTGGCTTCCATACTAGTTCCTCTGAGACCAGCCACCTGTTGCACTGCACCATGGTGACCCACCCACCCTCTCTCTGCGCCATGTTCAAATCGGAAGCCAGGCTTTCTGGTCCTTGGGCTCGTTTCTTTGGAGACTACTCTGTATTCATGCACATGCTCAGTGAATATACTCCGGTTTACTTAGAGGGATTATTTCACATTATTTTTGGGAGTTTATCAACGTGCACTTGGGTGTAGGATATCTGCCTCACTTTAGCCCCACTAAAAAATGCCCCCAGTTAATGAATGACAACATACGCGGTCTGTGCGCCCATGTATTAGTACGGCCACTGGTGACTCCAAGCTGTTTCTGCCACTGCAGGCCATTAGTGTCTGTGACTATCTGTGCAATCAATCACATCATTGACAACTGGTTGACTTTCATCCTAAGCTTTCTAAACAGAAATAGCAGCTTATTGTCTCACGAAGGGTTATAATACCCTGATTATAATGCAGGTAAATAACTCCATGAAATATTTCCAGCAAGCATACACCTTCATACTAACAGCAACACCCAATCATCTGCCCATCAGACTTCATTAAGGTTGCCAATGAAATGAGTACTAGGCAACTTGTGGTCACTAATTCCTCAGATCACGGAAGAGTAAAAGAAATAAAAAGGCAAAAAATTATTTCAACAGCTCAATAATTGCTCAATGAAAGCAAACTCGGCTGCTGCTCCCATGTGCCTGATAAATGCCTAATGTTGGACAGTTTGGATTACAGGCATGAAAAAAGAAGCATTCTGTAGGGACTTTAAAACACCCCACCACTCCCCTTGCACCACACACATTACTTTGACATGAGTTTCAAACCGAGAATAAAGGTGCAAGCAGAAGCTGGGGGTTTTCTTATTTCCGTCAATGAATTCCCATGCTGGGGTCAACGAAAAAGGGACTTGATTTTTTGAAGGACGGTTTCTCTCTACACCCTTTCTCGTTCCCCTCTTAAATCATCCTCCAATCTTTCCTCCCACTTCTATGCAGATGACCTGCAGATTTCCTTTCCATCCCTTTCTGATTCTCTGACTTCACTGGTCTCTTTTTACTCCCCTTGACATTCTCTTCACTCCCAATCTCTGCATCTTCTCGTGTTCTATTGCACGCGCACAAGAACACACACACACAATTTTGACAGGTGGACAGGACCTGTGCTTTCAGCTTTAATCCCGCCTTACTTTTGATAGGGTTTTGATATAAACTTTTGTATATATTTTATATAAAAATACATTTATTTTTTGTATCAATTTGATATAAAATGTATATTTGATATAAAGTGGCTATACTTTTTATATCAATTTGATATAAAGCGAATATAGTAAACACTGGAGCAGCTGGCAACGGTACTGCTTGGCCAACTATTGAGGGCAAAGTGAGCTCTGAAGACAGGGACTGTGAACTTACGGTTTTCCAGAGTGACGCAGCGATGACGCCGGAGCGGGGTTTGGCCATTAATGTTATAGGAAATGGATATACATTTTATTGATAGTGTAGATGATGCCATGATGTTATCCTTTTAATGACACGGGCTAGGCAGTTAGCTTCAATGGCTAGGAACATTAAACATATATATCATTTGATATAGAGTGCAAATAGAGGCGGGCACAGCAGCTCTATATGAATACGGTTTATAGGCAAAGGGTGATTTTGTAGCACTAATATAAAAGACTTAAAACTATTGGTTTTGTCAATGCTTGTTTTCTTTTTCAAATGAAGAGTCATGAACCAAGTTGATATAGCGTCACCACCACCATTACATTTTAACTTTACCATGCCAATACAAAAACACAAACTACTGGCTTTGTCAATGCTTACTTTCTTTAAAACACAATATATGTACAGCCAGATACAAAATGACAGAGCACAATGGTTGGTTTACAGTGGCAGTACAAAATACCATTGGCCTGGACAATGCTCGTTTCCTTTAAAACTCAATGCATGTACAGCCAGATACAAAATACAAAATGACAGAGCCAATGGCTGGTTTACAGTGGCAATATGAGGTAAACTAGTCCTCCTTCACAGAACCAGAACACCAGAAGGTAAGTAGTTTACATGTAGGTTTATTTCTCTTGTTCATAAGTAGAGAAAGCACTGGGGCATCCATCCAGCCCAGCACATTATGTCCAACTGACACCAGAGTCCCAGTGACATCACCACACCAACACTCCACCTAGAATGTCAGTGACATCACCAGACCATCACAACACTCATATCCATAATCAGGCCCAGCACAGATTATGACATATCTCCCTCTCTTCCACTAGCACAACACAACACCCATGGTAGAGACCCATCACAATTGCAATATTACCAGAATAGTTACCAAAACAAAACTCATACCAGCTGAGAAACCATTCTCAACTGAGCCAATCCGCTACACCACAAATTCTAACCAAGGTCTTAAATGGAAAACACAAGAAACTAAAATTCAATCACAGGCCCTCCCCCAAAGCCTGAACCCCACTCAGCTACAGAACCCGCTGAAGGACACAACAATGGAAGAACAAACCAGTCATTCCCTGCAGGAGACCCCATGCACCATAACCAAAACTAACTCACTCACCATCTAATCCCCACACAGACATGTGGCCACCATGTCTATGTCCAGCACCAAAAACATCAACCAAAATTACATCCTACCACCTAACCACATATCAATACACTATCCCCTTAACCAAAACCAAAACAGCACCTCACTGCCCCTAAAAACAACCAGACAGCACCTCACTGCCCCTTAAAATACCAGACGGCACCTCACTGCCCCTTAAAATCCCAAACAGCACCTCACTGCCCCCTTAAAATACCCAGACAGCACCTGACTGCCCCTCACAACAACCAGACAGCACCCCACTGCCCCTATCAACAACCAGACAGCACCTCACTGCCCCTGACAACAGCACCTCACTGCCCCTTAAAATACCAGACAGCACCTCACTGCCCCTGACAACAACCAGACAGCACCTCGTTGCCCCTTAAAATACCAGGCATCACTGCCCCTTAAAAAAAACATACCAAACAGAACCTCACTGCCCCTAACCATTACCAGGCAGCACCTCACTGCCACATTACAATTCCGGGTAGCCCCTCACTACCCCTTAAAATCACTGGCATCCTCCACCCATAACCAGGGGACATGCCCCTACGAACACGACAAACAAAACACCACAGGACAACATATAAATCCTCAAAAAACCAACCAGTTAAAGTCTGTGGCGCCAAAGTCCCTGCGCCAACACCAACATGTCCCTGTGATGCCAAGCAACTAAACACAACGCAAGACAAATGTAAATGCAAAGTAAATGAAAGTAACATGGCACCAAAGTCCCTGCGCCATACCCCCACCCATATGTCCAATTTCCCCATCCTGCAAGGAAAACATTGTGTAAAACAAACATTAAAATGTCTCATGGACCCCACACCCACGAGTCCATACTGAAAACCTAAAGGACATATCCTAACAGCAGGCCACCATCATATACACAACAACAGTATAAATATTAACAGGCCTTAAACTACTAACATTAACCCAGGACCCAAACCGTATCAGTCTTAAACCCAGGGGCCACAACATATAAATAGCGACATTACAGCAGAGACCAGCCTCACCCCACACCTACCTCCGATTAGTCCTCCAAATCAATGCATCCTTCAACCTGTATGTGTCCCCAGTAATCTGGATCCAACTCTCTCCAATGCAGCACACAAATATGGAACCAATATCCCCACTGGACCCAAAGTTTCCGACACCCGCTCTTCACCAGATCACACATGAAGTGTCCGTTGACGTCCACAAACTGGCTGGACCCGTCCTCACAGCAATCCACAAGGCCTGAGTACCACTTCCATGCCGTTCCCATCTCTCCATTACTCTGCCCATCAGCCCGAACCTCGCTAGCAGTCCACGTGACCAGCACCTCCATTACGCAACGCTCTCGCACAACCGGTCGGACTCCCAATCCAAAGTCCTTAGCAGCGTTGTGTTCCAGCCCTCCATGCTGGAATGTACTGGCAGTGTCGCGTTCCAGCTCTCCATGCTGGAACGCACAATCACATGCATGAACACCCCTGTCCACAGCGGCGCTGCGTTCCAGCTTTCCATGTTGGAACGCACGCCTCCAGCCGAACAACGTCATCAGAAGGCACAAAAGCACTGAAAGAGCAGGATCTACTATCTGCTCTACACCACGAGCGCCGTACAAAACGCTGCTCGTCCTTTGCTGTGCCGCCCTGCAAAGCTTGTTGCTCCGCTTACCCGAGTCCACTGGGAGACAGCCCGCTCCTTGTAGAAACCCTTACCAGGCTAAAGTGAGTTTGCACTCCCGTGCGCAGAGGAGGCCGACCTGCAGGTACTGCGGCCAGCACCTCCGCTCCTCCTGCACCCGCCCGGCACGCAGGGCAAACTCCCCTCGACCTGGATCTCCTGCGACCGCTGCTCCTGCACCAGTCGCCTCAGGCTAACCTCCAATAACCAACGCAAAACTGGACACCGATGGACTTCACAATTCTCTGCTGCTCCTGCTCCGACCACAGGATAGACACAGCCACCACCTATGGCCACCTGGCACCCAAACCTTCAGGATCCTCAACCTGGACCCTGACATGGACCTCCACTGCACCGACTACTCCTGCTTGATGGATGTCTCCCTGGAAGGAAGCGCTTCTCGCCAGCTGCCCCTTCCCAGCAGCATCGGAACCATCCTCGTCGCCAGTGAGGTAAACTAAGCCTCCTTCAAAGAACCAGAACACCAGAAGTTAAGTAGTTTACATGTAGGTTTATTTCTCTTGTTCATAAGTAGAGAAAGCACTGGGACATCCATCCAGCCCAGCACATTAGGTCCAACTGACACCAGTAGAACACAGCACTCCAAACACCCATCAACACTCCACCTAGAGTCCCAGTGACATCACCACACCAACACATCACTCATATCCATAATCAGGCACAGCACAGATTATGACACAATATAAAAGACTATTGGCTTGGACAATGCTTGTTTCCATTAAAGTACAATGCATGTGCAGTTAGATGCAAAATATCAATGACAGAACCGTCTCTGTTAGACAGCAAAAGTGTTTGCTTTTTTAAACGCTCATAAATGGATGATGTAATGCAGTATTTCGGAGACCTAGATGGTTTCGACAGACATTCTTTGCATTTTGCAGACCTCAGCATAAAAGACATGTGTGGCTATTGATAAGAATAGTTTGTATTTTGCCTTGTAAACACCAGCGCAGAAAGATATACACAGAGCTTGTTGTCTAGAGACAGCAAGGGTACTATGAAGCAAATAAAAAGCAGATGTATCATATTGTGACTGTTGATATAATGTGTATTTTGTGTCACAGAGAACACATTGCACGTTACAAGTCTGTCGATTTGTGTACAACCCATGTGGTTCTGTTAGCTGGAGATGACAGGGGAGGGGTGTGGGTCTTTTGTGATCCCTTAAAAGGTTCCGTTTTGATAACGGAGGAACAGCTGTTTGTGAAATGTGTGGATTTTGACTTGGAGTTAAATTCTGACAAAAGAGCCCATCTGTGAATTTTAGCTGGGAAGGACAGCACATTGTAAACCGGCGACATATTTGACTGACTGCAAAATGCGTGCTTGGAGAGATAAGGAAGGCTTTTATCTACACTTCTAGAAAATATGTTTACGTGGTTTGCTCAGCATTCAATTGGGGTGTGATGGCATTTCTTAGTTGCATTTTCCAGTACTGTTTGAATGATGTAGTGTTTCTTTGTGCTTATTTTTACATGTTAGCTATGTGTAAATAGGTTGGTGTTGTTTTATATCTAACGGTTAAGAGCAGTTTCAGCCAAAAACCTATTTTGATGTATTAAGCAGCACAGAAATATAAAGGCTAAATTCATACGAGTGCATAGAGGAGTGCTGTTTGGCTGGCTGCAACTCTGCGGTCATTCTGTTGATACGTGCTCCCTAAGACGTGGATTATTCGTGAGAAGTGAACACTTTTGAGTGTCCGCATAAAGCAGGCACGCGTGCGCAATCGCACACACGCAATCGCACAAGTGCATCGAGGAGTGCTGTTTGGCTGTTTGCTGGCTTGGTGGTCCGGCACAGCCCACAGTCAGCAGTGTCTCCTCGTACTAAATTCACTCCGTTTTAGATAAGCTTGATTGTTGGCTCCCGCTTCCACGTTATCGTTCCAACTTGTGGAAAGAGAGGCTATCACGTATAGTGGCAGAACGACAATGTATAAATTAACGTCAACTATACTGCTGCAGGCAGCGAAGTTGACTACAGCTGTTAAAGGTGACCTAAGTGACCTGGATATACGAAACACTAACAACCTACAGAGCGAGGCAAAATGGCAAAACAAAGAAAAAACGATCCAAAACATTAACGATGGACGTCAGACGCTTATGGAGTATGAATGCATCCTCAAAACAGTGTCAACCAGATAATGTTGTCGGAACTGGAAATTAACTTATTTGTAATCCCGTGAACGGCCTGCTAGGGATGTCTATAAATGAGCATGTTAAAGTAGTAAATTCTCCAGATTCCAACACATAATTACTTGCTGCAAGTACACAAAATGGTTTGAATAGTGCAATCATTGTGTCAAAGGACAGTGGTAATTGCTTAGTAACCTCGAAGGTGCAAAAGTCAAACTCTGTGGGCAAGGGGATGGATTGTAACACGGGTGAAATTCTCCCATCAACAAAGGTATTGTTCCATGCTGCTGATGTCATAGAACGGCCTATGCTGTACTCCCAAGTAGTATCTCAAGAGCATGGCCCTAATCATGAAAGGCTGACAGTGCCTAGTGATCAGCATCCATTAGGGGATCAAAATGAGGGTAAAAAACATATGCAGCAGGATATAAGTCAAGAGAATGAAGTGAGCATAGTATTCAAAACGCAAATTGATATGCAGCCAACAAGAAATGAGCTAAATCTGTCACAATCTCCAATTATTTACCCAAATCAGGGAAATTTGATGATAGATACGTCGACAACCTCGTCAGAATCATACAGTCCTTTGGGTTAAGACCTCCTACCCTATTTTCACGAGAGGTCACCCGGAATGCCATAAATAATGGCTTATTTGCAGTGACAAACCTCTATGAAACACTTGTTGCTAAGATGTCGGCACAAGAAGACATTTGTCAATTACTATGCGCAAAGATTGATTGGATGGCACATAAAATGAATCAAGACAGATGTCAAACAAAAACAAATTTGAAAAATGCAATAAATAACATACGAGTCACTGAGCAGTATTTTAGATACTAAAATGATGTGGGCCAGCAAACGGATGAGGCATGGATGTTGTCCGAGGTCTCGAATATTCCTCATATATATCGATAGAAGATGACTTGAGTCAAGAAGTAAACCAAAGTTCAACCTCACAGCAATTAATGCTTGAATCTGAGGAGGTTTTACCAGCTACAAGCAATGTAATTGCGCTTGATACTATGCAAGGGGGTGAGTTATTGTTTGAAGTGGTTAGAGCGCGGAAAGGGCAACAGAGGAAACCTAAAGTGCTTGAGGCTAAAAACACACACAAAAAAACTAAAAAACAATCAGGGACTAAACAAAATAGATCCAAAAACACCAACACATTCATAGTCCAACTGATAACCCCAGTACAACAACAAAATAAGAAAACTAAACGTAAAATAAACTATCAGAAAGCGTTTTAGTGATGAAACTAAATAGTAAAGAAATAAGTATAGAAAATAATGGTAATGAACCATCTGACGAGGAGGTATTGATGAATCTATCTACATACTAAATATCTCCCTATCCAGCACAAATTGACGATGAGGAGGGACTTGTTGAGAGTGAATACATAGGAAACAACATATATCCTTTAGATGACCTTAAAATTAGTATCCCGAGTGACTATAATGAAAGCCAGTTTCTCACTTTAGAGGAGAAACGTAAACTGTCAAAAGACACCTCATAAAGAAAAACTCTGGCTAGAAAGACCCAAGTAAACATTCAGATGCTTCACTCCCCCACAGAAAAAGCTCAGAGTAATAAGCATTTAAATCCCTCAGATTCTCTGATGGTGACAATGAGCAACCGTCATAGAGTCGACCCCTTTCCAAACAAAACTACTCTCATGACTGTATTTAAAACATTCCCGAAGTTGCAGTTAATTAGATCATGGGATATAGAAACTTTACGTTTTCAAAAAATTCGAGCTATGGAAACAGTCATTTTAACAATTCCTTCCATGATTATCAAGGATCTAATATGGAAGGAAAAGCAAAGTCTAGGTGAAGCAGGTTTCCACTCACAGACAAAACATACTGCAGTGGCTAGAAAGGGGATGTACAGTTGTGAAATGAACACAATCATAATAAAGTAGATGACATATATATAAATTGTAGAGGCGACTCAGGTAAACTGGCTAGACCCGTGCATTTTGAACCAGGTAACCATTCAGAAAATTGCTCGGAATGGGCGTGGTAAGCTAAGGCCATTCATGACACGAATAAACAAGTTAAAATGAATGCCAAAAGCTGGATCAAACAAGAACAATTAGAATGGTTAGCTGGAATATCCAAGTTCATAAGCATCTACTCAATCCATCTAACAACAATCCTTTCAAAAATGTTGAAATTATTGCCCTCCAGGAAACCTGGCTGCTAACAGAACCAACCATACCCGGTTATGAACTGGTATGGATTCCAGCAGTTCATTACGGAAAGGGTAGACTGTCTGCAGGACTGTTGACAGCTGCTTAGTTACATATGAATAGTTTGTTGACAGACTGGGCTTCGCCTCATCCATGTTTAGAGCTGTCAAGATTAACATTTAGAGATAAAGAAAATATAACAACATCTCAATTAGCAATATTTAATCTATATTGGAATCCTGTGATGGTATTGGATATGCTCTTTCTTCAGTTAACCATGGACATGCTCGATTTAATAGCCCAAGATGGCAAAATAGGCATGTCATTAATAGTGGGGGACCTTAACTTGAAATCTATTGGAGTCATAAGTGCTAAATTATAAACTCGAGCCAAATCATGGCTGGATCTAATGAAGGTGAGAGGATTTAAAATGTTCCTCAGAAAGAGATACACCGCCTAAACATACCTGGTCAAGAGAATCCTCAATAGCAATTTTGGATTATGCTTTTGTTTCGGAACAAGCACTATCCAGAGTGAAAAATGTGCAATTCTCCCCACAATAGTTAGTGACCACGATATGCTAGAGATTGCGTGGTCAATACCTTCCAACAAAAAAAAAAGAATTAGTTTTTTAAAACTCCTATAGAAACTCATGGAAGGAATACAATTAGACGGAGTTCATTTAATCTGAGGAAACTGAACGCATTCCTGTCTGATGATTTGCAAAATACTGCCCAGACCCGACAGCTGACCTATACAGATACTTTGCAAATATTCCAGCAGGTTTACAAGAGTGGCTGCCGAGTACAGATACCACATAAATCTATGTATGACCCTGTTGTCCAGAATTTCAAAAATGAAAAAGAAGGCTTGCAAGGTGGATTATGCGTTCGAAGCCTGATAATATGATTGAGTTGCTAATTGACCTTCGTACCAGGTTACAAAAATCACCTACGCCATCAAAGATAATGAGCAAAACATGTAGCAGGGGAGAAAAGGTTGAATGCTTTAATCTCTAAATCTAGCTCTGAAATATGGAGATTACTGAAATCATCTCCTTCTGATGCCACTGCCTCTACTACCCTGAATACCATCAATGAGGCAATTTGGATAGCACACATGTTGAGATTTTTTGCAAGGAATGATGATGATGTTGCCTTGTTGACGGGGGATAGTGTAAATCTGAATACAATTATGTTTGATCATGATGATATTATAATATTAATCAAGAGACTAAGCTCATTGAGGGCTCCAGGTCCAGATGGGTTAACAAATGTCACTCTAAAAGCTAACCCTGAGGAATGGGCAAGGATACTGTATCGGATTATTTTGTCAGAAAATAATCTCAACGGGTGTCATTCCGGCTTCATGGCGGACCTCTGTCATCATTCCTTCGTTTAAGAAGGGCAAAGGAACGACCCAACCAACTATCGTCCTATTGCCCTTCTTGACATCCCAGGAAAAATATTTGCACATTTGATCTTGGCAAGGCTGACAGAATGGCAGAGAAATAATGTGATAATGGATTTTTGTCAATCGGGTTTTATATCTGGTTTTGGAATAGGTGTGATCCTGATAAACATAACAGCGCTAAAAATGGAATCAGAGCATCTACTTGGCTTTGTTGATTTTAGACAGGAATTTGACCTAATCTCTAGAAATGTATTGTGCAAAAAATTGAAGAACGCAAACTGCCCCGGTTCAACAGCTGCACACTAAGAATTCAGTTAGAGTAAAATTAAATCGAGAGGGGCTCCTAAGAGAAGAAATACCAACATTCTGGGGTATGAAACAAGGTTGCGCATTAGCTGCGGTGCTCTTTGATTTTATATCCATGATATTGGTAAGGACCTAGATACTGCACGTTCATTTGCCCCAAAAATAGGAAATTCCAGAATCTCACGTCTACTTTTTGCTGATGATTTAGTGGCCATTGACCAAATGCCAATAGGTTTGCAAAGGCAAGTCTATGTGGTGGAAAACCAACTCACAATTAACTCTGCTAAATCAAACATTTTAGTGCTCTCATACACTAAAAGACCACAATCAGTAAAGTATAAATGGTGGATTGGCAATGAGACGTTGGAAATTGTCAAAGAATATACATTTCTAGGAGTAAATATCAGTACCAGTATAGGAGAAATACCATATAAAAAGGAGGTTCAAAACAAGATGCTTAATCTAACGTTTGAAGCAAATGTTTTACTGCACCAGTATGGTAAATTCTCATGTACACCAATCCTAATTTTCTACTTGCAAAAAGTGATACCGGTGGTCACCTATGGTGCCCAGTCTAAAATACCATCGGACCAACCAAAATGGGATTATCTCGAGGGAAAGTTTTGGAAATCTATTCTGGGCCTCCCGGGAAGTACACCAATTCAAGTGATCAGGTTTGAACTTGGGTTGACATCATTGCAAACTGTAGTAGATTGGCAGACACTGCATTGTATAGGAAATGTCTGCTGCAGGAAGGTTATAAAACCACTTTAATCCCAATAATAGCAGTTGCCACAACTGCCAACCATGACAATGTCTTTAAAGTTTGGATGAATTACTGCTTATCAGTCATGGACAAGGCTGATATTCAGGAAAAGCAGTTGTTAGAGAACCCTGATTGTGCTAAGCGAAAACTATATCAATTAGAATGGATTAATTTGTGGGAGACATGTCAAAAATACAGAATTATGAAATTTGGCTGTTTTGTCCCTAAAGCGAAGAAACAACTTCCAAAATATCTGCTAAAGTTTCCCAACCCTGAATACCGTAATGCTTTGCTAGCAATCCGCTTTGATTTGAGGCCTACAAGAGCGGTATTAGCAATGAAGACAACATACCATGAACAAGATAATATATATGCCACTTTTGTAATAATGCTTCAGCTAGTGAAACTCTAGATAACCCGTTTACGGAATGTCTGGCCTTGCTACAACTCAGAAAAGATAGTTTTTATACATTTTGGGAGTCTTTAGATTATTTTTGCAACCTGAAATGTGGGCAAGGAAATTTAATGCAGAACATATCATTGAATATAGCATCTGTATGTTTTTTAAGGAATTTGAAACGTTTCTAGATTGGTGACTAAAAGCGTAATGAATGATATATAGTACTTAAAATAATGAGACTTTATACGTTTTATTTGTTCCTAAAGGATGTTATTCTTTTTTTAAACTATATTGCATTGTAATTGGTATTAAATTAATTTGTATGATTGTAATTGAAATGTTAAATTGAGATCTGAAATTTTGTATTTTGAAAAGGTTAAAATGTTTTCAACCAAAACAAATAAAGTATAATTTGGAAAAAAAGGCGGCTATATTTATAAATTAGACTCAGGGCCTTATTGGAAAGTGTGCTTTATAACAGGCTGTTTTGTCCTGGAAGTTTATATCTTAAATTTAAATATGTGTTAAAATGTAAAGTATTTGGTCAGTGGGGGCAAAACTGTAGAATTTATATTATTTGGTTTGTGGAAGCAAATCGCTAAAAAACCTTTTGTGTCTTTTTTGTGTGGAAGAAAGCTTAGTGTTTCACACAATACTGACACAGCTTTTAAAATGCAGGGTTTTGTGAATATATAGTTTGGTATGGCGGAGGAAGGCTTATATATTTTTCACTGTGAGGGCATTCTGCAAGGCTTATCAAGTCCTCTAGATAATGTGTTTACTGTGGCTTGCTTAGCATTCAATAGGGCTGTGTTTGGCATTTTTATCTGCAATTTAGCAGGTTCGGTCCAACAGCACAGAGAGTAGAGCGCTCACTTTGACATCTGTGCAGAGGCTGCTGACGCAGGTTCAAATCCTGGCAGGGCCAAACTCAGCCTTTGATCCTTCCGAGGTCGATAAATGAGCAACACAAACCGTCCGTAATAATAAGCAGCGCTCAGATGCCTGAGGGCTCGTAGCGCTATATAAATGCTAAATTATTATTTTCAAGTATTGTTTAAATAATTTAATGTTTCTTGATGCCTATTCTGACACGTGTTAGCGGTGTGGATTTGAATATATGGCGTGCAGAAATTATGTTTTGCATTATTTAGTCACAATTTTTACTTTTTAAATGAGTGCCGCGAAGTTTTAAACAATTGTACAAGGGTGTTTCACACTCTGCAGGTTAAGAGCAGTTGCAGCCTGCTTTTATGTATTAACCAGCACAAAAATATAAAGGTTCTATTTGCAATTTATTCTCAAGGCCTGGGTAAAGCGCTACAATTGGCATTCTTTTATTTTGTGTTTTTTTACATGTGAAAGCTGCAATGTCTGCCTTGTTAATTATGAGCTAGATGTGTGAAAGGATGTGCTAGAAAATTTAAATACAGTTTTAACTCAGAGTTTTTCACACAATACTGACGCAGCTTTTAAAACACATGGCTTTGTGAATGAATAGTTTGGCAGGCTGTGCGTGACAAGGTTTGAGTATGTGTCAGAGATCACACATTTGGTGAAGTTCTGTAGCCGAGATTCTTTTATATAAACAGATTGAAATTTCATTTTTGTTTTTAGGGGCCCTGTACTTGGTTGTTACATCAGGGTTAAGATGTTGACACTGGCATTGTAATATGCTGAACGTTGCTACAGTTGGGATATTGTTGGTGAATATTGTTATGCACTGATTCTCACTGTAAAAGATGTTCTATTTTATATTTTTTCTTGTATTTTTAGTGACATCATGTACTCCAACAGCTGGATGGCACAGCGGGCAGACTCTGGATGTGGAATGTGTCAGCCGACAACCGGCAGCTGTTGGATTTATGGCGATTGATGCATCTAACGCAACACGTCCCATCTGCTTTCGGGGCCTGCAAAACTCAAGGATGATGGGGGGGGGGGCGATGCAGTTTCAGAATGGCCTGTGGTGGCACCTTAACATGGGTGAACGGATGGGGCAGTTCAACTATGGAGATTATCTTTCCTGATTTCTCAATGGACCTCGTTAATCGGTGTCTTGGGAAAGCAGCGGCTTATGCAAGTATACCCGAGGACCCGCAACGCATTTCACTTTTTTGTTGTCACACGTGGGTATACATTTGGGACAGCATTGCTACCAAGGCATTAAAATGTTTCCATGATTTCTAAGGTTCATGGGGTGGGGTAGCCATATCTAGATACTACTAAGCTGCATTAACACATGTTTCTGATGTTTACGTATGTATGTGTTCCATGTCAAACTCCGGTAACCAGGTGTCAATGACTGCACAGGATTCTAAAGCTTGGTAGGGACTTGCTTGCTATTAACACAGCAGCAAAACTTGATGGATTGTTTTGAAACGTATTTTGCTAAAGTACCCAAGAGTGACATTTAGATGGCATGAGGGCTCTACAAAACATTGGCAAAAATAAATGACCATATCAAGACTTCACATTAAAAAACAATTTGCGCCTGATAGCATTTAATTTGAGGAGCTAGTGCTGTCTGCCTTCTATGCTGCCACATGGTATGATGAAGGCGTTCAGAGATTATTTTTCACCACTGGGTATCCCTGTCAACCGCAAATCCCTGTCAACCGCAGAGGTATGTGTAAATCAGAGCGGGCAGAAGTCCTTGATCTGTGTGGGAATGGTTGTACATGACTCTGCTATGCTTCACATTCCAATCGAGGGAGATGTTTGAGCTATGCTTCGTGTTAATTCAGTGCAAGCCTGACTTATGTTATACATAAAGGCAAGGCCCGCAAAAATAATTTGTATCCTTACTCAGAGATCTCTAGTCACAAGGTAAAATGCATTTCACAATTTGTACATTTCTTTTTCTTCTTCTCTTTCTTTTTCATCAATTCTTGTGTCAGAAGCATCTCCAGATTAGCTATAATCCTGCTTGACTCATATACCACTATGCTTCTAGGGCTTTTCCTCTAGTCTTTTCCTCCAGTCTTTCCTTCCAGTCCCATCTTCGACTGCGCTCGTCGTGCTGTTCGTCGTCGTGCCACTGCATCTCTGTGGCCTTTGTGCCGGAGCAATGGATGATCGCATTCAGCAGAAAGTGAGGTACCAAGTGGGGCGGGCACCATGCAGGCAATAGGAACCGACTGTGAGTTGCATTGCCCTACTAGTACTCCAATTGTAGACACCTTGTGTTGGCCGTGTGATTGTTTTTTTTAGTCAGCAACACGCCCCGAAACAGCTCTTCTGTGGTCCCATTAATCCCTGTTAAGCTCGGCGTGCATTTTGCACCCTGCTGCCTAGGGCCAAAGGGCTGGGGACACAGGCTGGGATATAATCCCAATGCCAGGTTTGCGCTTCCCCCAGGTTGCCAGTGTAATCAGCTCTGCTAGGATGTGCTAAGGCAAGGCCAGGGCTGCTGTCGAGAACTGCTCTGTCGCGTATAGTGATATTTGCTTGCATGTCTTTGAAGGTATATCTCTGAGGGCATAGCGGTATGGGTGCTATCAGCGACTCTGACTTGGAACCAGAAACTAGCGACCAGAAACCGACCGGTTGCCCCAGTTGTGACTCTGCCTGAGTGTGTAGCAGAGCTTGAATAGAGAGCGCAGTGATCTGAAACACCAGGCACTGTGGTTATACCCCCAAAATGCAAGCATAAACATAAGGCCTTAAGGAAAACTCTCTGCAGTACTGCTAACCATGGGGGGACGACATATTGATCTTATCCCCGGATGAGTAAAGGTTTTCAAGTATTAATAAACTGCTTCCGGCAGAGCCAAACTAGACAGCTGCTACTAGGATTAGCTGACACAGTAGACCCACAGGATCCTGATCTCGACCCGGAGTGTAAGCTGGTGAACGTGGCTGAGAATGGAGTCGCAGTTGGTGTTTAATCTGAAGCGATCCTGAACATGTTGCAGACCGGGTATCGGCTGGTCTGGGAAAGGGGGTACAAGCTGGGAAGAGTCTTCTCGAGAAGTGACCAGAGGGGCTTCCTGAAGAGCTATTCCAAGATGCAGTGGATGCGCCTGGTTTGCCCCGAGCAAGTGCAACATCAGCAATTGAGATGATGGAGCAAATCAGCGTACGTACTGGATGTTCTAACCCAAGAACAAACCCAAGACCAAACTGTTTTGGACAGTTCCCTCTTGGATTGGAGTCGCTGGCCTGGGCCAATATATAGATCGCCTGTACCAGGAGAAGTGTCTCCAGCATGAACAGCCGCTCAAGTCGTGCACTTCTGGCAGTCTAGCTATACCGCCATTGATTCCTGTAGAGATAGCCCATCTCTCAAACTGTGCCTCCATCGGTCTAGTTACAGACTCAGTTTCTGTTCTTTCAACAGCCCCCGCTGCTCCTATACACAATTTGGAGGGGAAAATGTTGGGGCCTCATTACATCAGGAGCCCACCACGAAGCTGGTGAATTATACACAGATACCTCACATCACTGGGGTTATAAGTGAGCCCTTGGCCTTCCCAAATCTGGGCCAAACCGAGCAAATTGATTTAACTAACATGAGGAAGGATATTGGCACCAATCCCCGAAGGCTTTGGTCATGCCTGTAACTATACCGGCATCCTGCCAAATGGGGAGCAAATTACAAGCAGATGACAAGTCTATTCAACTTATGAACGGCTCACTGGAAGATGAGGTTTTATTGGTAGCAACAGCTAAAGAGACAGAAAACAGAAAAGACCCGATTGCACTTCCCAGCCCGAAGACCTGAGTGGCCTGTCTCACTCAAATTAAAATATGGCAGCAACAGCTGAAGAGCTAGAAAATATTTCCAATAGTACTTTCCAGCCTGAAGAGCTGAGTGGCTTATACCGCTCAAATTTAAACATGGCACAACTATGATTGAGCCAAAGTCAGCCGGTGGAGTGGCTAGCGGAGCTGTATTTCTCTCTTGTTGAGATGAGTAGTGAACTACGGTTTAATTCAAAAACAACGAGCAGAAGAAGTCTTGCGGCTAGACAAGTGTCTGGCTATTATTACCAAATTAACCGACATGAAAATATCAAAGAACGACTATGATAGAGTGAGAAGGGCAGGTGCAAACACAAGGGAATCAGCCACACAGATACTATTCAAGATTAACAACGAGGCATATAACGATGTTGCAGCCAGTCTTAAAAACAAAAATACATTTCTTTCGACAACAGAAACTACATACCATTCTGATTTGGGAACTAAAGAACCAGAGACCAGAATGAACGAGGCTCCTGGCACGATAATATGTAGTAAAAAATGTAAAGTGGCTATCGCCAATATGGCTGATAACAGAATGGAATCAACTGGAACCAACCAATCCAGGTTGCCATCATCTCAAGCATCGACTGAAGACAGGCTTTTGAATTCTTTATCAGTTTCATTAAAAGAGAATGCTAATGGGAAAATGAAAGAAAAAAAACAAATGTCATCGTGGAGTGTTAGGGAGGATTCTCTGTTTAGGCTGAATTTCCTAACCTAGTGAGTCCCCCAGCAGCTTTGCTGGATTTCTGGAGTTTGTTTTTTTCTCCTGCCAAGAGTGAGACTCTTTTTCTCCCACTCTTGGACATGATTTGTGGTGTTCCTTTGACTGTTAATGTGTTTTATGGGTTATGGGGTCCTTTACTCCATAGGGTCTCATGTGTTTTTACTATGTGTGTTACACAGCACCCTCCGTGCAGTGACACAGGGGTGTCATAGTGACACCCCACCATAGACTCCATACCCTGGGACTGACTACTGTCTCCCAGGGCATGTAAAGTCACCATTGGCTTTACTAGTCCCAAATTATGAACAGAAACCAGTACAAACCATCATATTGTGGACGTACTGGTCGGGGCAGATCGAGTTTTGGCTGGTGGCAGTGGATACTACTTTTTATATTCGACCGCAAATATATCTCTATGGGATTTTCCCATTGTTCGAGGCTACCAACTTTAATTATTTAATTCTCATAGCCTCGAATATACCGCCGGTTTATTTATTTAATATTAATTCGCTGGTTGGTATTTTTTGCCAGAACTCTATTCTAAAATGGCGTTTGTGTTCTCTTCTGTGACTCCAACCCAAGTCGAGCCCTTTGTTCCACTTTTTGGCGGGCTTCTACACAGAAGCCTCCAAATGTGGTGCCACTCTGTCTGGGTACCACAGGGGGTGTGGGAGGGGGTTTAGGCACCCTGGACTGAGTTACTTTGGTAACTCAAGTCGCACTCTTGTGTGATTGGCCCAAGTGGTGAGCCGGCCGGCTCACCACTTAGCATGTTTGATTGACAGCTAGGCTGAGTGAATGGGGGTGTGCTGCATAAAAGCAGGGCTTTTGGGACTGGAACTTCAGAAGTCGCCACAGGACCTGAGAATCCGACGAGGGAGAAGCTGAGCCGACCTGCTACGACGACACCACCGGTGGAGCCCTGCGGAACAGACTCACCACTTCCCGACGACAGAGAAGATCTCCCGGCTGGAGAGTCTTCTTCCCCTGACTGGTGGGCACAACCAGTTTACCTTCTTTTCCTCGCATCCCAGGACGTCTTGTGGTCGAATTGCCCGTGCCAAGCACCCCGGCAACCGGATAGCCACTTACCACTGGACCGCGACTAAAAGGACCGCACCTTTTAACTGAGAACTCCGCGGCTGGTTTCTTCCCTGGCAGTGCAACGGACTCCTGTCTTCCTCCCCGACGAGATCCTCTCTTCCCCCGGACGAAGCACCGACTTGCATCCGCTGCCAGGAACAACTGCCCCCGCTGGAGTATTCTCACCACTTTAAGGTACCGTGTCCGCCAGACCTTCCTTTCTAAAGATTGCAACAAGGTAATAATTATCCCTTAACCTTCTGGACTGGGCTGGCCGCCTTGACCATCTAACTGGTCCCTTGCTTTTGGTACAACTCCTTCTGAACCTTTTCGAGACTTTTGTGCACTTTTCAACCGTATGACCTTGGACACATTTCGCTCTGATCTTCTTAAAGTGGATCCGGCTTTCTGAACTCTAACTTCACGGTTTGACTCTGCCTTCCCCTCTTGCTGTGTTCTTTTGAAAGTGTTGGGATCTGTTTCAGTTTATGCTCTGCCTTTCTCTCCCTTTTAAACCGAATTATTAGAGTGCCATCTGTGTTAAGCGCTCACCGCTGTCTGAAAATAAGTGGGGCTTTACTTAAGACTTGTCTGATATTCTTTTAAGGGAGTGTATATCTTTTAGTGACCGTGTTTTTTTACTGCTTAATATTAGTGCCTGTGTGTTTTATTAGATGTGGTTTTAAATAAATAATTATATCTCTTTTACACCAAGCTCTGGTCAGTGTTTGCTTGTTCTACTGTGCTCTTTTGACCTATTGTGAATACTCTGTATACTGCCTAACTCTTCTTGAGGGAAGTCTGACTGCTCAGCCACAGCTACCAAGTGAATCTGTGTGGTGCAGACTGCTACCAAGTGGGTTTACTGCCAAACACCTGTAGTCTTAAATCTTTTGCAATGGTCCCAGAGGGAACTGCACAGGTTTCTGCCTAACATGGAGGGCTGAGAAACCAGAAAATTATCTGTCGCTTTGAAGGCTTTACACATGGAAACAAGAACTCTTATAAAAGAACATTCATTAAGGTCTTGGCCGAAATTTTAGGAGTCCAAGATCTTTCTCTTAAAATCTTTATTGCTACTCGGATCCTGTCAGACTGTATGTTCTGCAGAAGCTGTAATGTCAGGTTTTGGGTGGCAAATCCTCTAAACAGGGCCTGTGTAGAGCCTGAGTAATCAACTGTAGTGACGTGTTGCCACACAAGGGGATCGAGGTATATAAGGACACAAAGAATACATATGCCATCTACAAGAAACATGGGTTGATCCTATTTGGGTATGTCAGGCTGAAGAACGACCAGACTTAATGCAATGAAAATGTAAGGCCTATATTACTTCGAACCCTAAAGATCGCCTGCTCATGGATCAGTATATGGCTGAATTAGAACTGAACCTAAGATGAAAATCTGTTTCTACTATTTTGACGCAAGATATGATTTCTGCAGGCCCGTGAGTCAGTGTGTGGTCTCATCACACATCTTCCCCCCAACTGCTCCTATAAATCCCTCTATTAGTAAACATGGCAGTCGCCTTGTGGCACTAAACATTTGTATTACTTTAATCAGCTGGAATGTTGCAGGAATTACTAACAAACTAGGGGATCCAGAATGGATAACGTGGGTGAAAGAGCATGATGTGATCTGTATGCAAGAAACATGTCTAACTAATGACAGTTCTTTATTAAAATGTTTCCATGAGTTCTAAGTGTTCTCAGCTGCTGCAAGACAACTAAGACCAAGTGCAGGTCTTGCCACTTTGATACGCAAGAGCATTCAAATTTAAGACATGAGTTTATTAGTAAAGAATATATCATAATTTCTCTCGACAGTAAGCAAACTGTAGGTGAGAAACTGCATTGTTAATATTTACATTCACCCTAAGACTGCATCTGGGAGCTTGTTCAAGATCGGTGGGACTCTTAACAATTTTCTGAGCCATGAAAAAAATTCCAGCTATCTGATTCTGGGAGAACTTATTGCAAAATTGGGGGGAGATGGGGAACAGGATAGCCTTGTAAGGGTTTGTGACATCCCGTCCTGAAGTCCACTAGTCATGTTTTAGAGGACACTAGAGGTGCGACAGATTAATAACTATGAAAGATCACTGGCTGGTTGAGTTAAAAGGAAGATGTCCTGGGGATTCTCCCCTGAAATCCACATTTAGATCCAGGGCACGGACCGCAATAATAGATCACGGATTAGTACATTATTTTGCATATAAGAATATTTTGGATTTCTCGGGTATCGATCAGCCAGAGAGCAATCAAAACTCTCTAGGATTCAAGTGGGAGATTCCAACTGAAGCCCCAGATATGCAAAACGAAGACACCCAGGCAAAATCAAGCATTATTTTAAATAGAGACCGAATCAAAAACATGTTAAATAGCATTAACGTTGGTTCCTTGAAAGCAGCTATAATTAACCCCAATGAGGAAGCATTTGTGGTTATTGGTATTTTTGAACTATTAATTCAAAAACTATTTGAGGGTCTCAAATGAAGGCAAAGCAGAGCATCTAGAATTCACAATAGAAGTTGACCAGTCGCCTCATGGTTCGATTCTGAGTGTAGAAAGGTAAAATGGAGACTGTGGTACGAAACTAGAATCAGGACGCTGAAGGCAGGCAAATGATATGCTTTAAAAAATAACTATAAAAATCTATGTAAAAAGAAAAAGGCAGCTCACATCGAAAATCAATGGGATATTTTAGACCATATGGTGCAAGAAAACAATATACATGGTTTCTGGAGGCTTGTGGCCAAAGCGACAACATCTGGGGTTGATAATGAAGCTATTAACATCAAGCTTGAAGTGTGGATTTCCCACTTTTCGGGTATGTAATTTAATTCACTAGTGACAAGGTTACAGAGGACAGGCCCTGGACCCTTCCCCTAATCGACTGTATGAGACCTATGGAAGAAGAGGTCACTGCTTCGCTGATGGCAACTCGGGGGTGGCCGGGGGCGGAATCTCCAGGCCAAGATGGCATCATTATGGAGGTTATTAAATGGTTTCCATCATGGTGGCCCATTTTAACTATAGTTTTTAACGCAATAGCAAGCTCACAGAGACTCCCGGCATCCTGGAAGAGAAGCTTAATTGCTCCTATATTCAAAAAAGGATCAAGCAGAGATCTGCATTGTTATCGGCCCATGTCCCTGATTGACAGCATGAGCAACATTTTTGCAAACTGTATGCTGAGGAGGCTAGAGGAATGGGCCGAGATTAATAAAATCCTCCCTGAAACCCAGGCTGGGTTCAGGAAAGGAGTTACTACACTAGACTATTGCTTTTTGCTGAATACCGCTATTGAAAAATACACTTTTTTATTTAGATTAGGAAGGGTTCCATATTTGTTGATTTTCTGGATTTAGCGAAAGCTTTTGACTCCCTAGATAAGGCCATTTTATGGAGAAAAACTAAAGAAATTGGGAATACTGGTGGGATTACTACAGCGGATTCAACTCTTAGATGCAGAAACTTCAGCTGTTTTAAGTTGTCCATGTTTCTCAAGTTTCTCAAGTGAGTTTTCCACTAACAAAGGAGTTAGACAAGGCTTACCCTTACCCGTCTGCTGTTTATTTTATTTATGTTGGATTTTAATCCATACAATTCTCTAGCATGGATAGACCCTGGGATCATCAACGGGGTAAAATATGGGGCATTAATGTATGCTGACGATACAGCTCTTATCGATCTAACACACAGAGTCCTC
Source organism: Ambystoma mexicanum (assembly GCF_040938575.1). NCBI lineage: Eukaryota > Metazoa > Chordata > Amphibia > Caudata > Ambystomatidae > Ambystoma > Ambystoma mexicanum. The sequence goes on along the minus strand of NC_090927.1, from coordinate 741,601,824 downwards.
CAGGAGTCACTAAGTTATGCTTTCAAGTTCTTTAATGAACATAGCCTGAAACTGAACCTTGAAAAGACAAAGATAGTTCAATTCGCCAGTTCCAAAAGGAAGTTTTCATGGGCAATAAATAATGTTAAGATTTCTGTGGTGAACTAATACAATTACTTAGGAATCTTGTTTCACAAGAGTGGCTCCTGGTCCCACCATATTAACAGGACTGAAATACGAATTTAATCAGGTTTTAGAGGCCTCAGCCGCTTCTATTATAGATATGGCGGTAACAGAATGACACATGTCTATAGGTTATGGAAATCAAAATACATGCCTCTGTATTGCATGGTTGTGAAATATGGGGTTGTTTTTATCATACTGGATGGGGTGCACAATACATTTCTGAGAAATATAACAGGGATTGGTCCTAGTGCACCATGAGACGTATTACGAACAGAAGTGGGTGTAAAAAGCATCGTAGTTCTTGCTGAGTACAAGTTTTTAGGAGTTTGTCTCAAGGCCATGACATTTTAGATCCTCAATCCTATCGGATTAAATGCAGTGTGGAAATGACCTGCTCATTAGCAAAAGGAACATATTTGTGGTACAATAATGAGAATCACTTGCTAAAAAGGTGGCGTATCGAATTGAGTCAAATAAATAGCCCAGTTGAACTGAAGATTATTTTTAGGGAAAAAGCAACTAGATTGGAACTTTCTCGTACGACGAACTGTGTTGCCACTTTACCATCAATGGCATTTTATGCGGCTTCACTGTGAACTAATAGCGAGACAGGAGCAGTCAGCTGCCCGAGATCCCCGGAGCACAGAAGTATTATATTAATGCTCCGCCTAAACATTTTACCATTGTTAGCGAGAATGTCCTGGGTGGGTGGGCATAAAAAATGCTGCTGTGGATAAGGCTATGACAAGAATATTTTGCACTTCCTACTGATATGCCCGATTTTAATTGTTTTAAGAAGAATGTGTTTTTAAAACTATTTTGTGAAGTTTGGAACTAGGGATACAATGAGTGCTATGCACTTATTTGTGTGTTTTAATGATCTATGTTTTATATGTGACATTTGTTCTTTTGTCAAGGAGAGACTCAAAATCTATGGAGGAACTTTTAAAAAAAAAATAAATCATCGATTGTATGGTTCGAATATGTAAACAGTTATGTACTGTGTTTTTTGTGTGTTAATGGCCAACACCGAACAAACTATTTCTTCCCTCCCAATTTATTATTAGACTCCTGGCACAGTTAGTTTTGTGGATTACAGTTGAAAAGCACTTAAATGAGTTGACAAATGCTGTGAATGTGGGTCCGCACCATCAGGCTCAAAATGTGATCATTCTGTGGGGCTGCTACCAATGGCTGTCAAGCAAAGTAACTATATGGTAAAGGAAAACCATGACACAGGTATAGTCACATACAGTGCCCGTCAAGAATACAGAGTGATTTTTATAATCACAATATTGAAAACAAACCGTAAATAAACTCTATGAAAACTTCTAAATTAGCTGCTCAAGGGGCTGACATCCCTTTCTTCAGCAAAGTTACACCCACAAGCACGCAAACGCTGTAAATCATTTTGGCAATGGGTGCTATGCACAACATCAATATGTTAAATAAATCACAAACAATCCACTTAAAATATGAATGTATCCTTCCCTCACCGCTGTAAAATCTACAACTCCCCTAAACACCAGAAACTGCATTAAATTACATTTTCCCACCAACAATTAATTACATGTTGCACATTTCAACCATCTCTTTTGGCCTATCTCACAAGTGCGAGTGCCATAAATATTATTTAGCAAATGAAAAGGCCCCGTAACACAAAGCATCATTTTGCCTGCTGCCCAATAGTCCATGCTAAACGAGTTGTATACTGTAACACTCTAGGTTAGTGTTCATTTCGTTTTTCATAAAACTTGCCCTAACTTTATCAATTTTGTAACCATAACCCCATGTTATGGTTACATTCGACCAGCCCAAGATTTTGGATCTGAGATTAAAAGGTCATGATATATTTTACTGTGTTTGCTTTCTATTACTGGAAAGTTTTAGAATAAAAATGTACGGGGTCTCATTGTGAGCATGTCCAATAACCATAGCTCAGACATCCTAATAGAATTATAGATAGATGCTGTAAATGTATAATTACATTATCTATGCGCTATTTCATTTAACCCTAAGCTGATTGCCCCAAAACGTGTTGCTGTGTCAAAATGTCATGTTTTCGATTAGATCCTTAACTATTATCTCATCAGTGACTGTGTGCTCTATGTTGAGAAACATTTATGTGTAAAGGTCATGAAGTGTTTGTGTCTAGTTACAAGTATAGGAGGATGTGTACGCATGCTCAATTATCTCTCAGCAACAGTTTGCAAAGAAATGCAACCAGTTTTATATGAACATACTTGCACAAGTTTAGAACTTTCAACTTATTTTGCAGCCTAGCGAGATAAAAGAGGCATGTACATTGCCAGAAAGGTTGCCTTTTAAAAATGAAATGCAGAAGGAACAATAATCGTCGGGAACATGCCATATGTTGGATACACTGTATGTATTTCTTCAGGTTGCTGGCCCTGTGATAATTAAGAGACATGCACCTGTTAACCATCAGAGTGGTGTTCAGCTGAACCGTAGAGCCAGTTTTAAGTGTGAGATCAAAATTGAATCCCCATTAACATATTTATATTGTGTAATCATGGGTGGCTTGTGGACGTTTACTGAATACAATGCCTCTAAATTAGCACATTAGCTCTTGGCATTAACGTCACTCGCATACATCTATGTTTAGCACTAGCTCACTTTAAATGCTATCAGGCACAAATTGTTTTTTACAGTGAAGTCTTGATATGGTTATTTATTTTTGCCAATATTTTTATAGCCGTCATGCCATTTAAATGTCACTCCTGGGTACGTTAGCAAAATATATTTCAAAACAATCCATCAAGTTTTGTTGTTGTGTTATTAGCAAGCAACTCCCTACCAAGCTTTAGAATCCTGTGCAGTCATTGACACATGATAACCAGAGTTTTCCCTGGAACACAAACATACGTAAACAGCAGAAACATGTGTTCCTGCAGCTTAGTAGTAGCATATTACCTTCTAAGTTTGAGCCGGTGTTCAACACTGACAGGGCTTCTCTATTGCTGTTTTACACTCTTTTTAAGGATCTTTTTATCAACTTCGCAGGATATCCTTTCAGAGTATAAACTGTGATATGACTACCCCAGCTCATGAATCTGCAGGACAATGCTTCAAACCTGTGGCCACTGCTACATCCTATAGTGGCGGCTGGTGGCTCAATATTGACTCCTGTAGCGTTTCATGATTGGAGCCTTGGTAGCGACGCTGGCCTTTTGACAACAAAGCAGTTGAATCCTTTGCGGTCCCTTTGGCCTGCATCCATAAGCCCGGGCACTCCCAAGACACTGATTACGAAGGCCCATTTAGAAATCAGAAAAAACTATTTCCGATGTTGAACTTTACCATCCTTTCACCCATGTTAAAGCACCCCTAAAGCCATTCTGAAACTGTGCCGGGCCACTCATCATCCTTGGGTCTTGCTGCCCCCAAAGCAGACGGGGCGTGTTGCATTAGATGCACCAATCTCCATAAACCAACGGGTGACGGTTGTCGGCTGACACATTGCACATCCAAGGGTCTGCCTGCTGCATCATCCAGTTGTTGAAAGAGATGTCGTCTCCAAATAGAAAGAATTTAAAATAAGAATAGGACATCTTTTACACAATGAGATTCAGCGCAGTACAATGTTCACCAATAATATTCCAGACGTTGCAGCACATATTACAATGTCAGCGTCAACATCTTAAACCCAATGTAACAATCAAGCACTTGACCCCTAAAAACTTGGGATCTCAATCCGTTTATATAAATGAATCTCGGCTACAGCACATCATCAAAGGTGTGATCTCTGGCACATACTCAAACCCTGTCATGCCAAGCCTGCCAAACTATAAATTCACAAAGCCCTGCATTTTAAAAGCTGTGTCAGTATTGTGTGAAAGACATCAAAAGTTAAAACTGTATTTTAAATCTCACACAGTATCAAACATCTAACTCACAATTAACAAAGCACATATTGCAGCTTCCACAAGTGAAAACAAATCACAACACTCCACAGCACACAGAGCGCTTTGCTTCAACAAAACAAAGAATGTCAATTGTAGCGCTTTGTCCAGGCCCTGAGTCTAAATTACAAATCTAGCCTTTATATTTCTGACTGCTCAATACATCTAAATAGGCCACCATTTTTCTTAACTAGGTGTAAAACACCACTCATAAAATTGCTTAACACATTGCGGCACTCATTTAAAATGTAAAAGAGCCTTGTGACTAAATGTAGCAAAACAATTATTTCTGCATGCCATATATTCAAATCCACATCTCTAACATGTATCAGAATAGGCCCCAAGTAAATTATTCAAAAAATACTTGAAAATGCAACTAGGAAATGCCATCACAACCCTATTAAATGCTGGGCAAGCCACATAAACACATTATCTAAAAGAAATGTTTGATAGGCCCTGCAGAACCCCCAATAATGAAAATATATATGTGTAGATAAAAGCCTTCCTCATCTCTCTGAGCACACATTTTGCAGTCAATCAAATATGCAAGCTCACACAGAAGTTACAACCATGAATAAGTGGTGCATCTACATGTTATTAGAGCACAGGTCTTAAAATAGCAACAAACCATATGCATAGAGTTTATTTTTTTAAACTCACATTTTACTGTCCTTAAAGTTGGTTGTTGACAATGGGCGCTGTCCTTCATAGCTAAAACTCGCAGATGGGCTCTTCTGTCAGAATTTAGCTCCAAGTCAAAATCCACACGGTTTACAAACAGCTGTTCCACTTTGGTCAAAACTGACCCTTTTGAGGGATCGCAAAAGACCCCACACCTCTCCCTGCCATCTCCAGCTAACAGAACAACATGGTCTTTTTAAATATCAACAATCAACAGACATGTACCGTGCAATGTGTTCTCTATGACACAGCAAAATGCACAATATATCGACAGTCTCCAAATGAAACACCTGTTTTGTTTGCTTCATACTACCCTCCATGCCTGTGTATATCTTTCTGCACCGGTGCTTCCACAGCGAAATACAAACACTTCTTATCAATTGCCAAACAAGTCTTTTTTGCTGAGGTCTGCAAAATGCAAATAAAAGGTCAGTAGAAACCATCTCGAGTTCTAAAATACTGCATTACATCATCCATTCATGAGTTGCACCGATGCTTAGACAGCTCAATACATGGCCCTTCTTATCAACAGTCAAACATACCTTTTTTGCCGAGGTCTGCAAAATGAAAAAATGTCATCAATTCATGAACGTTTAAAAAGCAAACACTTCTCGCCGGCTAACAAAAGACGGTTCTGACATTTATATTTTTATCTGGGTGAGAACCGCCCACATTGCCCATTGCGATGGCATATTGTAGTGCCACTGTAAACCAGCCATTGCGCTCTATCACTTTGTATTTTGTATCTGGCTGTACATGCATTGTGTTTTAAAGGAAACAAGCACTGCCCAAGTCAGTGGTAATTTCTATTGCCACTGTAAACAATCCATTGTGCTCTGTCATTTTGTATTTTGCCACGGCAATAGTTTGGGGTTGTTTATGTAACTCTGGAGAAGACAGTTTGCTTATAAAGTCAACTGCTCTAATTGTTTAAAACCACCACACATTGTTAAAAGCAATATTTTGGGCTTTTGTATGGGCTCTGGGAAACACACTTTGCTTATAAAGTGAATTGCTTTCACTGTTTCAAAGAACCAAGCATTGTTAAAGGTAATAGTTTGGTCTTTTGTATAGGCTCTGTGCACTTTGCTCATAAAGCGAATTGCTGTCCTTACTTAAAAGAAACATGCATTGTCAAAGGCCATAGTTGAACTTTTGTATGGGTTCTGGGAAACACACTTTGCTTATAAAGTGAATTTCTTTCATTATTTAAAAGAAACCTGCATTGTCAAAGGCAATAGTTTGGACTTTTGTATGGGCTCTGGGAAACACAGATTACTTATAAAGCAAACTTCTTTCAATATTTAAAAGCAACACCCATTGCCCAAACCAATAGTTTTGGGTCTTTTATATTAGCACTATAAAATCACACTTTGCCAATAAAGCAAATTCACTTAGGGCTGCCGTGCCAGCCTCTATATCAAAACTATATCCAAGTTTAATGTTACTAGCCATTGAAGCTAAATCTCTACCCTGTGTCATTAAATTATAAAAGTACGTCATCTATACTACCTATAAAATGTATATATGTTTCCTTTCTCTTTGGGGCAGAACACCTCTCCCGCATCATCGCTGCGTCACTCTGCAAAATCCTAAATTCATAGTCCCTGTCTTCAGATCTCACGCCGCCCTCCATAGTCAGCCAAGCAGCACCACCACCGGCTGCTGCAATGTTTTCTTCATTTTTATATAAAATGTATATTCACTTTATATCAAATCATATCAACATCAAAACATTTTAACAACCGTGTTATACCCATTTTACATGAAATATAAATTTTATATGGGGGGCGCGGTTGAGCCCGCAACCAGGATGGCCGCACCCATGTGAGCTCCCGCAGAATCCCGAGTAAGGAGGGGTAATCCGGGACACATCTGTGCCGTAGAGAACCCAACGGCTGTTCCAGCATCGACGAACACCCCTGGGGGAGTGCGGGCTCCGGAGATGCTGCATTTCTGCACTGCTGGTGGAGCAAAGTGAAGGCCGGGGACCCGGGTGCATGGCTCGTGCTACCACTTAAACGAGTGCTTGTTTGCCGCCCGGGTCTCCGTGGGGGGAACCCGCATCTCAGTCACGTTCGGAGTGCCCAGAGGGACGCGGAGTGGCCGGTGGCCATGCCCCCGTTGGAACACGGGAAAGGAACAGGGGTGTAATTGCGCGCAAACTGTGCATGGTGGAGACCTAGGCAAGACCGGGTGAGAGGAGAGGAGGCCGCCCGACCCCCCGGCTGGCAGACGGCGACGGGGCTGAACATAACAGGAGTGAGGAACGGTTTGCGAACGGATGCCTGCAGCACCATTCTGAGAGGGCTCCAGGTGAGGAACACCCGCACCCCCACTGAGGCCGCAGGAGGAGTGAGGGGAGGCAGGCCGCGGGGCGCCCGCAGCGGCCTTAGGCCCGGGGCTGCCAACTGTAGACCACGGGGCAGGCTGCCGAGAACACAAGACCAGCCCCCAGCGGGAGGAAGGCAACTGGGCAGCCGCGCAGGCAGTGCTGAGGTGAGGAGCTTTTATCGGAGGCCCGCTTTGACATGGGATCACATCACAGGGAGAACGGTCTTGGGCCGAATACGTACGGAGCAAAGCGCATTCTGGTGGACCTAGGGACAGCCCCATCGGCCCCATGAACACCAGGGACAGCCAACTGCACCCTGGCGACTCCCTACTAGTCTGCCCATAATTACAACCAGTGCTGGAAGCGGCTGGCCAACGCCCACATGGGGACGATCTGAGAGCACAGTGTGTCCTGCATCGGGCCGGCAGGCGAGACCTGTTGCTGCGCCTCCCAGGCTGCTTGTGCTCCTCAGGCAAGGCCAGGAGTGCTGCATTGGAAACGTGAACACCATACGGGGATACGCGCTGAGAGTGGTGCCGGCCACAGCATTCAATGGACAGGGGTTAACTCGGGAGGCCTTGCTACAATCATTTTGGGGGACAACTACTTTAACCTCACGCCGGGCAGAGACCCCGGTACATCCGAACCGCAGGTAAACAGGAGGGTAGGGCCGCCCTCAACCAGACCAGACGGAAATGTAATTCATGGGACATTGCGCATGCTGGTTGGCGGAATAAAGAGAAGCAGGGAGGACTACGGTACCTGCTTAATCCGCGACACCTGCATCGACCGCGTTGGTAAACCTGAGTATAGGCTCTATGCAGCCTGGAAAGCAGGATCTATGAGGAGGTGAGCTAGAGCGCGCAGCCCCCCGGTTCACACCAAAGGGGCAGCAAGACTTGCACTAGGTTCAAGCCCAGTGCGCTGACGCCTTACCAGGGAGCGAGCTTTGAGGAGAACAAAGTGAGCAAGAAGCAGTGTTAAGGAAAGCGTCTCTTGGGCGCTGGGTACCTGAACTTCCGGTAGTTGATCGTGGTGAGGTCACCAGGCTGTCCGACTGATGGCTGCAGAAGGTGTAGCGCGAGAAACCGGTGCAGCCCTCTCCCTGGTATCAACAGGGCTAGGGGTGGACCTGCTCCCAACGCCACAAGTGTGCACCTCCCTGATTCTCGTGGCGCCGGGACTGTGCAAGCACAGTCAGGGAGGCCGGTGCTTGCAGACTGTACGCTGATAAACTACTTCTGTGATGACTCCATAAGTAGACTGAAGATTAAAGGCTAATGTCCGCAATTGAGGTAGCAAGGTTCCAGGAAATGGCTGTGGGCCAATGGTAGAGCTGAGTAGATAGTCCAAAGCAGTAGCTGCAAGGCTCAAGGAAGGCAGCAGGCAAATTGGCTGGTCTGAGGATAATAGTCCACAGCAGAGAGTGGCTTGGCTTCAGGAAGGCAGCAGCAGGCAAAAGGCTGAACAGAAGCAAGGCTGAGAGGGAAGGAGGGGAAGGAGATGACCAAGTCAGCCTAAGGGAGAACCAAGGGAAGAAAGGACCAAAACCCAAGGAAACTGAAGGGAAACTGGAGGAACAGGAAACCAACAAGGAAAATGGATGGCAGCGGAAAGCTGCGGGAGCGAGGAACGCGATCCGAGAACAAACTGCGTTGAGACGCGGTGAGTCTCAAGACTCCGTCCCTTAAATAGGGCCGGCAGCACCCGGGAGGCTTGGAACGCAAGCCGTGCTGTCCCTGGGTGCTACCGTGCCCAGAACGAGGCTTGGGAAGCAAGCTTGTGGCTTCTCAAGCGTCTTGTGGACTGTGCATGCGCGAAGGACAAAACGCGGCCTTCCGCGCATGTGCGAATCCCGAGACATGGAAAACCTGGAAGCGCTGAGTGCCGCAGAAGGCCGCGGTTCCCCCCAGCCGGTATCGGGGATAGCAGCGCCAGGATGGGGCGCGCCGGGACCCATAGGTGCGCCCCCTACCCCAGGTAAGTGAATAGGAGCGCCCCCTACCCCAGGTAAGTGATGTGGTAACAAGCAGGAGGGGGGTAGACCCCCTAGGGAGTTTATGGCAAAAGGGAATAAGAGGCAGACCCGCCTCCCATTTACTCAGAAGGAGGGCTTGCGTAAAGAAGGCAACAAACAGACAACTCCACAGGTGAACCCAGCGATGTCCAGCACTGAACCCCAAACCATGGCAGAGGCGGGATCGAGCGCAGATACCCCACCGTCAGAACCGAGCCTAGTACTCGCAGAGTTTAGGGCAGGCTTCGCTGCCATCAACACGAAGTTAGACAAGATGGCATATAAAGTTAAAACAATGCATCGACAAAGAGAGCAGTAGAACCTCAGAGGCCGAGACCAGAGTCAGTGCACTTGAAGACACTGGCATTTCTACGACGCAAGCAGTGCAAGAGCTGAGGAGAGAAGTGAGGGCCATTAAGGACAAGAATGAGGACCTCGAGGCGAGGTCAAAGAGGAATAACATCAAGGTGGTGGGAATCCCAGAGACAGGCCCGCAACGAAATAGAGTTCATGGAGTCATTTGTGAAGGACGTTTTGCAGCGCCCGGTATAATCCTCGCAATTTCTAGTAGAGAGGGCACATCAAGTCTCACAGGTTGACCGGCGACCGGGGCAGAGCCCACGACCAGTGATCGCAGGAATTTTGAATTACCAAGACTGAGATGTGATTCTGAGGCGAGCAAGAGAACTTGGGGACCTGGCGTTTGAGAACTCCAGGGTATTCTTTTATCCGGACTTTACGCCCTGCATGCAGAAGGCTCGAATGTCCTTTGTGGCAGCCAAGAGAGCACTCCGAGAACGAGAGATCCAGTACTCCATGCAATACCCTGCCAAACTGCGGTCCAGCACGGTGGGAGAGCCCACTTTTTTACAGACCCGGAGGCAGTGCACCAGTTTATTGAATCTCTACCCAGGTGAGTGGCCCAGACGGGCCATATATATAAGCACCAATGGAGTGACCTTGCCAAGCTCCCCTTGTACATTGTGGTGGGCCCCAACGTGGGCTGAACAGACAAAATGGGAGGCACCGATGGGTCCTATCAATCCAGGGCTAGATATGTAACAAATCAGTCAATTGCATATGAAAGTTCTGCTTTTGCATTATGCCCTCCCCTCAGGGTTCGAAGAGGTGGAGGTCAACTGGGATGCAGCGTAGGGTTTGCCCAGGATAATGTGGTTTGTGAGGGACTACAGGCGGGGGGATCCATTCACAGCTGGTTGAGGGTAGGCAGTGTGAGTGGGGGGGCGAAGTTGGGGTTGGCCCTCTGGGGTAGGGGGGGTGGTGGTGGTTCGAGAGGTTGCCCAGTTGGCAACCCCATGTTATAGGTTCACATCTCTTCAGGGTGGTCACAGGTCTGCCCATGGTAGGACCGGGGACACCGGGCGCAGCAGCCTTCCTTTTCAGCCCACACCCGAGCGCTTCCACATAAGGTAATAGGTTGGAATGCAAGGGGGCTGAATAACCCGCGGAAGGCCCGTAAGGTGGTCCAGTATTGCGAGCGACACGGGGCAAAGATAGTCATGTTGCTGGAAACCCATCTCAAAGGGAAGGAAAACGAAGGTGTGGCTAAAAGCTGGGGTTACAATAAGTACTTTACTACATTTTCAACATACTCTGCAGGGGTAATGATACTGGTACACAGGTCGGTGGGGCTTCGGGTTAGGGATGTAGTGATAGACCCCGACGGGAGGTATGTTATTGTGTCTGGATGTGTAGGCACGATGATGAATACGTTAGTGAATATCTATGGACCAAATGTGGACAACCCTGAATTTTATCATACCCTATTGGGACTCTGTCAAAGATATCTCCATACCAAAATAGTGTGGCGGGGGATCTCAATATAATTCTTGACCCGACTAGGGATAGAACTGGGATGAGGAGAGGCCGATCCAAGGCGGCTGAAGCTGTACTGAGCGCTATGACCGACCTCTGTTTAGGGGATGTGTGGAGACTGCTACATCGAGAGGATTTAGAGTTCTCTCATCACTCCACTGTTCACAACACATCCACACAATTAGATTACATCCTGGCAAGCCCTCACCTAGTACATTACACAGAGGACTGTGTGCTACTCCCTAGGACTCTCTCGGACCACTCTCTGGTACTGTGGTCCATACGTATGGACCTGGTAACCCTCCGCCCTCACTGGAGGTTTAAAATGGCAGCTCTATCGGACATAGTGTTCAAAAGTGAGATACTTAGCATAATTAAGAACTACTTCCAGGAGATCAAGGGCATGGTGGCGGGAAAAGGAACGCTGTGGGAAGCATTGAAGGTGGTGTTGAGGGGCGGGTGTATGTCACTGGAACTGGGGGTGCTAAAGCTAATCCGTAGGCAATTACGTGAAACGGAGCTTGAAATCAAAGGATGGGAGATGGAGGTATATAGGGGGGGGCACTCCGACCACTCTCACTAGGTTAAGAGAGGGACTGGACCACTTCAAAGATCTGGCTGAACGGGAGGTCACATACCTCGCCCGACCAGTGCTGGCCCGCAGATTTGGGGAAGAGGGCAGACCAGATCGACACCTAGCAGTGCTGGTGCGGCTGGAAAAGGGCAGAAGGGAGATTGCAGCTGTGAGAATGGCAGCGGGAGAGGTTGTGGTTAGACCTAGTGAGATTGCGGAAGCATTTCAGAAGTATTACGAGTCCCTCTATGCATTGAGGGGTACACCACCAGCCCCTGAGCTGGAGAAATATGTCAGGGAAGCCGGTCTCCCGAAGCTCAGTGCTGAGGCCGCAGAGGTGCTAGCGACACCTATCACAGTAGATAACATAATGGTAGCGATACAGTACCTCCCCACATCCAAGGCCCCAGGAACAAACGGAATTACCGCCGAATTCTACAAGGAGTGGGGCCCTGAAGTGGCACAGCATATGTTGGGGATATGAGAGGAGGGACTGATGGTGGGACATCTCCCCCCGCGATGTGTGAGGCAGTGATAACACTGATCCTGAAACTAGGCAAGGATCCCCTAGATTGCTCTTCCCATCAACGGATCTCCCTGTTAAATTTGATACAAAAATCTTTGCTAAAAATCTTGCTGACCGATTGCTCTGCTATATCACGCAAATCAAACACAGGGACCAGTCTGGGTTCATTCCGGGGAGATCGACCTCTTTAAATCCAAGTCGATTGTTCGCAATACTGGCACAGATAGATCCCGAGTTACAGACGGTGGAAATATTGTTAGACATGGAAAAGGCTTTTGATTCCGTTGAGTGGGATTATCTCTTCGAAGTGCTTACTCAGATCGGGATCCCGGCTTATTACCTGAGAGCGGTACGAATACTGTACACAAACTCAAGAGCCTCAATAAATGTGGGGGGCACACAGTCTGCCCTTTTTCAATTGGGAGGCCGTACTCGACAGGTGTGCCCCCTGTGGCCTCTACTCTTCACCGACGCGATCGAAGTACTAGCGGCGCGACTGAGGAAATTTCACCTTCACAGGGGGTTGGCGATGGGGGTGGCAACGAGGTAGTGTCGTTATATGCAGATGATGCGATAGTGTACATTAAAAACCCAGATGTCAATTTGGCACCACTGACGCGGGAAGTAGCCGGATTCGGGTTAGCTTCCGGGCTCCAAATAAATCATTCCAAGAATCAGATATTCCCCCTAAACGAGAACATGGCATGCCCACTCAACACACAGAGCTACGGGTGAGAGCAATCGGCAGTCACATATCTGGGGGTGAGAGTTAGCAGACATGCCCACTCCCTGCTGGGGGACAATCATAGGAAGTATTTAGACACACTGAAGGCAAGTGTGGACAGGTGGTGCAAGCTCCCGCTCACATTGTTGGGTAGAGTCGCTATAGCTAAGATTGTGGTAATCCCTAAACTTCTTTACATGTTCCAGAATATCCCGGTCTGGCCCGGGGTGGACTATTTCAGTGAGGTGCGCTCACAGTTGATTAGACTAGCTTGGCACCCAAAAACCCTGTGTATAGCCTGGCCGATACTGACCCTACAATGGGAAAGGGGAGGTGTGTTTGCGCCGGATGTCGAGGTGTACTTTCTAGCTGCCCAGTTGTCCTTCGCTCAGTATTGTATGCCGGGAGCACCGACGACACCACATGTGCATATTGAAAGGAAGTCAGTGTTTCCGGCGTCTCTCCAGGGGGTATTGATATCAGGCAATGCAAGGGACAAATGTAGATTTGACCTGGCAGCCTGCACGGTGCATGCCTGGAAGCGTACCTTGGTAAAATTGGGGGTGGAACACCCTTTTGATCCCGGCTTATCAATGTAGCATATTGAGACCCTGACACCGACCTGCGATGAGGCAATTGTACAGGATTGGGGAGTAATGGGCATAAACAAGTTGGAAGATATGTACCCTGAGGGGGCCTTTGTTTCCCTGGGTGGGTTTCTTAACAAGACGGGTGATAGTTTCCGATGCAAATTACAGTATTTTAAAATGCGGGCAGCCTTCAGGGGTTGGTCCCCGTATTCCCAAGGATCACAGAGACAACCCCACTATTACAGTAAATCAGGTCCTCCCCAGGGTGCAGGGGGGTGGTCTCAACAATATACAAGCTGATCCTGACAGGTTCCCCCCGGAACCGACTGCAATGCAAAGAGAAATGGGAAGAGGACTCAGGGGTAACTTTCAGAGATAAACAATGGGAGGTACTATGCGACACTAAACATTCAGGAGCATTTCCAAGTTGCAGCAGAGTCAATTAAAAACCCTCCACAGAGCATATGTCACACCAGCACACATCCATCAATATGACAATACCAAGCCCGACACCTGCCCACGATGTAGAATGACCCAAGCAGACTTGGTGCACATGCTATGGGCCTGTGCCAGCCTACGACCCTATTGGGAGGATGTGACAGCGGTTATGACGGAGATACTGGGGCAGAACATTCCTTGTACACTACTGTGTTGTATGTTTCAGTGGTCCCCAGGAGTGCCTAAGAAATATTGCAGGCTCCTGGCGACATGTATGATTGTGGCCAGAAGGTGCATCCTTATGAAGTGGACAAATATCAACACCCCCCCCCCCCCGGGAAAAGATAAGTGGTTGAAGGATCTAATTGGGCTAAGCGATATGGACAATGAATATGCAGCCCTTTGTAGCCAGCACTGCCGGCCCACAAACATATGGCAACCTGTACCTGATGTCCAGGGAGGAGGCTGCTGAGCGGACTGCACAAGGGACGGAGGATTAAGCCTGTGTCTACAATCTCTCTATGGACCTGAGGTTAGGGCATCAGGCCCGGATGGGGTACTGGTATATAAGATCCCATGCTATGTTATTTTGATGTATACGTGCGGCTGCCGCTGATTTGATGTGAACCGTTCAATAAGGAAATGTTAAAAAAATGTATATCAAATCGATAAAAAACAAAATTTATATAATTTTTATATAAAATGTATACAAACTTTATATCAAAACCCTATCAAAAGGAAGGCGGAAATAAGGCTGGAAGCAGGGGGCGTGTCCACATGTCAAAATGTTGATGTTTGTAAAAAGGGGCCCAATTAACTACTCACATTTTAATTTTTTATTTGGACCTTGTGTGATGTCTACTATGCTTATTTATCACAGGTTTGTACAGTTTGCACACATCGTGTTAGAACTAGCCAGCACACCTTCCATAAATCAAATAATGCATCAATCATTCTATTATTCCACAAAGTGCATACCAAGGTATGTTCCTCACTCTGTCATAATGACATTTATAGTGACGGAACATTGGATGCAATTAATTCAATCGGTGTATTTTAGGGGATGTTTTCATGTATGTTGTAAAATAATTGATTCATAAATATAATGTTGTTGTGTTGTACATAGAATGGTTAAGTAAAGGAACATATATGGCGATTCACTTTTTAGTATAATGCTCTGATGAATGTATTAAATGAATTATGGAAGGCTGGCATTTAAAACATGTGCAACATGTTTGTGATAAATAAGTGTGTTGTACATTCCAATCTTTGCTCTGGAAATATGTGCAATATTTATAATGCAGATCCATGTTCTTGCTCCATTCCAGTATCTATTTCATAAAATCTTACCACTTTTCAGTACATTGCTCTTTATCAAATGACTTTAATAACGACTGTAGTGAAAAAAAACAATATTAACAACTACATTGTCAGTTCCAAAGCGTACTTAATTCAATGCACGTCATACCTTGGCGGTAAGGGGTTAACGTCGCCGGTAAAGGTGCTGGAGCTGTCAATTCCTTACCGCCCCATTACGAGTCTGCTCGCGGGAACCTGCTAAGGACGCCTGCGAGGGGACCAGCATGCTAACAATGGGCCCGTCATTAACGGGCCGTTGTTAGCATGCTCCCCATTCCCATTGAGCCCTATGGGGGCTAGAATGGGAATGGAGATGGGTTCCTGGAATGGGGAAACACCGGGCCCTCCAAGGTCGGAATGGCCCGGTATTTCCACATTCCAGGAACCTAGACCGGTACCCGGAATGGGGGTAGCCATGCCGCAAATAGCGGCATGGCTACCTCCAATGTTGTAATGACCCCCATAGTGTTCATCACAGCTCAACTTGTGTGCCTTGCATTGTCGGACCACAGTCCTCTCTTTATGCACACTCTTAAAGCGTACATTACTTTAACGAGTTTACCTTGTGTGTCCACTCGTCCACAGCCATCGCTTGATTGACGTCCTGAATCACCTGCCAGATGTTGCTGTCCATGGTCCTGAAGACGGTGTTTTGCAGTTTTTCGAGCCAGACCTCCACTCCAGAAGTGATCAGCACCTTGTCAGGAAAACACATAACATCGTTTACAGGTGTTACACATACACGAATACAGGGGATTTACTGCTAAGCATAAGACAGCTGCCAGAGAGAATGGGGGCTCGAGAAACAAAGCATTGCACAGCCACATTGATAATCATTACACGCCCATGAGGCTAGAATGGTCCACTCGTAAACATATGCGCCGTTACACATTCCAAGGGATGCAAATGATCCGATCAGATCCATTTATTTCTTACAGTGGTTTTAGACAGCTTCTCGAGTAGCGACTGGTACCACAATGAGGTGTTGCTGTGCTGTGAGTTACCAGTAGGAGGGCGCTAGATGCGCGGAGAACCAATCCCTTCTGCTTAATATGGCTGCACGCTTGCATAACACACATGGAGAATAGTCCACTCGCTCTGTGTACCTGCTCATCCAAGTGCAGTGTTTCCCCGTCCGGAGCAGTAACAGCCACCACAGTCATGCCTTTGTTGGGTCCTCGGTACACTGCCGAGCGAGGCCCCTCTTGTGACACACCAGCCTGGAAACGTAAGAACAGGACAAACATAAGGACAAGAAATCACGCAAATCCAAATTATGAATGTAGAGAATTATGCCAGAGAAAATACATTACCATGAACATATCTTGCTTTTCTCACTGCAGAACCTAGCACATTGCAACTCTTACTGGACTATACACACTCCTTTAGCATTTAGCCATCTCAATCAATTGGCCCTAAACGGGAGGCATGGGGCCCAGGTGTGCTTGCACATTCCTGACCTCCCTGATATTTCTGGCCAGAAGACAAACCATAGGAAATAACAGGGATGAATTTCCTATTGGGTCAGAGGGGCCATTACAAAACCCAAGTGACAGGAGGACTCTGCCGTCATACACACCCTGTGGCAGAGCCCACCTTCAGAGCTGCCCAACGGTGCAGACCCCATTTCAGCAGGTGATGCACCACGCAGATGCTGCACACCACTTACCATCATTGGTCCTATGTCATTTCAGGGAGGATAGCTCAAGGACCACGCATTCGTCTTGGAAACAAGACAAAACAGGTTCAAATGCTCCCGCGCTTAGAGACTGGTCCCTGGTATTAAGAACTTTATAAAAGATGAATTCATTTCATATTACAGAGACAGTGAAATACCATTCAGAATAAGAGCAGGCTAAATATTTTCTTATTCAAGACACGGTTGCAAGGACATCCGAGCACCTGCCAGTGTGTTGAGAGTCCCGGGAGACAGAGGCCCACAAGCTTCGGACGAGGAGAATACACATGGCTCCCGCTCACTCAGTAATGTTATTTATATCCAGTTTTCCACAGAATCCCACCCTGCCGGGAGGAGAGGACACTACACAAAGCTCCCTTGTGCCCAGCAATGTTATAAATCTCCACCTTTCAACAGAGACCCACCTACCTAGGGGTGAGGAGGTTACACAGTGCTCCCCTTCACTGAGCAATGTTATTTATGCCCGGCTTTCCATGGAGTCACTCAATGCTTAGAGGAGAGGAGACTACACATTGCTCCTATGCACCCAGCAATGTTGATTGTACTCAGCTTTTCACGGAGACCCCCACTGGTGGAAGAGACGGCACAGTGCTCCCCTTTACCCAACAATGTTATTTATGCCCAGCTTTCCACAGAGTTCTTCAATGCTTAGGGGAGACGAGACTACACATTGCTCCCCTTCATCAAGTCATTGTATTTATGCCATCTTTCCACAGAGACCCCCACTGTTTGGAGGAGAGAAGTCTACACATACCCAGCAATGTTGATTCTAGCCAGGTTTCCACAGAGACTGTCACTGCTTGAATGAGAGGCAACAACACATGGCTCCTCTTCAACCAGCAATGCTATTAATGCACAGCTCTCTACAGAGGCCTGAACTGCTTGGAGGAGAAAAGCCTACACATGGCATACTTGTACCCAGAAATGTTATTTATGCTCAGCTTTCAACAGAGATCTGCCTACTTTGGGTACAGGAGGCTACACATTGTCCCCCTTCACCCAGCAATGTCATTATGTCCATCTTTCCACAGAACCCTGCCCTGCCGTAAGGAGAGGAAACTTCAAATTGCCCCCCTTCAGCCAAAATGTTATTAATGCCTAGCTTTCCAGAGAAAGCCCCTGCTTGGGTGAGAGGAGAATGCGCATTGCACTCTTCAACCAAATGTTATGTGTGCCCACCTTTCCACTGAGGCACCCGACGGAGAAAACACTGGAAAGAAGCAAACCTTTCAACTGGCCTACTCACTGCTAATCCTGATTGAAGGGGAGTGTCCAATATAATACTTCACTGCATGGGTGGACATGTGGTCTGTATATTTCAGGGATGAATAAGACGATCCCCAGACACGCAGAAGAAAAGAGGACATTTAGGACTTTGGCCACATGACCTTTTTTCTCAGTAACAAAACGTAACATAACAAGTGATGCGATACGCTATCACACTCCCTTCACTTGCATGAAATATAGCAGCGCCCGATTCACAACGTGCTACAGAATGGGCATAGAATAGGCGCTTTCCCCACTTCTGTTCGTAATTGAGAAAATCAGGTGGAAAGGACTGCTGCTGCACATTTCCAATGCAAAGCTCAATTAATACATTCGGTATGCTTGGAACTGCACAGAAAATGTAAGCATTGCCCTGCGCCCCTTTGGAACAGGTGCAGAGGAGCTCAATGCACGAGAAGGTCACGGCTGACCCTTTCCTGCATTTTCCGTACATGAACTTGGGACAGCAGCAATACGATCCGCGGTTGTCCTGCCTGCCCCCCTAGTACGAAAACAGGGGTAAACGTATTTGTGCTCTTTTTGCACACATTTTCTATCACAGTGACAAGAGCTCCCATCACCTACTGTGGTGCTGGGAGTCTCTCATACATCGCAGTGTATACAAAGGTGATTGCTAGCGCATCGCTTGCACGGCCCACGGAAAGCGCAGGCCGCCTTTGTGAATTCAATGACGTGTGTAACAATCGCCCAGGTTAAAATAAAAAAGCCCTTTCTTTCGTCTCTGGTCCTTAGTGAATCTGGTCATTGATGTTTTACTAAGAGGAACGCGAACGCTGGTCTAGCCCTGGGTGGATATAGAGGCAGCCTCACCCGTCCAGGACACACTGTTTACACTCTCATTCGTGAGTCATATCTATTTGTCGTTCCAGTGGCCATAGCACATGGACAGGGGAGCAAATTCACAATATAATGATCATGTTCGGAGTAAAACTGGTACTTGTTAGTTGAACAAGAAGATTGCCACAGTTTTCTGGTATATTTCAGAACATTAATTTATGAATTGTGTATATTTATCACCCACACACGAACAGGGTGATGGGCTGACAATACAAATCACATAAAATGAATAAAACAAGGCTGAGAGAGAATGTTTTAAGTTCTGTGGAAACCAGTAATCAATAAAGCCAAAAAATTAAAAATACAATTTAAAATAAAATGTTAAAAAAATAGAAGCCCAAAGCAAAGCCAAAATAGAACAATTTCGGACAGGAAAGGCATTTTGAAAAAAAAGGTTTTGACTGCATTATGGTGTTTAGATATGTTTCTATAATACTGAACACCACAGTCAGCCAGATTCAGAATAGATTTAGAATCCTCCCATAAGAATGTTCAGTAATCCATTGGTCTCAGCTGTTTCCCACCCATTGGTGAAGTACAAAACACCGAACTGCCTTTGGTCTATGAGTGGGGCCTCACCAGTTTTGTACTTGCTGTTGCTCAGTGCTCTTTTGAGTGTTCTGTTCTGTTCCATTTCTGTTAACTGCACTGAGGTTCTTTCCATGTGGACACCACAAACTCTGGTTGTGAGAACTCACACACAGGCGTGCGTTCAAAGACAATGGGGGTCATTCCAAGTTTGCTGGTCCGGAAACAACAGTACTGGTAAGCTTGCTGGTACTGTTGTTTCCGGACCGGCACACGCCGAGGTCTGCGAGCGGGTGCCTTTCAGCCCGCCAGATCTGACCTGGCGGGAAGAACGGTACCCGCACGCAGACCTCGATGGATGCACCAGCACCGTTCATGAATGGTGTCAGTGCATCCGTCCTCCCCATTCCCATTGAGTCCAATAGACTCAATGTGATTGGGGAGTAATATTTTCCAGCACCCGGCAATGGGGAATTACCGGAACCGCCGGGCCTGTAATGCCCCGGTAATGCTTAAGAATCATTATAATTATAATTTGTGAGCCAGACAAACTAATAAGTATCGAACTATCCCACATTGACTAAAAATGAGTTCCACAATGGATGTTTGTAATGAGGTTTTATATACAATTGACCCCGGAGTATAAGTGCTGTGTTTGGCTCTATTCTCAGATGGAAAGCCTAATTGACAGGCATTGGACACACCAGCTTGATAGAAAAATAGACTGGTGGTAAGCATGATTCGAGTTATTAAATTATGAGAGGAATGTTACTAAATAGTAGTTGCAGCACTAATTAAGGCTGTTTTACATTATGTTACAGGCAACTGGATATAATTGCACAGTGAGATCAAGGCAAAGACTGCAAACAATTATCCAGCACTAATTAGATTGCTCGGTATTTTCTTTTTAAAAATCTCTAACGCTATATGGTGTCTAGAATCCCCTGAAGAAGTTCTCAAAATATGTTGAATGAATGTGAAGAGAACAAAACAGGCCGCGTTACATTGTAAGCTATATGTTGATAGCTTAATACTAATGGAATAACTCCCCACGCGAATCGCATTATAGTGGTGTTGCACAAACTAAAATACTAGTCATAATATACAGCATTGATTTTATAATCTTGTTATATCTCGATGCACAAGTCACTTTCGTCAATTTTGAAATAAAATGTGTTTTTAAAGAACCTTATATATATTTTTTTATTAAAGATTTTAAAATTTTAGGCTGGCCTGCCGGTGATTGATTACATCTACAAGTCAGGAATATTTGGCTTATGTTGATGAGGACGCACAATAAGTGCAGCGTCATCAATGTTGCCTGAATAATAATATATGTATCAGCAGGGTCTGTGTTGTAATGTTAGTATATTTTCTCTGGTTTATTTCCCCGGAAGTCTCTTCTAAGTTTAGTGGGCGTGCGTATAACCTGTACTGATTGGCAGCTTGTTACAAATGATGCTACATTCTTCGTTCCTCAGAAGGTGTTCACTATTTCTCTCTGCGGTCATGGGTCTCATTTAACAGGGAATCTTTTTTTCATAACCCCCCCAACAGTGACCTACCTCCTCGATCCAAGGAGGCATTGGCATATCCGGTGGCCTTGTAGCAGGCAGAGGGCTATCTTTACATTTTCAACTACCTCTGAACAGACCAACTCAGGGGCTTAGGGTTTTCTACCATTTTACAGCTAGCCCCGTTATACATGTTTCTTAGGAGACCTTTCTCCACCGCCTTGGTTCCACCATTCTGGGTTGACCAGGCATACATCCAAAGAGGGTTTGACGGACTGGGGAGTCAGGAGGATCCTCAAGGCACCTCATCTGGGCCCTTGATTGCAGAGTGTGTAGTATCACACACCCCCAATTCTCCATCACCCAGCCTTTCACATGGGAGTTTGTCACAGAGTAGAGGGAGAGTTGTACAAAATCAAAGGAAAAGAATGTTAGTCATCGAGGAGGCTGAACTTTGAAAGGTGGGTATATCCATTATGACTAATGGAGAGACAATTGTTCCATGGCCCCTATAAGCATTCATCGCCTACCAAGGATTGAACTGGGTACCACATACATGTTAGAGTTAAGTCATCAGCCAGTACCCTTAGACTACTGATTTCCTGCTTGCATGTCTGGTTTTAATTGCCTTTATATTGTTATCTTTGCCAATCATCCCCTGAAAAATAATTAGGTCACGCTGAAAAATAAAATAGCTGACACTACATTGAACAAAGAATTCTTGTAATTAATAATGGGGGAGGAATATTAAAAATATCAGATCATTGGTGGGGAGGCTAAAACCCATTTCTCCTGTGACTACTCACTTCACAGATAGGTGTTCTAACCTCTAGTCCACCAAGAATCTGACAATGACTCATGCTTAATCGCATATGAAAATACTTTCAGCCCAAGATGCCTGCATGTCATGTGGATAGAACACACATGGGCAGACCCTCATGAATGACTGGGAGACACCTAATGTTGAAACAATAGACAGTATTATAAGGCTGTATTGACTGTGTATCAGGAATATTTTGGGGCCAAAATGGTGGTGATATAGGTCAATGAAAGGGCTGCATGGGGTGAGAAAAAAAGAGTCATATCAACATGTTCGATGTATCCTGGGCTAGGTAAGTAAGTCAAGGAGCAAGAACCAGTCTGGCCCAGGTAGGTGCAAAAGAAAAGGGTGCTCTTTATTCCTGGTTACAGCTTACAGGTTAGAGGTGGGAAAGCAGAGTCTTAGCATCCACTCAAGTTCCCATCTTCACTTCAAATCTCCAACCGCTGTTCTTGAAACCCCCAGGTCTGCCAGGTTCCCACATACCTCACCACATTCCAAAAGGCCCCTTATTGCAATCACACATACACATACACTCAAATCAGAACACATCTCCTTCGTTAAAAACAAAACAGTTGAGGATGCTCGACCCTTTGCCAACCTTAAACATGCCAGGACAAACAATCTAAAATAAAAATAAAACTCCTCCCACCCTGGCCTGCCACGCCAAGGTTGCAGAACTGCCACTCCCGAGCACAACCTTGCCACACAAGGACATAATTACTCACCTACACACGCAACCATCAAGGAACTGTACCTTCTTCCACCATGGACTGCCAGTACCAGGCCACAGGTCTGCCACACCTGAGAACACACCTCATCCTACCAACCGGAAATTGGGGCATCTCACTGACCATAACAACGTCCTAAGGCATTCATCTAGCTAAACAAAAAAGGCACAACGTCCAAAAGACACCCTACATCTCATCCCTTCTCTCTCAAGAAAAGATACAAAAAAGAATGGAAAGTAGATAGAAAAACAACTCGCACCACAAAGAACAAACTAAAGAAATACGCAACCACACAGGCATGGTGTGTAAAGATGCACAGACCCTGTGGGAGAACCCACAAATGTGGAGTGCAAAGCTCCATGCAAACACAACAGGTGGTAACTACTAGTGCTTGCAAGAAAATCTTAATAGCAAAAAATGTAAATGTTTAAAATATTTGACTCTCTAATAACTCTTACCAGTATCTTGCAACTACATAGGTCTAACATGTTCACATGCCACCATAAAAACTTCACCCTATGCTCCTTACACCACTGGTTCATACTCTGCGTGCCTAACTAGGAATTCCATTCCTAGTTCTCCAAAAATAGGAACTCCAATCCTACATCTCATACCACATCACCTGGCAGCCAATACTCTAACAATGAACTCAACAAAAAAAACGACCTCATAAGGACACTCCAGCGACATAGGCTCTGCAACTAACTAGAGGCAGAAATAGACGCTCACCACTGATGTCACATTTCTTCACAATGCATGGAAAAACCCACGCATGTAAGTGTCAAAACACCTATTAATGGGGTAATTCATGGATTTCAGCGCAGAGGCAGCACAGGGGAGCAGCGCAGAGAGGGAGCGTGCGCCTGCATGCGCCAGCCGTGTGGGCTAAACAGCATTCTGGCACACCGCATATTCATGGAATTACTAAGCCATTTTGACCGCTGGCACAGAGAACATCCCGCAGCTCCAGTTACGCCCCCAAGAACACCTCTTGCGCAATCCATTGAAATTCCCAATGCGGCGCAAAGGGCTGCGCTAACCCTGGACCAGCTTACAGGGCCGCTACACTGTAATCGTGTGAAAATACTACACGTATCCCGCTCTGGGCAGCCAAAACGCATGAAAATGTACTTGCGCACCCCTCGGAATACGCGTACCCCGCTCGCGCCAGGTAAATTGCGTAGAAAAAGTAGCACCTGTGGTGTGGGCTGCCTGTGGGGCATGCCCAGGGTGGATGGGCTGCCTGCGGGGGATGGGGAGGGTGAGTGGGCTGCCTGTGGGGCATGCCCAAGGTGGATGGGTTGGCTGCGTGTATTACTGGGGTACGCAGGGAGTTTCACACGCATAGGCCTTGGGCAAGCGGGGTACATGTATTACAGGGGTATGCAGGGAGTTTCACATGTGATAGGCCTTGGGCGAGTGGGGTACGTGTATTTTGGGGGTACGCAGGGAGTTTCACACGCGATAGGCCTTGGGCGAGCGGGGTATGTGTATTAGGGGGTATGCAGGGAGTTTCACACGCAATAGGCCTTGTGCAAGCGTGGTACGTGTATTACTGGGGTACATGGGGAGTATTACACGCGATAGGCCTTGGGCGAGCGGGGTACGTGTATTACAGGGGTACGCGGGGAGTCTCACACACGACAGGCCTTGTCCGAGCGTGGTACGTGTATTACTGGGGTACGCGGGGAGTTTTACACGCGATAGGGCTTGGGCGAGCGGGGTACATGTATTACAGGGGGTACGCAGGGAGTTTCACACGCGATAGACCTTGGGCGAGCAGGGTACATGTATTACTGGGGTACGCGGGGAGTTTCACACGCGATAGGCCCTGTGCGAGCGGGGTACGTGTATTTTTGGGGTGCACAGGAAGTTTCACACGCGATAGTCCCTGTGCGAGTGGGGTATGTGTATTTGGGGGGTACACGGGGAGTTTCACACGCGATAGGCCCTGGGCGAGGTGCGAGCGGGGTACGTGTATTTGGGGGGTAAGCAGGGAGTTTCACATGCGATAGGCCCTGTGTGAGTGGGGTACGTGAGTTTGGGGGTACGCGGGGAGTTTCACACGCGATAGGCCCTGTGCGAGCGGGGTACGTGTATTTGGGGGGTACGCAGGGAGTTTCACATGTGATAGGCCCTGTGCGAGCGGGGTATGTGTATTTGGGGCGTATGTGTATTTGGGGCGTGCGCAGGAAGGCATGTGTATTTGGGGGGTACGCGGGGAGTTCCACATGCAATTTGGCATCGTGGGTCCTCCCGTGTGTTTAGTTTCCCCCCTCCCCATGCCCTGCAGGCAGGTCACTCCACAGGGGACTACCCTACAACCCTCACCATGCCCTGCAGGCAGCCCACATGGCCCCATGCATTTGTGAGCACACTTGTGAGCCCTGACTCATGTCCTCCTGCACCCCCACCCACACAGGAGTGACGGGCACCTGCCAGCAGGCCCTGACTCATGTCCCCCTGCACCCCCACCCACCCAGCAGTGACGGGCACCTGCCAGCAGGCCCTGACTCATGTCCCCCCACCCACTCACCCACCCAACAGTGACGGGCACCTGCCAGCAGGCCTTGACTTATGTCCCCCCACCCACTCACCCACCCTGCAGTGACAAGCACCTACCAGCATGCCCCGACACATGTCCCCCCACCCACTCACCCACCCAGCAGTGATGGGCATCTGCCAGCAGGCCCGACTCATGTCCCCCCCTCCACTCACCCACCCAGCAGTGACGGGCACATGCCAGCAGGCCCGACTCATGTCCCCACCCCAACACCTCATCACGATCCACACTCATGACCCTTATGGCCACCCAAATCCCACCCCACGCCAGCCCAGTCCAAACACCCAACCAAGTATTCCATCCACCCCACATTGAAATCCCCATGTCATGATAGATACCAAATGGCAAGTATGCACATCAATACATGTCCGTCACACACACACAATGGGTGCAAGTGAATGAGAAAACCCACATCGTGACGTGCATGAAACCAATGAGAGAATACCACACAAATGAAGTATGAAATCAAAATGTATTAAATACAAAAGCAAGGGAATGAAAGAAAATCACACAATAATAGAAATAATAAACAAAAGGCTGCATGTCCAAAATGAATGAAAAATATATGAATGCAGTATCCAAATAAATCCGAAAGAAAAAGGCTCCAAAGCATTCGTCCATCAAACCAAATCCAAAGGTAAACAAAAAAGAAAACCATTGCTCCATGGGTAAAAAAAAATCAATCCAGTCCAGAACTATGTACAATGTAAAAATCCAGGGTCCAGGAGGCCAACAATCCAAAGGAAACCTACAAAATACCCTACCTAACTAATAACTATATACAAAAAGGTGGGGCATAGTCCATGTGCTCCAAATGAAAGAAAAATAGAAAGGAAACCTAACACTAATTAACTATATACAATATGCGGCGGGCAAGTCCTACGGCTCACTTGTTGATTTCCCGGTCCAGGGCATCATCGAACTCCTGTTCTAAGTCCTTGAGGCGGGCCTGTTCCCCGTCCCCGAGGTCTCGCAGGGATAATGCCATGTCCAGCTTCAACTCCCTGCAAATTCCCTCGAGGCACTCAGTCCGCCTCAGCGCCCTGCGCATGGAGTTCTCCGCCCCGACTATAGTGAGCCGTGCCTCTTCCGACCGCCGCGCTCCGCATCTATTTGCTGGCCCAACCACTGCCACACGGAAGACACTCCCAATCCAGGGTCCTCCTGCCCTCCGGCCGATGCCTGCCCCTCTGATGTTGATGGCCCTGAGCCATCATCGCTCCCACCTTGAGCCTGCTGCTGCCGTGCAAGTGCCCTGCCTGTTGATGCCTGCTCATCCTCCTCCTGCTGGGGTCCAGTTGTTGGGGTGGCCACTCCTGCTGGACCTCCGACTCCCGACTGTGGCAGGGATGTGTCCTCCACCAGCCTGGCCACTGGGTCAGAGGCAGCTCCACAGGGTAACTAGGTGATAGTTGGGCCAGAAGATGGCACAGAGGATGACTGGCGCATAGGGGGTTCAGTTGAGGTGGTCGGCAGAAGGTCCAGCACACGGAGGAACCCAGCAGCGGTGATCCCTGCTAGCCAGCCAGTCAATGAGGCATCTGAAATAACGTGCAGCGTCCTCACGGGAACCCTGCACGTTATCCCAGATGCCAAGTTGACGCAACGCCACCCCAGCCAGGACAGGCTCAACACGCTCCCGGATTGCCACGTCCACAGGGAGAGGAAGGCCAGTTGTTGTTAGCGGATCCCCTCCCAGACAACGGGTCTGGACAAAGGCATTCCTGCTGGTGCGGGATGATGCAGTCACAGGATCGGGGACAAGATTACACACAGGCACCTCCGTGGCTGCCTGTGCTGCCTCCTGTCCCTGCCCCTGGACTGCACCACTGGCACCAGTGGAATCCCCCCTCCAGACCCTGTGTGTGTCCCTTCCACGGCCTCCTCCTCAACCAAACCCTCCACCAACCTGTATGACTCGGTGCCATCTTCCTCCACAGGCCCCTGTGGGGTCTCAGCTACCCCTTCTGCTGCCGAGGAGTCCACCTCCGACCTCCGCCTCTTGGGCCTACTCTCGGCAGCTGTGGCCAGGGACGTGGCACCAGACCCCTCACTCCCCTACGAGATGACAACATGGGATGGGGGCCGGGCCTTTTGTCTCCGGCTGGCGGTGGGATCCCTGCCGCTGTGCTCCACAGCACCGTCTCCGCCCTCTTCATCAGTTGACGCTGCAGACAGGAAGAGAGAACACAGGCATCAGGGCACTGTACAATGGTCTGATACACACATGACAGTTGCGCATGAGTGGCAGTCTCAAACTTCACACATGGCATCACACTCCCCAACACACATATCATTTGAACCACACACATGCGCAAATCAACAGGAATGTTGCAGCAGGCAGCACCATCCATACACATACAACAGCATGAGCATCTGAAGGTTAGCCTGACGTCACATGCAACACAGGGAGTGCCGAACACATGCACACACGTCACCAGACATACATGCATCTGTACATCTCCACCACCTGTCGCAGTGAAATCATCGGCATCCATGTCACATCTGCCAATCAACCTCCTACATGTCGGTGTCACATGCATCCATGGTGTATCACAGTGGCACACATGTCAAATACACACACATGCACATGTACACCGTGCACGTACATGAAGGTGGAACCAGCATCCATGTGTCACAGCACAGCCATGCCACAGTACATACACATACATTTACACATGTGTGCACCGACACATGCATTTGGGCACCATGCATTTGAACACATACACCATTGATGTGCCTCACACATGACTGGGCTCACATGCGGCAGGCTCATGTCCCTGTACATACACATCCATACATGGGCCTTCCAAGACATATGTCCAACCTGCACACTCCTGCCACACCTCGACATGCACAGCGTCCAATCAGTAGGCATGGTCACTTACCGCTCGATTCCGGACGGGTCTGCCTCTGAAGGATCTGGTGGTGGAGCGCTGGGTTTATGCATTCCAGAACCCTCATCTGGATGTTGATAAGGCGGACCCGGCACCCCTTTGCATGCTTTCGCTTCAAGAGGCGCCGGGCCTTGCTGAGGGTCCTGGACCTGAAGTCCTCCCAGCGCTTCCAGACATGTTGCATGTCGCGGGCTGCCACCCCATCCTCGTTGATGGCAGCCACGATGTCCTTCCAGATCCCCTTCCGTCCTTCATTGTCAGCGCGTGAACTTCCAAAGAGGGCATCGTAATGCCCCAGGACTTGCTCTACCAGGATGCCAACTTCATTGGCTCTGAAGCTGGCAGCCCTCTGCCTCTCTGCTGGGGGGTAGCCACTGGTGCCAGATGGTGTTGTGTCGGACATGGCAACCCCCGAGGCAGGTGTGGGTGGGCAACTGGGTCCTGGGGCTGGGCTCAGGAGCGATGGAATACCAGTCGGGAGTCTTCTGTTCCAGCAGGGGTGGTCACAGCAACTGGACCCCTGCAGATGGCTGACGTGCAGGCACCAAATAGCAGGGCACGTGGCAGGCAGGCAGCAGATGGAAGGTGGGAGCGGGCTCAGGGCTCTAGGGGGGCAGGAAAATGGCCTTCAGTGCAGGAGCGTGGTCTTCCGTGTGTTGTCGCGTGGCCAGCTTGATATGGAGTGAATTGGCACGTGAAAAAACTGCACGTCAGCGTGTAATTCGAGGAAAGGCCCTTAGCGCGTAAGCGGTCAGTGATGTTACGCACGCGGACGTTTCCCTCGTGACGGGTGCATAGTGAATCAGCACATGAATAAACAGCACATCCGCGTGTTAATGCGCGTGATTCGAGAAAAGGCCCTTAGCACGTACACGCGTAAGTGACGTTACACATGTGGGCTGGTTTAAAAGGTACGTGTAGGACGCCATTTTCTTGTACGTGCTTTTTGTAGAGAGCGAGCGGGTGATTCTTGTACTTCTTGTGGGTTCACACGCGATTACTTCACAACGGTTCCAGTTCGTACTCCTTGTATACTCAGACAGCGTTAAATTCTTCTTTTGGTGGGGGTGTTGCCAACGCGCACATGCACGTATTTTTCACGTTCTTTTTCCAGGCAGACGGTGAGTCGTGCACATACTTTTCAACTGTGGAGGCCCCCGTGTGTCGCGTACCCATTCAGAGGTCATTGTAGCCAGCGTGTACCACGCGTACGCTTCTTTTTGTGTTTCTGGGAGCCACAGCGTAGTGCGGGTTCTTTATTCCACGCACATGGGCTACCAGGGGTCGCGTGCACGTTAAAATTTATTTTCGGGGTGCCTGACCATTGCGTGACCCGTCATCTTCCCCCAGGGGTCCCAGACAGCCTTGCTAGAGCACTAGGGTACGTATTCCATCTAGTACCCTACCCCTTTCACCCCAATTGCCCAGGACAATTGTTTACTGCACCTCCCATTCGCACAAGAACATCAGTGCCATGGTTGGGAGGCGACCAAGAGGT
This sequence comes from Ambystoma mexicanum, assembly GCF_040938575.1. Classification (NCBI taxonomy): domain Eukaryota; kingdom Metazoa; phylum Chordata; class Amphibia; order Caudata; family Ambystomatidae; genus Ambystoma; species Ambystoma mexicanum. The sequence goes on along the minus strand of NC_090927.1, from coordinate 741,572,282 downwards.
AAGGGAGGCAAAGGTGGCCGACCTCCAAGAGGTGGGCCCGGTAGGGGACGTGGCCAGGATGTGCAGGGTGGCCCAAGAGGCCAGTGTGTGGAGGACCAATCAGGGACACCTATGCCCCCCACAATGGGTCGGGGAGATGCAGCTGACACCATCCCACCTCAGGCCTTGTCAAACCGGCCCATATTGTCAACCGAACCGGCATAGGATGACTCCCAGGCTGACTTCCGTGTCACCAAGTCAAAGCCACGTGTGGCGGTGAAAGTTGCTGTCACCAGGCCCCGTGGATCTGGGGCAGCAATGTCATCTGCTGCCCCAAGTAGCCAGGGTGAGGAGGCTGCAGGGGCAGCTGCAGCTCAGTCCACCCCAGCTCCGAGTCTCCCAGCCGGGACAGTGTTGGTCCAAGTCCATCACACCGATTTTGGTCCTGCCAACATCACCCAGCAGCCAATGCCTGAAGTGAGACCTTTGGTCATTGTGCCTATTGCTACTTCCAGTGTCCAGTCCACCTGCGCTTCAGCCCCTACCAACCAGAGCGGCGTAAGCCACTCAGGGTCTGCACCACCTCCCAAGTGGAAGAAGGGTGCTCTTGCGGTACAGGCTGGGACTCCAGACACGGCTCCCCCCTCCGGCACGTCAAGTAAGCGTTGTTTCAATGATGTGGAACTAGACGCACTTGTGGGCTACGTGTCGGCCAATGGCCGCGAAATACTGCTGAATGCAGGGTGCAAGACTACGACTGCTGAATGTAGGGCCCACTGGCAGTGCATCGCGGAACAGATTAGTGCCCTTGGATTTGTCAGGCGCACAGCTGATGATTGCTCTAAGCGGTGGAATGACCTCAAATGCAGAGAAAATAACAAGCTGGCTTCCAATCATGCCTCTACTGTGGTGACTGGCAGTGGGTCTCCACCAGAGGAGGAAGTACTCACAGAACATAAGTCTATCGCTGGAGCCTTCATCACAGAGGATCAGATCCAAGGCATGGGAGACCTACCAGATCTTGAGGCAATGTCCGGTGAGTGGCCATGCATGTGTGTGCAAACCATGTGTATGTTGCTTGGGTGATGTGTTCTGATTGAGTGCCAGGTGAGGCTGTGTAGTTATGACTGCTATGGGTCAGCCATGTGGTGCCTCCAAACCATAGCCCGGCCTTGGGTTTGGGTTTTTAAGTATCCCTTCTGACCACAGTTGACAATTTGCACCTGATTACTGCACTTGCCCTTCAAATGCCATCTTGCCACAACATTGTTCATACTGTTTTCCTGTTCATTCTGCCTGATTGATGAAATCCTTTGCATGTTTATCACACATTTTTGTGCCCTTCTGCCCCAAATGTAACATACTTCAGACATAGATGACACCCCACAATGGCCCACGTATGTTTCCTTATTATGGCAATGATTTCATCAATCAGGCTGACTGAGTAATGTGCACCTACACATGGCCTGCACACAATCAATTCAGGGCCCTGTTTGAATGTTGAACATGACAATTGTCTTCTGTCATGTCGAAGTGACCAACCATTGATGTACCCATGTGCCTGCCATCACTGCATTAGTGAACACTGGCTTTGTTGCAGCGTGTGGCACATGCATGTTTTGCCACACTATTTTGCATGCTCAATTTCATGATGTCCATCTCACATGGATGGGTGACAGTACTGATTTGCTACCATCTGGGTGTCCTTGTCAAATGTTCCATGGCTATGCTACGTGCCATCTGTGTGCTGGCATGTGTCATGTATGTGGATTGTCCATGCCACTCACAGGCTAATGTGTGATGCAAGTGCTATTCAGCATGCAGCACATGTGTTGCTTTTCCATCTTGGAGTCCTCAGTGTCTGTTTTTTGCCTCCCCTTCCAACTCATTGCCAATGCATGCATGCCAGAGTTATTGTATTGTGTGACATGTGTCATTTATGTACTGGATGTCTGCCTCCTCATGCCTATGTGTGTGGGCTACGGTGCTCATGTCTGTTTTCATTACTTTTCTTTTATGTTTTTGCAGGTGATGAGGCACTAGATGCTGTTGAGGAGGAGGAGATGGCGCAGAGGCAGGAGTACTCACAGCCGCAACCTTACACCAGTGGAGGACGTGGGGTGGTGGTGGGTGAAAACCCATTACTCCTACAGACCATACTGTCCATGGGTGTCTCTGGGTACACCTCCGGAGACCTCTATGAATCAGGTGCTGATCGGACATTGAGACATATGTCCCGTCGCAGGTGAGTGTTTCTGGCAGGGATGCTGTTCTGTCCAACCCACCTGCACTGGGGGTAGACCCCTCTATAGGGCATTCAGTGTTGGAAAATCTGCCTGAGGCGGTTACGGATGCAGGGTCACACTCCACAATATTTGCCCCTGTTCCTGGGCCAGCAGATCAGGAGAAATGCAGTCCTGCAGCCTCAGGCAGTGCCAGCACAGCAAGGTGCACATCACCTTGCCCCAAACAGGTGTGGTGCTCGCCAATGCGGTGGCCGTGCGCCACCAGGCAATACTGTGTGGGAGAACGCCATGTACACTATAGCAGCAGAACAGGGGGCATCGTGTGAAATGATGGCTCAGGCCGCGGATAGGGTGGTCACTTCCATTCTCCCCCCTGAAAGGCAGGTGGAGCTCCAGCAGCAGGCAACAGAGTACATTTGCCACTCATACAGGGAGAACATGTTGGCGTGCAAGAGGGACCGACGGGCTGGACTGGAGAGTCTGCACACAGCCATATCTGCAGAGTCACAGGCCCACAGGGATGCCCTGAGGTTAGAACACAGGTCACTCAGAGATGCTCTGTGTGAACTTGAGTTGTCCCGGAGTACAAGGTCAGAACAGCAGCTTGAGCAGCTGACACACACATTCTCAGCTGAGCTCCAGGCAACCCGTCAGGAGATCCGGGCATCACGCGAGGCCATGCAGGCAGAAAGGCCTGCTGCCCGTGAGGTGCTGCATGGGGAACTCTGTACCATCATCCTGCAGAACCAAACCTTTCAGACCAGCATGCTTTCTGCCATGGAGGAGCATGCCAGGGCTTTGCGTGGTCTGCCTCCCATATCACAGCCACCTTCTGATGTAGCACCAGAGGGTGATGACAGCGACGGCCGTTCTCCCACTGTAGGGTAGCCGTGCAGGCAATGAGCCCATGGAGGTTTTTTTTTCCTCAACCTCCACGCATGTCGGTGTTTGGGGGCACCCTGTACCTGTACCTCGTCCCTCCAGGGTGGCCTCCCTCCCGGTCCACACATGGCCATTTTTTTTTTTTGTGACATTTCATTCCAATTTGCTAAATGAAAATACTATTCAATTAATTTGTTATCTTTATTTCTTCTTCTTCTTTTTGCTATTTTTTATTTTAATTTTATTTTCAATCTTGATTTCTTATTTTCATTTTCATACACTTGTTTTTATTTGGTTATGCTTCTGATTTTTACTTTGTCATTTTAATTTGTTTGTTTTACTTTAAATTTACTTTTGCTTTTTCTATATTTCATTTACATTTACATTTTTGTTCATAACCATTTTCTTTCACATTGTGAATTAATGTTACAGTGTGTTGCTTTGTGTGGCTCCCGTAGGCATCCACTGTGTATTCCAGCTGGGCACATGCAGGCTTGTCCTGTCTTTGGGTTAGAAACTTGGGTTCCTGACATACACACCCCTCCTGCTTCCCCTTTCCATGGGCTCGCAAAGGGTGTGACCAAGTGACAGTAACTTACACAGAGACATTGGGCTCCCATAAATTGTGTGGGCAGTCTGTAGTCCAAACTGTGTATACATCCCTAGTGAGGATTGTTGTTCGTTTCTCCACTGCATGGTGGATTTATATATGGTTTTACATCCAGGACTTTTTCCTTATATACATGTAGCTTCTTCATGTCTTAAGGAGCCCGGCTCCTTTGCAGATGCAGTTCATGTTGTATGCAGTACACTGCCACATTTTCCTACCAGCAACACTCTGCAGTTGGAAGGGGTCGATGTGCTGCCTTAGTCAGGTTGTGACACATTCACTACTTTAATTTTTTACTGTCATATGTTGCCACCGTTGGATCCTGTACTGATGTTTTGTCTTGCTGGTAAGTATTTCTTCATGTGTGTTGTTTTTTTTTCATTACTGAGATTATTGCTTGTTTCCATTTGGGACAGTGCACTTTGTGACACTTGTGTCATGTGTTGTGCATTCATTTGGTTGCTTTCACGTTGCATGCCATGGTGTGTTGGGTAGCTGAGATGGGGAGGGGTTGGGTGACATGCCACTATTTGGATGTAATATTTTGCAAGGAGGTATTCCTTCATGCTGCATGAATGTGTGCCTTTTACTGACACAGCATTAGGTGTCTTTAAGTAGCTAGGGATGCACACAATGTAGCACTTCCAGGTGAACAATCTCAGGGTGGTATGGTTGTGACAGTTGACTGTCCCTTTAGTCATCATCATTGATTGTCAGCTGGTATGTGCCAGGCCTGTGTGCACTCCGCAGGGGTGGGATTTTAGGTGAAGTAATTTGCCACAAGCTGGGTACAGGCTGCCTCACCACGTGCCCTTTCACCTCCAATGCGCAGCTGCTGTGCATGTGGTTGGGGATGTGGGGGCACCACCATGTCCACCGGCACGCCCCGCCGAGTTGCAACGTTGTGCAGGACACATGCTGCCACTATGATCCTGCACACTACTGGGGGAGCATATAGCAGCTGCCCACCAGAGCGGTCAAGGGAGCGAAAGCGTGACTTGAGCACTCCGAATGTGCGCTCCACAATGCCCCGGGTTGCAATATGGGCTGTGTTGTATCTTACCTCGGGTGGTGTGGTGGGGTTCCGAATTGGCGTCATCATGTAGGTGCTCAGAGGGTAGGCTGTCCCCTGGGGAGGTGATAATGGTTGTCACTAGTGGGATTTTTACATGTCTCAGTGTCTGACATGCATGCATGTGGAGAGGCATTTATACTCACCAATTAACCATGTGTCGCATTTCCTAATTACTGTGCATTTCAACATAATAATAATCAGCAACGTAATTATTGCATACTAGCACACATTTTACTGCTACTCATTAGTACTGATTGCATTCATACATTTCCACTCTGCACCACTGCACTTCATTAAACGTTAAAACACTACTTTCATTGTAGTCAGAATGCACAATACATATTTCCTTAAGCCATTATCTAATTCTCATTTCATTAAATGTGAATTCAAAACTCCAAGTCACAAACAACCACCAATGCAACTTTATCAATACCGCAGCAATTGTCATCTTAGTCCAAACATGTCATCTTAGTGCAAACATTGCAGAGTATTAAACCAAAACACTCCAGGCCATAAACTGCTACAAATGTGTTGATCCACGCAGCGGTATAATATAAGGCATTGAAATAGATAAGGAATGCAGAGCTGCATACACTCCATCACTATACCTAAGTCTCTGTTGCCCATTGCATTTTTTTCCTTTTTTTTCTGGCCGCCAACTGAATTTTCCTCACACCGCGACCAGCGAGGTATAAATCAACATCCATGTTCCGAAAAGGGACTGTGCCCAATACTTCCTTGTGCGGCAACACACACACGCAGGTTCAGATGTCCTTGAGTTGCTTCCTTGTGTATCATCATGCACCCAGAACGTTTGGAGGTCCTTTTTTTGAACAGTCAGCTCCTTCGAACTCCAGAAGCAGGGACAATGGCACCGGGCCCGCCTACAAGCGTTTCAGCCAAATGGCTCCGCTGAAACGCAAAGGCTCTGCTTGACGAGCGCCACTAATGGCCCCACTGGCCCTTGCCAAATGCCCCAATTTTCACCTCAGGGCCTCTGCTGTACGTTTTCCTAATGCGGCTCAAGTTGCAGAAGATTGGACTACAGGTCCAACAAGCCTCTGTCAGGTACGGAGTGCCAGTCGCTGCTGCAGCGATGCCACCGGGCCTTACACTGGCCATGGATGTACTCCTAATCTTCCAGCTCAACTCACTGAAGTGCCCAGGTTGAGCCACTCCACACCAGACTCAGGACCAATACTTCTCTAGGACGCTTTGGAACTGGACAGATGCTGCTGTCATATTCCTACACGGCAGCTAGACTCAATTAACAAACTTTCCAGCCTCTCATGGTCTGGACTCCTCCATGTGCTGAACCAGCATCAGGCTTCACTTCTCTTCACTCTCCCCCTCTTCTGGGCTCCTTTTCAGGACCAACTCATTGCCAGAATGATGCATCCTGGGCCAGGTAAGCAAGATATGGAGCCGGAACCAGTCTTACCCAAGGAAAGGCTGCTCTTTATTCTTGGTTACAGCATAAACAGGCTAGCGGTATGAGAGAAGATCATTAACATGCATACTGGTCCCCATCTTCTCTCCCAGTCCCCAACCACCTTTCTTGGAACCCCCAGGTTCCACATACCTCACCACATTTTTCCTCTTAAGTATGGAAGGTGGCTGGGTGTGAGAAATTGAGAGATATATTTTCGGGGGAAACAGTAAAACCATTTTCACAAATCAAGCAGGAGTTGGGGCTCCATGAAAAATCCAGGTATAGCTACTTTCAGGTGAGACATTGGATTCTGACTCCCCCGATTAAGGCCGCAGCCACCAGGGAATTAACATCTTTTGAGCAATTTGTGTAATCCAATCTGAGGAACAAGGCCCTTTTCTCTAATATATACAAAATACTGGGGGTAGGGACACTCAAAACGAAGATCAGCTATAAAGCACGTTGGCAGGCCACATTGTGGGAAGAGGTCATTGACCAGGACTGGGAGACACTTTGGAGAGCAATTCCCAAACTCACTAGATCTATTCAAATAAAAGAAATCTGGCCCAAACTCATGATGCAATGGCACTATACTCCAGCCCGCCTCGCTCTAATGAAACCTACCATTTCAGATAAATGCTGGCTGGAATGTGACCATGTTGGGAATTGGGAAGATATATGGCTGAGCTGTCCGAGGTTGGCTAAATATTGGGGAGAGGTGAATTCATATCTGTGTGAAATCTCTTCTGTTCATACACCTCTCTCCTTACGTTCCTGCTTGTTAGCTATGTTGGACGATGACTTTAGACGACGGCCGAAAGCTGTTAAGAAAGCCTTTGTGATATTGCAATTAGCAGCTCTACTTGTAATCGTTCAGAACTGGAAGCGAAGAGATCCACCTCGAACCCCAGAATGGTTTTCTAAAGTATGGAATTGTTTATCTTCGGAGTTGATGACTTATTCATTACAGGGGGATCTGCCATTGTTTACAGAAGACTGGAACATTGTGCTAAACATTTTAAAGGAAGACTTTAACATCCAGCACTGTCCTCAAAAACTGTGCCTGCTGAGTATTTATTGATATGCCAAACCAGGGTAACGCAGTAAAGTGGTATTGTTAATAGCATTGCATTAATTTTGTGACATGCAGGTGGAGGATGGGAGACAGGGTTGGAGAATTGTTGGGGTTGTGGGGGGTGGGTTACAGTTTGTCATGTAATTTTGAAATGCCAATAAAAAATAAAATAAAAAAAGCTCAACGCTGACACATGCCAGCATGCACTTTCCAAGTTCATATTTGAGGAGGGCGAATCAGCCCTTCATCCCACCGAGGTTGATGGATTAAATCATATTTGTGATGAATCACCAGATGTTGTCACTTCTCCCCTAGGGGGAGCCCCTTCCCATGAGGCCAGGGAGGCGAGGCTGCTACCTGATAATCCCCCTGGGAGTGGTACTCAGTGGGTGGATCTCACAGGGAAGGAAGCCCCTATGGAATTAGTGACAACATGGGGAGAACATGGTATCCACACAACCCGCCTTACACTAGCCCACCTTCCTCGCCAACCCATACCAGTATCATTCCCACTGTTCCCATGTGTTTCGCCTATTCTTCCAGTGTAGGAGGTACTAGGAAGAGGAAGAGCAAGGACTATCCGGATAGAGTATCCCTTCACAATACCAAGATGAAAAAGGGCTCTATCAATTCCTTGGAGACTGATCCATTTAGTACTGGGATGAGAAAGAGTAGTGACTTCCCAAATAGAGTTCCCCTTCCTAATATCAAGAAGAGGAGGAACATTGTTAGTTCTTGGGAGACTGATCCATTTAGTAGTGAAACGAGGAAGAAGCACAGAGTACAAAGGAGCACACTGTGGTACCAAAGTGAGCAGTCTAGTCAATATGGACTTGATGTGTACATAAAAACTGAGGATGGAAACAGCTCCTGCTGTCCCATTGGGACGGCGAATGTGCAGAGCAGGAAGCATGATCGTCGGAAGGAAATATCCCCCGTGAAGCCATCGCACACAACAGGGAACCTGTGACCGGTGAGGAAATACTGAGGCTGGCCAGAAGCATCACGGAAGCCCTGAGAGCACAGCGGACCATAGAGACAGGTATGCAAGTGTGAGGGGAGGTGAAAGGGGCCCAAGGCAATGCTGTAGAAGCTGGGAACTTGAAGGAAAACAAGAGTCACGGGTCTGGAACCCCAACCCTGAGAGTGTAAGAAGTTGTGAAAGCGTCCAAGTTAATCATCATAGTCTCAGTACCTGACAGGTTAATAAACCAGGTGGACTGAACGTGGAAAGTAGAAAGTGCAAGTCTGGGACCCGCCCCCATAAGAGCATCTTTGTTGATCCTCATATTAATAGTACCTGGCAGGAGGGTATACCAGGTGGATTGTGCATGCAAGTCTGGAACACGCACCCATTGAAGTAGCCTCATCAAAAGCAAAGCAAGGGAAAGGAAGAGTGACCCTTGACACAGTTTTGGAGCCTTGTATTAGTAATACCTGCCCAAGTCAAAAAACAGGTTAGCAGTGAAAAATGTCTGAAACCAGGGGAAGGGAGTCATACACCCTGGTGTGTTGTGAAGACTCTGTAAACAGCCAAGAGAACAGAGTCCATCTCTTGGCACCATAAGACGTCTCAAACCAGGGGACAGAAGTCATACCCCCTGATGTGTTGTGGACACTCTGTAAGCAGCCAAGGGAAGGACGTCAATCTCTTGACACTATAAGAAGTCTGCAACCAGGGCAAGGGAGTCATACCCCCTGGTGTGTTGTGAACACTCTGCCAAGAGAAGGAAGCCATTCTCTTGGCATCCTAAGAAACTCGAGAAAGACCTGGGGAAGGGAAACAGTCCCCCGGGACCTTATTTACTTTATGCCTTGGTGGAGAGTCGGCCCAATTAACCTTTGAGACTTTGCTTTGCTGTTCTGCCCTTGATGAAGATCATGTCATGTTGCCCTATGAGTGAAGGTGGAGGTACAGAGAATAAAGATAAACATTCTTCTGAACCAAGAAGATCATCCTTTTTCTCATTGGTTGATTTGTAGTGCAAGGGAAGGGAATAGGTTTCTGACACAATCCTGGACCATTTACTTTTGACAAGACCACCTGATAGAATCCTTAGTTTATTTGAGGCTGGGAAACCCCTCTTAGAAATAGGGATATTTAGGGTTTTCCTTTTCTTTTGGTTTTAAATAAAAGTCTATAAGCAACAGCATGCCACCTGTGTGTCAGTCTCCTACTTCTACACCCCCACATATTACATTTCATTGTAATAACACCTATTTTTACAACACTTAAAAGCAGGAGAAATCAGGTATCAGTAGAATAGAAAAGCCTAGCTGGCTACACTTTGGTGTTGCAATAGTTGGGGACTTGTAGTCAAACAAGTAATGTGGAACAAACCATCTTGCTAAACATATATCAAAGATGGCACAGAAGAACCGGAAATATAGAAAAATACAATTTATTCAGGAAGCGTAAAAAAGACCACACAAGGTGGTCTTGAGAGAATCAACAAAAATCAATAATCAAAACAAATATCTCATGTGTAGTCATTGTGTACAGAGGACACATCCATTATTTTCATTTTGTACAGTCAATAATCCCATACAGTGATGTTAGTAGTTTGTGGATGACCTAGCCCAATCTTTTTGTAAGTCCACCCAACTACAAAAGTGTCAACAGGTTTTTAGACTGTTTCCAGCCTTGCCACTTGGTTGTATAAGAAAGGCTTTCAAGTTGTTAAATCAATAGGTAAAGCCTGGTGCAAGGCTTTCTTCCGGACACACACGACCTCCAGTGTTGGAGTGATATTGGTTCTTGATTTTCATAAAAACCGCATACATTTTTCTAAAACAAAATACATAAAAAAGCTATTATAGCACACTATATTTCCAGTCTGGCATTCCTCTGCCATATCATTACAACTATGAGCGTTCACATCACGAGTTTACAAGTTCACTCAACATATTATTTCATTGTACACCAATATTCTTTTTCGTTCTCATCCTAATCTAATAAGAGAGCATTTTTTCTAGCATAACTTTCTCCTATTTGCTAGTTTTACTGAATTCAATGTAGTTTGATATCATGATTATTTCTTATTTTCATTTAACCTTTCACAAGGAAAACATATAAAAACCCACAAAAATGACTGTAAAAAAAATTGCTGCTTTAACCCTGACACATCATGTGTCAGACCGAGGCTCAATCTCGATTTTCTTTTAGCTTTTAACTGGTGCCATTGTCAATGGGCAGCCTATGTATATAAAAACACATGTGTTATTATCCTACAGTGGCCCTCCTCTTATGCCCTAGGGGCGGTATCTTTTGTATATTATTTTTACCTTTGTTCGTGTTAGCTCTATTCTGTCTGCTGGTTCAGGGAGAAACTATCACAGTGAGTGGTTGGCTTGGTCAGATGGCCCCCAGATTAATTTCATGTATTCCATGCGCTGGAGTAAGGGGAAAAGCGGAAAATAGGTCCATTGTTAACACTAATTTAACTAGGGAGATCTATGGAGGGATAGTCCTCTGGGACTCTATCCTGTACAAGACTGAAGTCGAATAACAAGTATTTGATAATTTGGTGTACAAACCAATCGCTCCCCCATGATTTTGGAAGAAATTACCAGCCTTATGATCGATGCCCTCCCGGAGTCCTGGATTAATGAAGACGAATTTGCATTTCTCATCAACATTCTGTCACCCCTGCCTTCTACTGCCTCCCTAAAATACATAAAAATGTGGAGACCCCCCCAGGTAGACCAATTGTGTCGGCCATTGGCTCCCTCCTGGAACCGCTATCCATCTATGTGGACGTCTTTCTCAGACCCTTTGTCAACAAAATGAAGTCTTTTGTTCAGGACTCTACTTCTATGATAAACATACTTGACACTTTAGTTTTGGGTCAAGACGACATTCTTGTTACTCTAGATGTAGAGTCCTTATATACCAACATTCCCCAATCTGAATGTACCACAGTCATGTTTCATGTCCTAGAAAAAAGACTGGATAAACATCCCCCTTCCGAGTGTATAGTTGAATACATCCATCTTGCATTGAAAAACCCTTTTTCATGTATAATGGAAAGTTTTTTCAGCAACTACATGGCACAAGTATGGGGGCGACTTTCGCCCCCGACTTGGCCAATCTATACATGGACCACTTCGAGAATAAATCTGTCCATGCAGAAAACAACCCCTACAGGGCAAACATGATTGCTTGGTATCGTTATATTGACAATGTATTCATGATTTAGCGAGGGAGTATGGAAATACTAAAACTTTTCAGCATATGGTCAAATAACCAAGAAAAAACAATCAATTTTACTCAAGAGACCAACAAAGATAGAATTGCATTATTGGATCTAGAAATTTTCCAAATGGAAAACAACACAATTGGCACTTGCTGATATAAAAAAACCAACTCAAAAGAATACCTTGTTGAAATTTGAAAGTTTCCATCCCCTGAGTCTCAAGGAAAACCTTCCTGTTGGGCAGAAGTTGCTTGACAAAAGACGATTTAAAAAAACACAGCTCGGTCTTAAAAAACAACTTGAAAGCGAGAGGCTACCCGTCACACACTATTCGTCAAGTATAGAAAAGAGCTGCCAACACTCCCAGAAGCGATTGTCTGACCAAACGCCCAAAAACCATTCTTGATAAAATCACCTGTGTGCCCACGTTCTCTCCGATCAGTAATGATCTCAGGAGAACTATTTTAAAGAATTGGAACATGATAAATACCGAAACCTTCAAAATCGCCACCCCACGGTTCACCTTTAAACGTATGTCAAATCTACGAGACAGATTGGTCCATACCTATCCGTTACCTGATAATATTGTCCCCACACAACGTACCCTCTGGAATCTCCCACCAGTGACGGGACACCACAAATGTGGCTCCTGTTCGGTTTGTGAATTGACACAAAATCTAAAAACAATCGATCTGTATGGGAACAAATGGCACCTAAATTCGTTCACTAATTGTGGCACGAAATGGGCCATTTATTGCATAATATATCCATGCAATCTTATTTACATTGGAAAAACTAAAAGACCCATAAGGCAAAGAATCGGAGAACACAGATCATGTGTCAAAAATGAAACCCAAGACAAACCTCTTGTTGAACACTTTAAAAAAGCCAAGCACACATATAAAGACATTTTTTGGTGTATCCTACAAACTGTAAAAGCACACCCACGAGGTGGCGATTGGGACTTGAAACTCCGAAAATTGGAGCAAAAATGGATATATAATTTGGACTGTGAATCATGGCTTGAACCTGTCCATGGAGTGGAGTCTGTTCCTACATAAATAATTGTGACATGCACTAAGATGTGATTCATCATATGACATTCGAAGAAAGAATTGATTCTATTGTCATTGCGAAATAGTAGTTTCCAACCACATGTTTGTGTTTGAACAAATACGCACTCTGTACACGAGTGAGTGCCCCAATCCAAGATGGCGATTCACACGATACATATGGTTCCTGCATGCACTATATCCCCGTTGATGGGGACCATGCCCAAAAATCAGGCTCTATCATTCAGAATAACAATGGATCCTGATCTATAGTTTTCTATTTATAAGAAATCTAAAGTAGACCACTAGTCGGACATATACAGGATTGATCCCAATCCAAGATGGCGCCCGACGCTCTGTGCACGGCATCATGAATGACCCTTGCATTTGGTATAAATAGATCACATGACTAGTGTTATGTAGTAATGACACCACCGCTACAGATCCTTTCGAAAGAATAGATAACTCACCGGCTGTCTGACAAAGTAAGTTGAAGAACGCTGAACTATATTAGGTACCATAGATCTCCCTAGTTAAATTAGTGTTAACAACAGACCTATTTTCCTCTTTTCCCCTTACTCCAGCGCATGGAATACATGAAAATAATCTGGGGGCCATCTGACCAAGCCAACCACTCGCTGTGATAGTTTCTCCCTGAACCAGCAGACAAGATAGAGCTAACACGAACAAAGGTAAAAATAACATACAAAAGATACCGCCCCTAGGGCATAAGAGGAGGGCCACTGTAGGATAGTAAAACATGTGTTTTTTATATATATAGGCTGCCCATTGACAACGGCACCAGTTAAAAACTAAAAGAAAAACGAGATTGAGCCTCGGTCTGACACATGATGTGTCAGGGTTAAAGCAGCGATTTTTTTACGGTAATTTTTGTGGGTTTTCATATGTTTTCCTTGTGAAAGGTTAAATGAAAATAAGAAATTAGTCATGATATCGAACTACATTGAATTCAGTAAAACTAGCAAATAGGAGAAAGTTATGCTAGAAATAATGTTCTCTTATTAGATTAGGATGAGAACGAAAAAGAATATTGGTGTACAATGAAATAATATGTTGAGTGAACTTGTAAACTCGTGATGTGAACGTTCATAGTTGTAATGATATGGCAGATGAATGCCAGACTGGAAATATACAGGGTAATTCATAGAAATTCGCACAAAAGTGGCGCACGCGACTGGCGCACAGCGTGCCCGTGCGAATGTCTGCGCCAGCCGCGTGCGCTAAAATCGATTCCCGCGCACAGCGTATTCATGGATTTTCGCATCCAAAACCAGCCGTGGCGCAGCGTGGCGCAGCGACCCTGCAGCAACACCAGTTACGCCCCCAAGAACGCCCTCGCGCAAGGAAAAGCCTTCAAAATCCCCAAATAATCGCAAAGGGCTGTGCTAACCCTGGACCAGTTCACAGGGCTGGCAAACAGCAAACGGCAAGCGGGGAACGTGTATTTCAGTGGTTCGCGGGAAGTTCCACACGCGATTGTCCTGTGTAGGTGTGCATTAGGGGTGCGCGGGAAGTATCACACGCAAAATCAGCAGGGTACGTGTATTTCAGGGGTGCGTGGGAAGCATCACACGCGATTCCAGCAGGGTACGTGTATTTCAGGGGTGCATGTGAAGTTCCACACGCGATTTCAGCAGGGTACGTGTATTTCAGGGGTGCGCGGGAAGTTCCACACGCAATTTCAGCAGGGTACGTGTATTTCAGGGGTGCGCGGGAAGTTCCACACACGATTCCATCAGGGTACGTGTATTTCAGGGGTGTGCGGGAAGTTCCACACGCGATTGGCCCAGTGCGAGCAAGGTACGTGTATTCCAGGGGTGCGCGGGAAGTTCCACACGCGATTTCAGCAGGGTACGTGTATTTCAGGGGTGCGCGGGAAGTTCCACACGCGATTTCAGCAGGGTACATGTATTTCAGGGGTGCGCGGGAAGTTCCACACGCGATTGGCCCTGTGCGAGCAGGGTACGTGTATTTCAGGGGTGCGCGGGAAGTTCCACACGCGATTTCAGCAGGGTACGTGTATTTCAGGGGTGCGCGGGAAGTTCCACACGCGATTTCAGCAGGGTATGTGTATTTCAGGGGTGCGCGGGAAGTTCCACACGCGATTTCAGCAGGGTACGTGTATTTCAGGGGTGCGCGGGAAGTTCCATACGCGATTTCAGCAGGGTATGTGTATTTCAAGGGTGCGCGAGAAGTTCCACACGCGATTGGCCCCGTGCAAGCAGGGTACGTGTATTTCAGGGGTGCACGGGAAGTTCCACACGCGATTGGCCCCGTGCGAGCAGGGTACGTGTATTACAGGGGTGCGCGGGAAGTTCCACACGCGATTTCAGCAGGGTATGTGTATTTCAGGGGTGCGCGGGAAGTTCCACACGCAATTTCAGCAGGGTACGTGTATTTCAGGGGTTCTGGGGAGTACTACACGTGAATTGCCCGTGTGGGTCCTCCCAGGTGTTCGCTCTACAACCTCCACGGCCCCTGCAGGCAGCCCACACCACGGGGGACTACCCTGCACCCCTGCTCATGTCCCGCAGGCAGCCCATCCACCATGGGCATGCCCCCCAGCCAACCCACATGTCACCTTGCACTACTGATCAACAATGCATGTCTCCCAGCACCCCCACCCCCCAGCAGTCAGGGGCACCCTCCACCAGGCCCCCACTCCTGTCTCCCTGCACCCCCACCCCCCAGCAGTCAGGGGCACCCTCCACCAGGCCCCCACTCCTGTCTCCCTACACCCCCTACCCCCCAGCAGTCAGGGGCACCCTCCACCAAGCTCCCACTCCTGTCTCCCAGCACCCCCACCCCCCAGCCACCAGGGGCAGCCTCCACCAGGCCCCCACTCATGTCCCCTATTACCCCCACCCCCCAGCAGTACAGGGGCAGCCTCCACTAGGACCCCACTCATGTCTACCACCACCCCCCAGCCACCAGGGGCAGCCTCCACCAGGCCCCCACTCATGTCTCCCTGCACCCCCTACCCCCCAGCAGTCAGGGGCACCCTCCACCAGGCTCCCACTCCTGTCTCCCACCACCCCCACCCCCCAGCAGTGCAGGGGCAGCCTCCACCAGGCCCCCACCCATGTCCCCCACCACCCCCACCCCCCAGCCACCAGGGGCAGCCTCCACCAGGCCCCCACCCATGTCTCCCACCACCCCACCCCCCAGCCACCAGGGGCAGCCTCCACCAGGCCCCCACTCATGTCCCCTATTACTCCCACCCCCCAGCAGTGCAGGGGCAGCCTCCACCAGGCCCCCACTCATGTCTACCACCACCCCCACCCCCAGCCACCAGGGGCAGCCTCCACCAGGCCCCCACTCATGTCTCCCTGCACCCCCTACCCCCCAGCAGTCAGGGGAACCCTCCACCAGGCTCCCACTCCTGTCTCCCACCACCCCCACCCCCCAGCAGTGCAGGGGCAGCCTCCACCAGGCCCCCACTCATGTCTCCCTGCACCCCCTACCCCCCAGCAGTCAGGGGCACCCTCCACCAGGCTCCCACTCCTGTCTCCCACCACCCCCACCCCCCAGCAGTGCAGGGGCAGCCGCCACCAGGCCCCCACCCATGTCTCCCACCACCCCCACCCCCCAGCCACCAGGGGCAGCCTCCACCAGGCCCCCACCCATGTCTCCCAGCACCCCCACCCCCCAGCCACCAGGGGCAGCCTCCACCAGGCCCCCACTCATGTCCCCTATCACCCCCACCCCCCAGTAGTGCAGGGGCAGCCTCCACCAGGTCCCCACTCATGTCTACCACCACCCCCACCCCCCAGCCACCAGGCGCAGCCTCCACCAGGCCCCCACTCATGTCTCCCTGCATCCCCTACCCCCCAGCAATCAGGGGCACCCTCCACCAGGCTCCCACTCCTGTCTCCCACCACCCCCACCCCCCAGCAGTGCAGGGGCAGCCTCCACCAGGCCCCCACCCATGTCTCCCACCACCCCCACCCCCCAGCCACCAGGGGCAGCCTCCACCAGGCCCCCACCCATGTCTCCCACCACCCCCACCCCCCAGCCACCAGGGGCAGCCTCCACCAGGCCCCCACTCATGTCCCCTATTACCCCCACCCCCCAGCAGTGCAGGGGCAGCCTCCACCAGGCCCCCACTCATGTCTACCACCACCCCCACCCCCGAGCCACCAGGGGCAGCCTCCACCAGGCCCCCACTCATGTCTCCCTGCACCCCCTACCCCCCAGCAGTCAGGAGCACCCTCCACCAGGCTCCCACTCCTGTCTCCCACCACCCCCAGCCCCCAGCAGTGCATGGGGCAGCCTCCACCAGGCCCCCACTCCTGTCTCCCTGCACCCCCACCCACCAGCAGTCAGGGGCACCCTCCAGCAGGCCCCCACTCATGTCCCCTATTACCCCCACCCCCCAGCAGTGCAGGGGCAGCCTCCACCAGGCCCCCACTCATGTCCCCTATTACCCCCACCCCCCAGCAGTGCAGGGGCAGCCTCCACCAGGCCCCCACTCATGTCTCCCACCACTCCCACCCCCCAACCACCAGGGGCAGCCTCCACCAGGCCCCCACTCATGTCTCCCACCACCCCCACCCCCCAGCAGTGCAGGGGCAGCCTCCACCAGGCCCCCACTCATGTCCCCTATTACCCCCACCCCCCAGCAGTGCAGGGGCAGCCTCCACCAGGCCCCCACTCATGTCTCCCACCACCCCCACCCCCCAGCCACCAGGGGCAGCCTCCACCAGGCCCCACTCATGTCTCCCTGCACACCCTACCCCCCAGCAGTCAGGGGCACCCTCCACCAGGCTCCCACTCCTGTCTCCCACCACCCCGACCCCCCAGCAGTGCAGGGGCAGCCTCCACCAGGCCCCCACCCATGTCTCCCACCACCCGCACCCCCCAGCCACCAGGGGCAGCCTCCACCAGGCCCCCACCCATGTCTCCCACCACCCCCACCCCCCAGCCACCAGGGGCAGCCTCCACCAGGCCCCCACTCATGACCCTATTACCCCCACCCCCCAGCAGTGCAGGGGTAGCCTCCACCAGGCCCCCACTCATGTCTACCACCACCCCCACCCCCCAGCCACCAGGGGCAGCCTCCACCAGGCCCCCACTCATGTCTCCCTGCACCCCCTACCCCCCCAGCAGTCAGGGGCACCCTCCACCAGGCTCCCACTCCTGTCTCCCTGCACCCCCACCCCCCAGCACTGTGGGGCACCTGCCAGCAGGCCCCCACTCATGTCCAACTCATGTTCCCCTGCACCCCCACCCCCCAGCACTGTGGGGCACCTGCCAGCAGGCCCCCACTCATGTCCAACTCATGTTCCCCTGCACCCCCACCCCCCAGCACTGTGGGGCACCTGCCAGCAGGCCCCCACTCATGTCCAACTCATGTTCCCCAGCCACCATGTCATCACAATCTAGATCCCTGGTCCCTATGGTCAGCCTCCAAATGCAAAACACCCACCCGAGTATTGCATCCACCTACTCAGAAATGGCAATAACATGATAGAACGCAATTGCAAGTTTGGAAACGAACACATGTCCCTCACATACACCCAATGGGTGTCAGTGAATCTCAAAACCCATATCATCATATGCATGAAACCAATGAGATGATACTACACATTGAAGTTTGATCAAAAAATATGTATTAAAGGAAACATGAATTGAATCAAAAATAAACTAACAGAAATGGGAATGTAAAAAAAGTAAAAAGAAGCATGTCCGTGAAAAAATGCAAGGCCAAAAATCAGAATCCAAAGGAATGGTGTCCAAAGTCACAGTCCACAAAAGAAAATCCAATGGGAAATTATAATTGAAAGCCATTGCTCCATGGGTAAATTGTAAAAAGAAAAGAAAATCCAACAGTGAACTATGTACAGGTGAACAAGCCAGGGTCCATGATCCCAACAAAAGAAGCAAAACCTATCTAACAACACTACCTAATAAAAAATAACTAAATACAAAAATGTGGCCCATTGTCCAAAAGGTCCAAAGAAAATGCAAAAACAAAGGAAACCTAACACTAACTACATAACTATTTACATGGGCAGCGGGCTAGTCCAACGGCTCACTGGATGTTGTCATGGGCCAGGGCATCATCGAACTCCTGTTCAATGGCTTGGAGGCGGGCATGTTCCCTGGCCCCGAGGTCTCGCAGGGATAAAGCAGTGTCCAGCTCCAACTCCCTGCGAAGACCCTCGAGGCACTCAGCCCGCCTCAGCGCCCTCCGCATGGAGTTCTCCGCCCTGACCATAGTGAGCCGTTCCTCCTCGGCCCGCTGCCGCTCCGCACCTATCTGCTGGCCCAACCGCTCCCACACGGAAGCCACTCCCATTCCAGGGTTCTCCTGCCCTCCGGCCGATGCCTGCACCCCTGATGTTGATGGCCCTGAGCCATGATGCCTCCCACGTCGAGCCTGCCGCTGCCTCCGACGCAACTGCCTGTGCCAGCACGACGGCATCCAGGCTGATGGAATCCACCGACGATGTCGTGCACGTGCCCTGCCCGATGATGCCGTCACATCCTCCATCTGCTGGGGTCCAGTTGCTGGTGTGTCCACCCCTGCTGGACCTCCGACTCCCGACTGTGGCAGGGATGGGATCCCCACCGAGCCGGCTGCATTGGTCGGGGCAGGTCCACAGGGGGCCCTG
Source organism: Ambystoma mexicanum (assembly GCF_040938575.1). NCBI lineage: Eukaryota > Metazoa > Chordata > Amphibia > Caudata > Ambystomatidae > Ambystoma > Ambystoma mexicanum. The sequence continues at coordinate 741,553,097 of NC_090927.1, read as the reverse complement.
GTGGCATCTGGGCCGGAAGACGGCATGGAGAACGACTGGTGCATAGTCTCCACAGAGGAGGAGAGGGTCGCCAGATTGGCCGTCACATGTAGGAAACCCCCGACCATGGCCGATCCCAACTGGGCCACGTCGGCACGGTGCTCTCCGTGATGAAGTGCATGCTCCTCCCGGGAAGCACACACCTCATCACGAATTGCACCTGTGCGCAACGCGACACCAATCAGGACCTTCTCCATACGGCCAGGGGTCCCCTCGTCCGCAGGTGGAGGTGAATCAGATGACATGGACATCCCCCCTACCTGCGGACGGGCCTGGGATGGGGCATCCCTGCTGGTGCATGGTGGTGCAGTCACAGTGTCAGGGACAGTGACATGCACAGGCCCCTCCACGGCGACCTGTGCTGCCTCCTGCCCCTGGCCCTGGACTGCAACACTTGCACCAGCAGGGATGCCCCCACAAGGCCCCATGTGCACCTCAGTAGCGGCCTCCTCCTCCTCTGTGGAAACCACCAACCTGGATGGCTCCACCCCGTCTTCCGCCGTTGCAAGCCCCTGTGGGGGCTCACCCACCCCTTCCGCTGCAGCCGTGGGGGCATCCCCGCCGCTTTGCTCCACAGAGCCGCCTCTGCCCTCTTCTTCACGTGGTGCTGTGTAGAGGGAGACATAGAACACAAGCATCAGGGTACTGTACAATGGTCCCCTAGACAGGAAGCAATAGCAGATGAGCGGCACTGGCAAAGATCACTTCCATCATGTCCCTCCACAACACATGGCTCAGTGCAGGTAAAACACATGCGGTAACAGGCATGGCGCATGCTATGGACATTAGCATACATGTCCAAGTAATTCTTCAAACATACACTGTTGTTTTGGAACTCACATGCATCATGGGCCATGCCTATCACATGCACAGACTTCACCCTAGTTTCATCCATCTGGCCTCGTACACCACAGACACAGTGGATACAAGGATGACTAGGCTGCATCAGTGAACCTGAACATTGCGACAGACATGTGTCATGCATCCCTGGCATTCACAAGTCACTGACACGCAGGTCAGACACATAGACATGGACAGCATACATGTACATGGCATCAGCACCCATCCCTCACCCATGTCCAGGAACAGAGACTGGCATGCTTTCATGTGGCCATTCCGCATAGGGCAACCCATGTTGCATTTGAACACATGCACCAACCGTGTGGTTCACACATTACTGGTCTCACATGCATGACGTCCCTGCACACACACATGCATACATGGCCTATGTCACACATACAGGCAAGTATCAGACAACCAGCACACTGCGACATGCCCTGTCTCACACAGCAATGCTTGGCCACTTACCGCTCAACTCCAGACGGGTCTGCCTCTCAAGGATCTGGGCGTGGAGCGCTGGGCCTACGCGTTCCAGGACCCTCATCTGGATGGTACTCATGCGGCCCCGGCCCCACTCCACGAGGCGCCGGGCCTTCAAGAGGGTCCTGGACCTGCAGTCATCCCAGCGCTTCTTGACATGTTGGTAGTGTCGGACTGCCACCCCCTCCGCATTGATGGCAGTCACGATGTCCGTCCAGATCCGAGTCCGTCCTTCCTTGTTGGAGCACTTACTTCCGAAGAGGGCATCATACTGCCCCAGGACTTGCTCCACCAGGACACCAACTTCGGTGGCAGTGAAGCTGGTGCCCCTCTGCCTCTCTGGCCGGGGGTTGCCAGTGGTGCCAGATGTTGCAGTGCCCGACATGGCGACCCCAGAGGCAGGGGTGGGTGGGCAACTGGGTCCTGGGGCTGGGCTGTGGAGCGATGGTATCCCAGTCGGGAGTCTTCTGTTGCAGCAGGGGTGGACACAGCAAATGGACCCCTGCAGATGGCTGATGTGCAGGCACCAAATGGCAGGGCACGGTGGCAGCAGGCAGGCAGGCAGGCAGCAGCAGATGGCTCGTGGGAGGCTGCTCGAGGCTCTGGGGGGCAGTAATTCGGCCTTTTGGGCAGGAGCGTGGTCTTCCGTGTGCTTACGCGTGGCCAGCTTGATATGGAGTGATTTGGCACGTGAAAATCCTGCACGTCTGCGTGTAAATCGAGGAAAGGCCCTTAGCGCGTATGCACGTCAGCACGCATATGCGATTTCATTGGACCAAATGCCCTTAGCGCGTGAGCGCGTCTGTGACGTGAGGCGCGCGGGTGTTTCCCTCATTACACGTGATGACAGAGCACACGTGGATTTCCACCAATCGCGTGTGGAACTTCCTGTGCACCCCAGAAATACACGTACCCAGGCCAATCGCGTGTGGGACTTCCCGTGCACCCCGAAGTACACGTACCCAGGCTAATCGCGTGTGGAAGTTCACGCGCACCCCGAAGTACACGTACCCAGGCCAATCGCGTGTGGGACTTCCCGCGCACCCCGAAGTACACGTACCCAGGCTAATCGCGTGTGGAACTTCCCGCGCACCCCGAGGTACACGTACCCAGGCTAATCGCGTGTGGGACTTCACGCGCACCCCGAAGTACACGTACCCAGGCTAATCGCGTGTGGACCTTCCCGCGCACCCCGAGGTACACGTACCCAGGCCAATCACGTGTGGAACTTCCCGCGCACCCCGAAGTACACGTACCCAGGCAAATCGCACGGCTGGGGAGTGGGGGTGCAGGGGGACATGAGTGAGGGCCTGGTGGAGGCTGCCCCTGGTGGCTGGGGGTGGTGGGAGACATGAGTGGGGGCCTGGTGGAGGCTGCCCCTGGTGGCTGGGGGGTGAGGGTGGTGGGAGACATGAGTTGGACATGAGGCTGCCCCTGCACTGCTGGGGGGTGGGGGTGCATGAGGACATGAGTGGGGGCTTGGTGGAGGCTTCCCCTGCACTGCTGGGGGGTGGGGGTGGTGGGAGACATGGGTGGGGGCCTGGTGGAGGCTGCCCCTGCACTGCTGGGGGGTGGAGGTGGTGGGAGACATGAGTGGGGGCCTGGTGGAGGCTGCCCCTGCACTGCTGGGGGGTGGGGTGGTGGGAGACATGATGTAATGCTCACCTGGCTCCCACGGAGGCGCTGGTCTGGTCTGGGTTGCTGTGGCCTATTCAAGCGTGATACGCAGAATTCGGACCACCGATTGAACAGGACCCCCAAATCTTGCTTGTCTGGCCCGTAGGAATATCCTTCTGCAGATGAGAAAGGGGATTAACTGTCTGCTGAATAGTGTGCTTGCTCCCCCCTTTCCCCCTTCGTTCTTCTCTGACTTCCTCCAAAACCCCCGGTTTAGGCTCACCTTATGGTTTGGAAGGATGAACTCTCCATCCTGCTTCTGGTGCAGGGGCGCGCGTTCGTCCAGTTACTTCACTGGTTTTCAGAATGGCGCTGGCACATCCACTTGACTTTTCTGAGCAATACGCCGTAAGTATGAAGATGCAAAAGTTCAAGTGTGAGTCTCCTTTTATGTTGTTTTTTTTCTGTCCTTTATTTCAGGTGCAGAACAAAGGCGATGCGTTGAGGGGGTTAAATTGCCGGTGGTAAATCAGGTGAGTTAGTGATGGGGGCGACCCCTCTAAATGTCTTTATAATTCCCCAGTAATGTCTTTTGTCCTTTCCCCATAGGGGCCGGGGTGCGGTACCTGCCAAAGATGCGGCGCCGACCCGAGATGTGGAATGGTTCACCAAGAAAAGCCAGTAAGTAATATGGTTGAAAATTCGGCTTTCCTCTTGTGTTCCCTTGCTCACCTTTTGTCTCTTCTTCTCTCCCCTAGGTGCAGAGATGTGGCGACCGGTGCTGAGAGCCGCGATGGAGCCAGGCGGCGTCTCGGGAACAGGTGAGTGAAGCGCGGCGCTGCAGCGAGCAACGTGGTGCTTTTAAATGGAAGTCTTCCTTCAGGAATGCTGGCGTGAAGATTCCGGATGCAGGTAAGAAGGTTGAATAAGTTCTTGGTTTTCACCTTTCTCTTCTCTTATTCCCTTGCAGGTGTTCCAGGTTCGAGGCGGGCGTGGCTGGAGTCCAGGTGCAGGAGCAGACACGGTGAGCGTTCAGCTGCTGGGATGCAGAACAACGCGAAGCACGTGTGGCTGTCCGGGCGTGGCTTAAATAGCTTTGGAAGAAGTTCCAGGTGAGTATTCTTCCACAGCCCCACCCAAGTAACAAAATAGTTCCTTCAGAAAAATAGTCCCTCCTAAACCTCATTTGGCTTGGTTCTTCATGCAGCATGGTCTGCATCAGGTGAGTGTGCAGCATGGTCTGCTTCAGGTAAGTGCACCAAACACTTCCCCTTATGAGCCTGGCGCTGATGTCCAACATGAGCCTGGCGCCAGGACAGAGTCCAAAGAGCCCCTATAAAGGGCCGCTGGGCTTTTACCCGGGGGCGTGATGCCTGCTCCCGGGGGTGCTGGGCCTGGCCTGGTGCTCCGGAGGTAGGCATCATGACAGCACTCCCCCCCCAAGGCCCCTCCCAAGGTCTTTTCCCCAGGAGGTTTTGGTTTGTTCGGGAAATTCCAATGGAACCTTTTTACTAGCCGAGGTGCATGTACGTGGTCGCTGGGTTCCCAAGATCTTTCTTGAGGCCCGTACCCCTTCCAATCAATTAGATAGAAAAGTTTTGATTTTGAGATCTTAGAGTCCAAAATGTTCTTCACCTCGAATTCAGGCTCCCCATCTATCTGGATTGGTTCTGGTGGCTTTATTAATCTGGTTCCTGGTTGCACTGGTTTCAAAAGCGACACATGAGAAACGGGGTGAATCCACATGTTAGCTGGTAGATCTAGCTTGACTGCCACTGGGTTAATTATAGCTTTGATCGAATAAGGGCCTAAATACCTTGGATTAAAAGTCTGAGGTCCCTTGAGCGATAAGTGTTTGGTAGCCAACCATACTTGATCCCCTATTTGGTATGGAGGTAACTCCTTTCGATGCAGATCCGCATTCTTTTTGTATTTCCCTTTCGCATGTTGTAAGTGTGCAGTAGCATCCTTGAAGGCTTGAGTAATCGTAGAATGCAAATGGTCCACTGCGGGCATTTCGAGGCTCAAAGGTGAGTCCAAGTCTGAAGTACGAGGGTGATGTCCATATAGGCTATAAAAGAGGCTCTGACCAGTTCCAGAGTGTATCGAGTTATTGTATGCATATTCAGCCACCCATAAAATATCCTTCCAATTACCCTCCGATTGGTGCAACATACATCGTAGATATTGTTCAAGGGTCTGGTTCGTTCTCTCCGTTTGACCATCGGTCTGTGGGTGGTGGCTGGCTGAGAGTCTTACGTCAGTTTGTGCCAGTTGACAACACTTTTTCCAAAAATGAGAAATAAACTGGCTTCCCCGATCGGAGATTAGTATGGACGGGAATCCATGCAGACGGATGATATTTTCGAGGAATTCCTTGGCAAGAACAAAAGCTGAAGGTAATCCTTTCAACGGAATAACATGGGCCATCTTGGAAAAGAAATCCACCACAACCAGAATAGTATTGTATCCATTACAAGAGGGCAGGTCCGTGACAAAATCTAGTGACAAGGTGTGCCAAGGTGCTGGTGGAATGTCTAAGGGTTGAAGAAGACCGGCAGGTTTTGTTTTTTGACCTTTGTTTTGGGCGCAAACTCCACAGGACATCACAAAAGATTTAATATCCTTTCGCCAGGACGGCCACCAGAATTGTCGTTTAATTTTTTCCTCTGTTTTGGCAATGCCAGGATGTCCTTCCATCAGAGTATCGTGATGACGGGAAATAACCAGTTCTTGCAATTCCTTTTCTGGAAAAAATAAACGTCCTTGGAAGTAAGGTAAGCCATCGTTGATTGAAAAGGCAGATCCCCTTTTGATCCAATCCTGCAAGGCTGAAGTGTCCAGGAATAGTTTTACCCGTGCTTGAATGTCTTCAAGGGTTTGTAAAGTGGTTATCCCCAAGATTCTTTGTTCGGGAATTATCGGCACAGCTTCTGAGTTTGTGTCCATTTCTCCCATTCCAATTCGAGATAGCGCGTCCGCTTTGCCATTCTTACAGCCGGGATGGTAGGTGATTACAAAATCGAACTCAGCAAAGAATAAAGCCCATCGGAGCTGTCGTGAAGACTGAGCCTTGGAAGTTTTTAAATATTGTAAATTTCGGTGATCAGTGATCACGGTGATGGTATGCCTGGCGCCAAGAAGATAATGCCGCCAAGCCTTAAAGGCGGACTTAATGGCTAATAATTCCTTATCGGTGATTGCATAATTTATCTCCGGCGGCGAGAACTTTCTGGACCAAAATGCTACGGGGTGCAGTTGGTTGGTTTCGGGGTCTCTCTGAGACAGGACAGCTCCCATGGCTAAGCTGGATGCGTCGGTTTCGATTATATATGGGAGATCAGGACGCGGGTGTTTCAAAATAGGTGCGGACGTAAATTCAGCTTTTAATTCCTGAAAGGCCTGTTCAGCTTCCTCGGTCCATTCAAACGTTTATTCTTCCGCAAGAGTGCAGTGATGGGTTGCACCACCCGTGAAAATTCCGGGATAAACCTGCGATAAAAATTGGCAAAACCAAGCATGCTTTGGACACCTTTCACCGAACTAGGTGATGGCCATTTGAGGATGGCATCCACTTTCCGTGAGTCCATTCGGACCCCTTTAGGTGTCAGGATGAATCCAAGAAACTCAACCTCGGTGGTATGGAAAACGCATTTTTCCAGCTTTGCAAACAGTTTGTGCTGGCGCAATTTCTCAAGGACGGCCCTGACATGTTTTCTGTGATCAGATTCCGAAGAGGAGTACACCAGAATGTCATCGATATACACGACAACACAGACATCGATGAGTTCCCGAAGGACATCGTTCATGAAGAATTGGAAGGCAGCAGGCGCGTTGCACAACCCGAAAGGCATCACCTGGTATTCGAATAGTCCATATTTTGTACGGAAAGCCGTTTTCCATTCGTCGCCTTCTTTTACTCGTACCAGATGATAAGCCCCCCGGAGATCTAACTTGGTGTATATGCAAGCGTCCTTCACCTGGTCAAGGAGTTCAGGGATCCAAGGCAGAGGGTAACGATTTTTAACAGTTATCTGGTTCAATGCCCGGTAATCGATACAAGTTCTAAGGTCGCCTTCTTTTTTTGGCACGAAGAACAAAGCCGAGGATGCCGGAGACTTTGACGGGCGAATGAAACCATTGGCTAGGTATTGATCTAAATATTGTCTCAAATGCAGATTCTCCAGCTCAGTAAGGGCATAAATCCTGCTACAAGGGGGTTGTGCACTGGGCACCAGATCGATTTGGCAATCGTACGATCTGTGAGGAGGTAACGTGTTGGCCTGTTCCTTTTGGAAGACGTCCTGAAAGTCTTGGTATTCCGGAGGTAGTTGCATGGAGACAGAGGTTACTGATGCTAGACTGATCTTCAGATTTTCTGGGTAGCAGGTCCGTGCACACTCCGGAAAGGTTATTCTCTTCGCTCGCCAATCAATTTGAGGATTATGTGTCTCTAACCAAGGGATTCCACGAATAACCTGAAACTGTGGAGCCTTGATTACATCAAACACAACTGCCTCCCGATGGCCGTCCGGACCTACAAGTGTCACCTCAGCTGTGGAATGTGTTACCGGTCCCAAGGCAATTTCGGTTCCATCAACTGTGGTGATGACATCTTTGCTGGTTTTAGGACGCAGGCGAAGGTTGATCCTGGAGACCAATTCACGATCCACGTAGTTTCTTATAGCCCCACTATCGATGTATGTCTTTATTGCATGCAACCGATTAGGCTGTTCCGGATCTACGAGGACCATTGGCACAGTGAAATGCGAGGTCTGAGAGTTTGTTTTCAAGCTCGGCAAGCGGACCCCTACGCTTGTCGGGCGGGGTCGTTTCCCGATACAGAGGTTTCATGAATTTTATCAGCGGCTCCTACCACCTTCCTGGGCGGCCTTGCCAGGCAATCTCGTAGAAAGTGTCCAGAGGATCCACAATAAAGACATAAGTGCATCTGCCGTCTTCTTTCACGTTCCTTTTGCGTTAAAGGTCCTTTAACTACTCCGATTTGCATTGGCTCAGAGGCTTCAGCCCCCTTGAGGTTAGTGTGGGTCTTGGCTAACACCCGGGTCTCAAACTTGGACCGATCTGCTTTTCTGTTTTGCAGTCTGTGATCCAATTGGACCACTAAGTCTATATATTCTGAGCATTCTTGGGGCGGATTTACAACTTGGGCCAGGACATCTTTAAGTTCCCCGCGTAGACCTCGATAAAATAACGTGATTCTTTTATCCTCTGGCCACCCAGTTTCCACAATTAGTCTATTAAAGGTTGCAATGTAGGAAAGGAGGTCTTGATTGCCCTGTCGCAGAGATAGAAGTTCGTCATCTAGAGCCTGCCCCTGGGAGTGACGAGCAAATAACCTTTCCATGCTTGCTTGAAATCCTTGAAAATCACGAAGAATCGGGTCATCTTGAGTTACCAGTGGAACTGACCAATCGGCAGCACTGCCGCTGAGATATGACAATACAAAGGCTACCTTGGTCTGGTCATTAGGGAAGGCCCGGGGTCTGCACAGGAAATGCAAACGACACTGATTCATGAATACAGCGAATCGTTTGGGGTCCCCAGCAAAGCATTTGGGTGGGGCCAGCGGCATGTTTCCAGGTAGATTAATCTGCACCGGGTTACTGGAAAACACAGGAGCGGGGTTCCCTCCGGAACCGGGTAAAGGAGTTTGTCCAGCTTGACCTTGCAAAAGCTGTCTAGCCAGGTCATCAGCTCTTTCCTTTGTTACAATCACTTCCCTCCTGAGAGCATTAGTCTCTTGACGAGCGGTGTGTACTTTGGCCCGTAATTCCCCCAGTAGTTGGGCCAACTGGTCAGTCTCGGAAGTTTCCATAGCGCCTGGGTGGGAATTTGTAGGAAGGCTTCGCATTCTGTAACGCTCACCTGGCTCCCACGGAGGCACTGGTCTGGTCTGGGTTGCTGTGGCCTCTTCAAGCGTGATGCGCAGAATGCGGACCACCGATTGAACAGGACCGACAAATCTTGCTTGTCTGGCCCGTAGGAATATCCTTCTGCAGATGAGAAAGGGGATTAACTGTCTGCTGAATAGTGTGCTTGCTCCCCCCTTTCCTCCTTCGTCTTCTCTGACTTCCTCCAAAACCCCCGGTTTAAGCTCACCTTATGGTTTGGAAGGATGAACTCTCCATCCTGCTTCTGGTGCAGGGGCGCGCGTTCGTCCAGTTACTTCACTGGTTTTCAGAATGGCGCTGGCACATCCACTTGACTTTTCTGAGCGATACGCCGTAAGTATGAAGATGCAAAAGTTCAAGTGTGAGTTTCCTTTTATGTTGTTTTTTTCTGTCCTTTATTTCAGGTGCAGAACAAAGGTGATGCGTTGAGGGGGTTAAATTGCCTCATTTGGCTTGGTTCTTCATGCAGCATGGTCTGCATCAGGTGAGTGTGCAACATGGTCTGCTTCAGGTAAGTGCACCAAACACTTCCCCTTATGAGCCTGGTGCCTATGGCGCCAGGACAGAGTCCAAAGAGCCCCTATAAAGGGCCGCTGGACTTTTACCCGGGGGCGTGATGCCTACTCCCGGTGGTGCTGGGCCTGGCCTGGTGCTCCGGGGGTAGGCATCATGACACATGAGTGGGGGCCTGGTGGAGGCTGCCCCTGGTGGCTGGGGGGTGGGGGTGGTGGGAGACATGAGTGGGGGCCTGGTGGAGGCTGCCCCTGCACTGTTGGGGTGTGGGGGTGGTGGGAGACATGGGTGGGGGCCTGGTGGAGGCTGCCCCTGCACTGCTGGGGGGTGGGGGTGGTGGGAGACATGAGTGGGGGCCTGGTGGAGGCTGCCCCTGGTGGCTGGGGGGTGGGGGTGATGGGAGACATGAGTGTGGGCCTGGTGGAGGCTGCCCCTGCAATGCTGGGGGGTGGGGGTGGTGGTAGACATGGGTGGGGGCCTGGTGGAGGGTGGCCCTGGTGGCTGGTGGGTGGGGGTGGTGGGAGACATGAGTTTGGGCCTGGTGGAGGCTGTCCCTGGTGGCTGGGGGGTGGGGGTGGTGGGAGACATGTGTTGGTGATCAGTGGTGCAAGGTGACATGTGGGTTGGCTGGTGGGCATGGCCATGGTGGATGGGTTGCCTGTGGGACATGAGCAGGGGTGCAGGGTAGTACCCTGTGGTGTGGGCTGCCTGCAGGGGCCGTGGAGGGTGTAGAGGGAACACCTGGGGGGACCCACATGGCCAAATCACGTGTAGCATTCCCCGGCACCACCGAAATACACGTACCCTGCAGAAATCGCGTGTGAATCTTCCGCGCACCTCGGAATACACGTACCCAGGCCAATCGCGTGTGGAACTTCCCGCGCACCCCGTAGTACATGTACCCAAGCCAATCGCGTGTGGAACTTCCCACGCACCCCCACCTACCCAGGCCAATCACGTGTGGAACTTCCCGCGCACCCCCACCTACCCAGGCCAATCGCGTGTGGAACTTCCCACGCACCCCCACCTACCCAGGCTAATCGCGTGTGGAACTTCCCGCGCACCCAGTAGTACACGTACCCAGGCTAATCGCACTTCCCGCGCACCCCGAAGTACACGTACCCAGGCTAATCGCGTGTGGAACTTCCCGCGCACCCAGGAACACGCGCACACGCTATTTTTCACACAGCGGGTGTCCGTGTTTGTCGGTGCCCCTTTGCACCTCATTTGTCCTAGAGGGCCACTGTATGGGACATTCATCATGGCTGTATATGGGTGCTTTTTGTTAGCGCACATTTTGGCGCACATTTTTTTCAGTCGCAGGGGCGCTACCGCCTGCTTTCTTGTGGCGTACTTGTTTGGCCCTGTGAATACGGGTTGTAGGCGAGCGTGTGGGCGTTCCGCGCACTTGCCTCCTGTACTTCCCCCGTGACGCCCATATTTTCACGCGTTGTTCTCCATTCCGAGTGTTACGCCCCGTGTTCCGCCTACTTTTGTGATGTGCGCCGCGCTATGTGCGATTTCGCAGTGGCCGTGGCGCACGCTGTTGGATGACCTGTGCGCCGGCGTGCGCGGCACACATTTTTAGCGCACATCCAATGTTTTTCTCGCGCACGGACTTCCATGAATCGCTGTGCACTGGTTTTCCTGCGATTTTCGCACTTTTCCTGTGATTCACACGTTTTGGCACCTCTGCGCAGGAATTTTCGGCACACATTAATTCCATGAATCGACCCCATAGTGTGATACAATGGCTTTTTTATGTATTTTGTTTTAGAAAAATGTATGCGGTTTTTTTGAAAATCAAGAACCAATATCACTCCAACACTGGAGGTCGTGTGTGTCCTGAAGAAAGCCTTGCACCAGGCTTTACCTATTGATTTAACAACTTGATAGACTTTCTTATACAACCAAGTGGCAAGGCTGGAAACCGTCTAAAAACCTGTCGACACCTTTGTAGTTGGGTGGACTTACAAAAAGATTGGGCTAGGTCATCCACAAACTACTAACATCACTGTATGGGATTATTGACTGTACAAAATGAAAATAATGGATGTGTCCTCTGTACACAATGACTACACATGAGATATTTGTTTTGATTATTGATTTTTGTTGATTCTCTCAAGACCACCTTGTGTGGTCTTTTTTACGCTTCCTGAATAAATTGCATTTTTCTATATTTCCGGTTCTTCTGTGCCATCTTTGATATATGTTTAGAAAGATGGTTTGTTCCACATTATTTGTTTGACTACAAGTCCCCAACAATTGCAACACCAAAGGGTAGCCAGCTAGGCTTTTCTGTTCTACTTTCATGTATAGCCTTGTCCTCTCCTATGCTGGCCCCCTATAAAAAAAGAGGATTCTTTTGTTTGTGCTTGTTGAAGCAATATATCATACGGAATCAGGTATCAGACATGTTGTGCTATACATACTAATATGATATACCAACCATTTTACCATCTACGCCACAGAAACATTTAAGAATGGAGAACTTTTGGAAATAAATTACATGCCTCAGAAACATACAAACTGTTGGAAGTCTGCGAAGTAGCATATGGACATGGTATGCTACCAGACACCATGCGTGAATCACTAATCATACCGGTCCTGAAACCAGGGAAGCAGCCACTGGACTGTGTGTTGTATAGGCCCCTCTCCATGATCAATCAAGACAGTAAAATCCTAACGGTGGCCCTTGCCAACAGACTAAAACACGTCATAACAACCCTAGTGCACACAGACCAAACAGGATATGTTGCGGGCCGCAACACAATGTGGAACCTGAGAAGCCTGCACCACGTCATTGACCAAACTAATCATATGCTGGGGAACCGTGAGGTGGCCTCCCTAGATGCGATAAAAGCTTTCGACTCAGTACGCTGGGACTGGCTGCTGCAAGTGGTAGTGCACTTTGGGATAGGTCCATGGTTTCTAAAATGGATCAAGCTGATCTAAACGAAACCCAAAGCCAGGGTCAATAAAGGCAGACAAATCTCGACAGAATGGGAGATCCACAAGGGCACGAAATAGGGCTGCCCATTATCGCCTATGCTCTACATATTGGCCTTAGAGCCTCTGGCAGTCTTCCTCAGGAAGGAATACGCAGATGCAGGGATAAAAATAGACAATACCACCCACCTAATTTCTCTTTATGATGATGACATGCTCCTATATGTCAATCAGCCGGAAGAGAACTTGCCACACCTACTAGACGTCATAGCGGAATTCGCCACATTGTCAAGTATGTGTCAATAAAGACAAGTCATGTCTGTTCCCCCTAGCAGCACTAAGGGAACTAAGACCTGAGCAGCTACCAATACTGGGCCTAAAATGGACGCGAGACTCCTTTCGATAACTGGGAATTAATATACACCATGACCCAGAGACATCACATCGTAACAACACCCTAGTGGCGCTCAAACGAGTCAGGACTTCAATCACATTCTGTCGGACGTTGCCTTTGGGGATGCCGGGCAGGGCGGCGCTACTAAAAATGATAGTGCTCCCCCGCCGATTATATCATTTTACCAACATACTCTCCGATATACCCAAAGCATTCTTCCGACAGCTAAACACTACCATCAGAGAATTCTTGTGGGGAGGGTGCAGGAACAAAGTAGCCCTAGACACACTACAGAAAGACTATGACCACAGTGGGATTAAACTACTGCATTTCGAGCTATACTACTTAGCAGGCCAACTACAGTTTGTCACAAACTGTTTAGGATATGAACTCTCCCTAGATACACTACCTTTACAACCTGCACTCAGTCATTGCTACTTAAAAGAGATAATATGGACTGGTAAGACCTCGGACCAGAAACCCCTCCCTTACTTATCACAATAGGCCTGTCCCTGTAGCGAAGAGTATGGAAGATTTTAGTCCCTTGCTCCATACATAGCCCTCTGGTGGGATTCATTAATAGCCAACTGGGAACGCTACGCACATTCCGGAGGCAGTGGGAAACCAAAGGAATCGCCCACATAATTGACTTATGGAAGGAAGGACAGTCGATTGAGTTTCAGAGACTAATGGAAGACCATGACATACATAGAGGCCAATTCATGCTGTACAAAAGGTACGATAGGGGCAATAAAGAAAAGATGGCCAGGGTTAAAAATGGGAGAGGGAACAAACTAAGTGCTTGATACATGGTTTGATGTGGCAGAAGGAGGACACACAGTGTCCAGACTGTATGAATTGGTCCTACACAACTATAACATTACAGCATTGACTGCACGGAGCAAATGGGAAAACGAGCTGGCGAGAACACTAACTGACACGCAATGGGCCCTACTGTATATTAAAAAGATTTCCAGAAATGCCGCATTCCAACTAACACAATTATACGTAACACAGAGAGCATACTTGACCTCATACAGGCTATCCAAAAGGGGAAGCAAGACAGGGCAGACATTTCCAAGATGCACTACAGAAAACACAAACATGCTACATATGTTCTGGTCATGCTCGGTGGTCGGGAAATTCTGGGAGATCGAAGCAAGAGCGGCCACTGGCGGCATCCAACTGCACGCTTGGCTGCCCGAATCCTATTTGCTGGGCCTATTCCTAAAAGGCAACAGGCAATCAGTACACCTTGATAAAATGAAGGACCTAATGTGCATCCTGGCAAAGCTCAGGATTGCGACAAACTGGAAATCAAAAACAGGCCCGAAGATAGAAGCATGGTGGACCTAAGACACTGGTCACTGGCCGAATCAGAGGTGTGGCATAATGCACTACAAAGGGGAATGCACGAAAGCAGTGTGAGTATTGATGCATGGAATACATTGGTACAAACAATGTTCTCCCCCTCAGCAGAGCTGGACCGGAGAAACGCCAGCAGGTAAAAGAATAAACTCTGGCACTCCCCCGAACAATGGCAGAAGTACAATGCTCACCCCGGCTTGCCTGTAGCTGGGAATCAACATACCAAGGCCCACCAACCGCCCACGAACTACACCCCCATGATCCACGCAGGACCACATACACGTTACAAGCGGTGACGACCTGAAATGTGCTCCGAGTTGCTATACTAAGCGGTATGACACACCCGTCTGTTGCATGCATGCATGTTTTGTTTAACAGGTTGTAAACAAAACTCAATAAGGTGTTTTAAAAAAAAAAAGAAAATATAGAAGGGAGCACGGTTAGGTGGTAAACGGTAAAGCCTTAGTAGCTAAGGCATGCGCATTGGAAAATAGGGCACAACAAAGCAATGGCAATAAGGCACTGTTCTGCGTGGCAGTTAGCATTGACTTTCCATGGCTACAAAGGCAGCAGGATATCTGGGGGGTTCATCAATCTTTAAATTCTCCGTTTCCCCACTCAGCTGCTTAGAAAGTACTCTGCATCACTGCACAGCTGGCTGACACTAGGACCTCTCTAGAATGGCCCTCTAAAAGCGCTTTCAGAGAGCAAGGAACAGGGAAGATCTAAAAAAAGGACACAACTGAAACAGATTTCAGAAAGTATAAAAAAAGATGTGAACAAGGATTATTCGTTTTTGGGAGATATACATTGTCAATTTTAACATGAGTTACCATAATCAAACCCAGCATGAGCATTTGTGAAACAGGATATCATATGATGGTAGCTATTATCTAATCTAATTTCACGTGTGTTTTTTCTTAGCTTGCCCATTTAAGAATCTACTGTATTAACTCGTTCTTCAATTATCTCCTTCAGAGAATATTATAATACCCACCCCATGTTTGCACTTCATCCCAAACATGCAGAGAGGAGCCTTGAGTCTACAGTGTCCACATGGATGACAACTTTCCTACAGTCATGTTGAGCAATACATTTAGAAAGGGAGTTGGCAGTAGTGCCATTATTCGAGCATAGTTAGGAACTTACAGATTTCAGTGAGTGCTGAAAAACAGTTTCACTGTCCGTCATTTGGGTAACGCTTTTCTGCCCAAGCGACATCCAGCCATCATTTCCCGATCGTACACTGAGGAAATCGAAGATGGGCATAGGGGTCTCCACAGATTCCTCATCCGAGCTTGCACTCCTCTCATCGTCTTCTAGTGTCTCCACATTTATGCTGTGGACACTGCTGAAAAGGTACCTGCAAGTAAAAAAAGAAAGTAGCAATGTAGAGTCAGGACTTTCACCTTCAGGCACAAGAGCAGTCGTGTTTCTGTCTGCATTAGTTACGATCAAGGAAACAAACAGATTTCTATAGCACTTCTGAGTGCTCTGTCTAAACTCTTGCAAATGTTTTTATTTTCACCACTTATGCCGTGTTCATTTATACAAGAACATCCAGCTATAGCAGGCCACCAGGCTCCCCATGCACCCCGCTGTATTACATATTTGTCACAACACTTGTGTTAAATCTGTTTTATTGACATGCCCATCCGCGTCACTGACAATCTCTCAATACAGCCCATCATTCTTCCTGACGTCTCAAACCCTCTGGTGCCTATTTGGGCCACATCTAGTTTTTAGTTATTTTTTATCATGTGGTACATCTCCAATAGAATGCCTGCTTCTGCTGTGGATTTTAGAGCTGTCACCTCCCTCACCACCTTCAAGATCTTCGACCAACAGCTCCTACATTTGGAAGAAACACCCATTGGCAACAATATCCTGCTTTAAGAAAGGTTTGCTGCATGCATGTACTGCACTTGGGGCTTGTAATGTAAAAACACTTATGCCAGCAGCCACTGTTTCTTTAATTGCCCCGTCTATTTCTGAAATTCATACAGATTTCAACGCTAATGAAATTGCAGAAAAAATTCAATATATTTTAACAAAAGCCATTAACACACTTGCCACTACCCGAGAGAAAATTGCTAAACTAGAAACCAATCAAAATATTTGGTTTAATGATGGGATTATCTGCCTCAGAAAAGCAAAAAGACGGGCTGAACGAATATGGAGGAAATACCCTAACTATGAGTCCCTTGATACATATAGAACTATCGTAAAGGACTGTAAACAGTCCATTATGGCTGAAAAAAAGTACATTAATAATCAACGAATCATTAACGCCAAATCTGACTCAAGGGAGCTCTTTTCTATCCTCAAGGAGTTGGAGGGTAAGAACTCCACCAAACACTCCCAGGTTATATCGAATGCTTGGTGTCAAGAGATTCACAAAGAGCTGATGCTCAAAGTCTCAAAGCATAAACACGCTATTTATTTATTTATTTTATATCTTGTTATGCGCCACATGCCCATGGGCCTCAAGACGCACAAATAACAAAAGGAAACAAGACAAACCAGACAAAATCAATGAATAGACATGTTTTGACCACCCTCTTAAAGACAGAAAGTGAGTAGGCCACTCTTGTAGCAAATGAAAGTGCATTCAATTCTTTGGGAGCCTGCACTGGAAAGCTATTGCCACCAAACTTAGCCAACTTAAACCAATGTTGTTTGAGTTTATGGCCGTCACTGGACCGCAGAGAAAGAGTGATCAATGATCAGTTGTTTTGTCAAGTGCAAAGGTGCAGTCAATGCCCAGCACTTGTACTTTAATGATATGATCTTGTGTAGGATCCTATGTTTAACAGGTAGCCAATGTAAGGCCCTTCAAGATTCCGTAACATGGTCCTGTCTATGCAGTCCGAAAAGTGCGCACACTGCACCGTTCTGGGCTGTCTGTAGGGATTGAACATTAGCCTGTGTTGTTCCTGATAACAGGCTGTTGCAATAATCTAGTGTTGACTTCACCAGGGCAGAGGCAAGAATGGATCTGTTTGAGGGATAAAGTCTGATTGAGTTCAATATCCTGACCACATAACCACAAGAAGAGCGAGTATGGGATATATGGGCCTTCATGTTCAGTTCTGCTCCCAGATGATCACCCAATGTATTGATGCAATCTAATACACCAATTCAGTTGTTATCAATGCTAAAGCTTCGATAGAAAGCATCAAGTTTTGTGAGACCCTGGCCCGTGGGCACAACCAGGAGCTCTGTCTTGTCGTCCTTCAGTGCCAGAGAATTGGACAGCATACATGACTGTCCACGACTCAGCAATAGCTGGCTATCCGACCTCAGCAAATCCACTCAACCTGAAACACTGTGCTATCTATAGCTACGGACCACCTTGTAACCCAATCCTCAATGAACTCTCGCATTCTGCAATTCTATGTTAGCTATAGTAGCGGACCACTCTGTAACCCGGTCCACTTTGTAAACATTTATGTGTTCTACTCTCGGGACCACCATGTAACACGGTCTCTCATGATATTTATTGTATTGTATTCTCCTCTCTTATCTTTCAGATGTGCAACTGTCTGTAACCTATATTGCCTCACAAGTCTAATGCGCCCAGTTACCCAAGGGTTTAGCTGCCTTTTACAAATAAATAAACAAACTAAACTAAACTGTGTTGCTACATACACGCTGTTAAGCATCTCAGAATCCTGGACATAGATGCCAGATAGCTCAAGGACCACCTGAGTATCATCCACGTAGTTGGCGTATCGGATGCCCAGATGGTCCAATAGGTCTAGCAGAGGTCTTATTTAGATATTAAAAAGTCATGGTGAGATGCAGTAGCCCTTGGGGGCCCCTGCATTGATGAAACTAGGAGAAGATTGAATATCCTCCAATGCTACTCTCGAGACCCTACGCCCAAGAAAGGATGTTATCCAATCTGATGCCCCGTCAGAACAACCCACCCGACACTTCAGCCTGTCAACAAGAATGGTATGGTCGACCAGCTTGAAAGCCGCTAAGAGATCCAACAGCATCAGCCGTGCCTTTTTTTCTGCAGCAGTGACCTTTTTCCACTAAACTGGACAAAGTGGTTTTAAGATCCAGGAGAGCTGTCTCTGTCTAAGATGTTATTATTTCCAGGAGAGCCTGCGATTGCAGGTAGGCCACTTTGTGCAGGATCTTGAGCAGGAATGGGACGTTGGTAATGGAGTGATAATTCTTGGCTACAGAAGGCTCCAGTGAGCTCTTTTTCAGAAGGGAGGTTTATCCATACCTCCTCAAGAGAGGAGGGAACCACACCTTCACTAAATGATAAATTAATCCTTTTAGCCATCCAGGGGCTCAGGAATAAAATAGATTCCCAAATGATATCTGCAGAGCATATATCACCCCTGCAGGATGTGGGCTTCAGGTTATTGACTCAATGATCTCAGTCTCAGAACATGGCTTAAACTTGAACTCAGCTGTTAACAGACTGCTAATAGGGGTAGCGAGTGTCGACATTTCTTGTGACATAGTATTTGAGCCAGATTGTTGTTTTATACAAATGGCTTTTTGGTGACCAAGAACTTTGTTTGAAAACTCTTCTTGAATCATCTGCTACCAAGCAGCATCATGCTTGATACTAGAGGTGTCAGTATGGTTGTCCTCCAACTCCTTTAGTACTTTAAACAGCTCACCCGCTCTTGATTTGGCATTGCATATTTTTGTATTGAAATACTTAGATTTTTCTTCCACAATAACCAGTTTGTAGTTGCTTACTGCATTTCTGTAGTTAGTAAGAGCTACAGGTGATGGATTCTTCCGTGATTCTCTCTCGAATGTGCGTTGCAGTAGTCTAGATCTAAGGGCATTGCCGTTGAACCAGGAGTTTTTTACAGTCTCTGGCTTGATGACCTTGATTTCTTCTGAGCCTAGTTCCTCAATTACAGATGAGATAGTGGAAGACAGATTTGAAACTAAGGATGTCACGTTATCAAGCGAGTCGGGTGGGGGCAATTTCGATTGAAGAAGTGTGACAAACTTGGAGGGAGTATCATTCCTAAAATGACATTGTTTTTTTACAATTCTAGGCTGTTTGTCCAGCCGCATAGGAGCAACCGGAAGACAGACAGTAAAGTTGACTATGCAATGATCTGACCAAGGACATGATAGACAGGCTGGACCAGTCACCTTAAGCTGGTGGATAAGAACCCAATCAATGGTGTGTCCATCCCTATGTGTAGGGTTATTGATTCATTGAGTATATGCAATGGTGTCTAGTTCAGTAAGAAGGGACTTTGCCAGTCTATTTTTCTTGTCGTCAGCCCATTAATTAAAATCGCTCATGAGAATTTGAGTTTAGTTTGGTTGTTCACAAGCGCGAAAAATTGCTCTTCTAATAAAGGCATGTCATTTGGGGATCTATAAATGACTCCTATAGTGATTGAGGTATTGGGGTTCATCTTTATTTTGATAAACAGACTCTCACAACCTTCTATACCTGAATGCTTCAGGATGTGGTAATCTAGAATTCTCTTGATAGCAAGTGCTATTCCCCCCCCCCTGCTCTAGTCGATCCATCCGCAAAATGTCAGTTAGGTGGAACAGATGAAGATGCCGCCATATTGGCGGTATCATGCAGCCATGTTTCATTGATGCCCATGACATCTATGTCAGAGGTTCTCAGATAATCTTTCACTTCCGCCCCATGCTGAACTAAAGAACATGTGTTCAAATGTGCCATTTCCTGAAGCAATGAAAATGCGCATGGAGAAGTACAGGGTCAGACTGGGACAAGAAATAGGCCCGGTCACACCAAAAAAAGTGGCTCACCCCTCGCCTCAAAAAAGTGGCCCACCCCTCGCCTCACGACTCCTGACCTCCTGATGACATCACCGGACATGATGCCATTTGACCACACCCGGAAGTGACATCCCAGGAAGCGGTGAAACACGACCTTTCACCCCTTGACAAAACAGGAAGTGGCAACAAATAGCATTGTTCCTAAGTACACAAAGTTACTGTGAATTCAAGCAGACATCTAAGGCCAAATGATATGTTATTGTATAGCACTTACGCTTAAGCTCTTTTTTATGGAACAAATATGCATACAATATCACCCAACCTGTGTTGGTACTCATTTATCAACCTAAGCACGGATGAAAGACTTGTTGAAAAAAAAAAAAAAAATTGCAAAAACATTTTTTTTAATTATTATTTTATTTACATTTTCTTTTCTTCCAACTCAGCCCAGGCATGGCCAGAAACCAGCCCCCACTCCCCAGGGACAATTTCGGCCCAGCCATGGGCCGAAAGGCCAAGGGGCCAATCCGACCCTGGAGAAGTACCATGCCAATTTAGAACGGGGCTGGGCTGACAGACCTCGGTAGTAGAATTGTTGGCCACTGAGTTAGGTTGAAGGTCATGCAGGTGGTTATTTCCTTGTATGCCCAGGGTGCTGAGGCATGTAGGTGAAGTCAGGGTTGTTATAGGGGTGGTCACCATACTTTTAACATGCGAGTTATCAACTGAGGCAGTCTTCACATCTGAAGTGTCCAATAGAACACCTAAAGGCTGCTTGGATTACTCATTAGTATACCATGCTAGGAAACTGCATTGTTTTTTGAGATAACTCACCATTAGGAAATGCGTATTTGTGCACGCATAATGAGGTAAACAATTTGTTCAAGTGAGTCATGGTACCCGCAAGTAGTGAAAGTGAACCCACCACAAGAAAAAGCTGGAAGTTGGGACCTGAGGGCAAGCGAATACTCCCTTTACTCCCAGACACGAACCGGTACAAACCGGCGCCTCCTCCAACGCGCTGGCACAGACGCGCCACCGAGGGCCTTAAGAGCCCTGGGAAGTGCTGGGAAATGTAGTTCTAAGGGTCTACAGTGTGATTAAGGTAAATGGCAGACTGCTTTAGCAGGCACTCCCTCTGGTCACAAAAGAAAGCTAAGTTACAGTTAATAGTAGCGGAAATTGTGTGACCGTGAGCGGAAGTACAAATAAGGCAATAAGCACAAAACACACTCTGAAGAATTTCTAAGCATATACTAATGCATGCACAAATTCAAACTTAGATGTTTTAGATTTCAAATTGCACACGGTCCATACAAAGCAAGCGTTCACATGTTTCACGATCTAGCTGCAACATGGCAAATGATAGCAATGAAATAGTAGTCTTTCACCAAATCAAGCACACAATCATTAACTAACTATTGAAACACGTGGGTTGACTGTAATTGATGCAATATTATCTCAGTAGATACTCCTCATTAGTCTTTGTGCCAGATTACAGAAGAAAAGACACAAATTATCATCTCTAATTTAAAACCTACTCCTTGCTTAGGTGATACTTCCCCCACACAAAGTTTCAAAGATTGCATGGAGACTTTGCTACCCTTATTTACACAGATGATTTACACCTCATTTCAAGAATGCAGTGTACCTGGATGCCTTAAGGTGACCTGGATTGCCCCCCTCCTCAAAAAAGAACATCTTAACCCTGCAGTTGTGGGTAAATACAGACACATTACTAATGTGCCATTCCTTATGAAAATCGTAGATAGAGTGGCATGTCTGCAACTGCATGAGCATATTGAGAAATACAACATCTTTGGGTATCAGTAATCCGGGTTCAGAGCAAGGCATGGCACGGAGTCAGCTCTGCTGGACTTGAAATCAAACATGGCTAGGATTATAGATGAGAGTAACACAGCACTTCTATTGATGTTAGAGCTCTCTGTAGCCTTCGACCTGGTCAACGATTCCATTTTGGTGGGAAGGCTGGTCGATGTGGTTGTTTGCTCAGAAAGTGCAGCAGTCTGGATCAGGTCCTTTTTAGGCTCTACGTCAGTAAGAGTGGCCTTGGCTGACTTCGAGGCCACTCCAGTTGAATTGGAATGTGGTGCCCCTCAGGATCATGCTTATCTCCCTCATTATTCAACATCTACATGAAGTCGTTTTTTGAGCTACTGGATACCATCAGCGTATCATATACCAACTACGCCGACAACTCGCAAATACTGCTCAACCTTACGGGCGGTTACGATCATGATCTACAGGCAATTAATAAAATCTATGCCCTTATACAAGTCTGGATGGCTCACAATTCGATGGCTCTTAATGATGGAAAAACAGAGCTTCTTATTGTCAGCACTGGTGCCAGCATAAAATAAACTTGACCCACGTATTTCACTGTTTTCCATTGCTGGCTACACCATTCAGGTTGCCCTTTATGTAAAGACGCTGGGAATCTATTTTGACTCTCAGCTAACTTTTACTAACCATGTAAACAGTTCTTTGTGTATGTACATTAATAGATTGCTCAGACAAATACAACCTTGCCTCACCTTGGAAAACAGAGCTGTTTTAGCGACTGCCCTACTGAACTCAAGACTAGATTACCGTAATAGCTGACACATCGAAAAGCAATCTAAAGAAATTACAAACTGTCCAAACCGGTGCAGTTAGAGCTGCTTTTGGCCTAAACCTAAGAGATCATGTAACCTCTAAGTGACGCTTACTTCATTGGTTACCGGTACATCACTGAACCGAACATAAAGTACTCACATTAACACACAAATGTGTCATTGGTATGTCCCCCCAATATTTCAAAGATCGTTGTCATAAAAAAAATCTTCTAGGATAATTTTAGGACCAAATTGCAGTACCCTTCTTGCTCTGCCCCGCTTCAAATTAAATCAAATCCGGACTGCATGTTTTGATGTCTGGGCACCCAAAGCCTGGAATGGTCTACCAATTGCTCTGAGGGACCTGTCTTGCACTTTGAGATCAAAAAAGATCTAAAAACATTTCTATTTTTGATAAAATAGTAGGTTAAGTGTTCTTTCTTTCCTTCTTTCCTTCTTTCTTTCTTTCTTTCTTTCTTTCTTTCTTTCTTTCTTTCTTTCTTTCTTTCTTTCTTTCTTTCTTTCTTTCTTTCTTTCTTTCTTCGCTCTGAGGCCCCTGGGCTAGTGGCAATTTATAAAAATGTATATAAATAAATACATTGATATGTGCCGTCAACATCCTACACTGTCAAAAGCTGCATACTCTCCAAAATACTTGTGTTCTTACCAGGTAATGGTGCAGTTTATTTCTATTGTTTGTATTAACCTATGCGTTGCATGCATGATGACCATGGTGATAAATTAAGTATATCCAAATACAATTGAGTGTGCCGTCAAGATTTTTGTTTTTGTAGAAACCAGTTAGGGCTGAATTAGGGAATTGTCTCAGAGTTTAGAAGGTTGTAGTGGGAGGTCACTAAACAGATGATTTGTGGAATATGTCTGTTGAGTTGGAGTTTCAGTTTGGGATGACCGTATACAAGTATAGTAGTTCCCTTGACTCTCTGATAATCAAGGAGATCCCAAGCTGGGGATAATAAGATGGGGGCAGTGTAGAGCTAGCTGTTTCATTGAATCTTGAGGATGACTTAATCTTTGCAAAGAAGAGTCAGCCATTCAGTTCTAGACAATTGCAAGCTTAGATCAGCAACTATAGAAGCATATAAAAAGCTGCCTTCTGATATATTATTATTGGGAGACATGGGCAAAACATTCCTGTCGAGGGAAAGGAGCCAGCAAATATGCATCACTCTTCGTAGTGACTGACGTGCTACTAGTCCATAGGTCCATAGTCCCCTTTCCTTCATACAGCATGTGCGCCCCTCCCTAGAGACAGGACCAGAATCTTTTTTCCCACAAGAAAAGTGCATTTCCCCCTTTAAATTTACTCAGCATGGAGGCGTGGCTGCCAGCGTGAGCACACTCCACTGACCCTGCCCTCCAGAGCCTCACCTCAGTCCTCCCTTGATGCATCATTAGGGTACATTCACCTAATTCAAATTAGGGGGGAAGGTGGTGGGTCATAGGGAGGAAAGCGGACTATGGGCTAGGTGTACATTAGTCACTACGGTGAGTAACTTAATGTTTTAATTTTTTTAATAACTGTTTATTTGGAGTTAAACAGCATACAACAACATAGATATAAACATAGGCATTTGTCAGAAAAACACGGCAGTATTGTCAGTGGCAAAGACGGCACAGGACAAAGAAGCATTGATACAATCGTCGAGCAGGTATTAGCTGGCAATACTGGTTATGTCTCGTGTGTTTGAGTTAAGGGGGGGTGAATCGGAAGAGCAAGGAGGGGGGAGCAGAGGGAAGTAGGGAAGGGGTGAGTCTCAGTGAGCATCGAGCCATTTGCCCCACATCTTTTCAAATTTGCGGGGGCTGCCCCTCGCATTGTAGATTCGACGTTCCAGAGCTGCGCATCTGTTTAGTTCATTGCTCCAGCGGTTCAGATTTAGTGGGTCTGCTGAGCCCCATTTTGAAGCAATAAGCCTTTTCCCCGCACCCAGCGCCACCGCCAGGAACAATTGTTCGTACTTAGTCAGGTCCACTTCTCCCCAGATGCCCAGGAGTGTCATTTTGAGGTCTTTAAGAATTGGCGTCCCTAGAATAGTGGAGGTAGTATTAATGCATTCCCCCCAGAAGACTTGTAATACTTGACAGTCCCAAATCATGTGATAGAAGGTGGCCACCTCTCGTTTGCATGTCTCGTCGTCGGTCCCTCCCCATCTGGCAATGGCTGTACGTGAGTAGTATGAGCGGTGGAGTATTCTGAGCTGTATCAGTCTGAGTTTGGCTTCAATCCCAATCACTTGGGGATCATTAGTGCATCCCTCCAGTCCTCTGGTTCCAGGTCGCACAGATCTCTTTCCCAAGTTGTTTAGACCCCAAGGAGTTAAGGGCCTGGTAGAGGGTGGAGGTGACTTTGGAGGGGATCCGTTGCGGGAGAATGTTGGTCTCTATGGGGGAGCAGGAGGGTATGGTTGCTATATCTGGGAACTGGGTGCGAATGGCGTGAGCTAGTTACGTGTGCTAAAACCGGTCCATAGGTGCCAAACCAAATTTATCTTGCAGGGTATCAAAGCTTAGGAGGCGACCCTCTTGGATCACCCGTGCTAGTGTGGTTATCCCTCTTATATCCCCAGTGTTCAAAAGAGCCCATTTTCATTATTTCTGGGAGATGTGCGTTGTGCCATATGGGTTGGGCCAGTATTGGTTTTGCCTTCCAGCCAACCAGTTTGTGTGCATTCCTCCAGGTGTGCCGGATATGACGTGTCATTCTTGGTATTGTCGGGAATTGGTTGTTAGTGGCATATAAGACCTGTAGTGGCAGCACCAGGAGCATGGTTTCTCTTTCGATGCAGATGTGTGGTAGTGTGGGGTCTGCATGTAGCCAATCATTTACCACCCCTATCTGTGTCGCTAGGTAGTACGTGCGTATACAGGGTAGACCAATGCCTCCCTCCCACACTGATTTTTGGAGTGTATTGAGGGCGATTCTGGGCTGTTTCCCACCCCATAGCAGCGTGCAGAGATTCCTATCAATGAGTGTGAAGGTTTCATGGGCGATGGGAATTAGGCTGTTTTGGAGAATGTATAGGAGTCTTGGGAGTGTCATCATTTTAAACGGCGCAGCCCTGCCCTTTAGTGATAGGGGGAGTGATTGCCAATGGGAGACATCTCTGTTAAACCTCTCTAATACAGGTTGTAGGTTGAGTTGAAGGAATCCGTCTAGGGTCGGGCCAATGTGTATGCCCAGGTATTTAAACTCCCTGATACAGACATGGTAGGGGCAAGCCTCTGGAATCGCAGATTCGCCACCCTGGATCGGGAAGTAAATGGTTTTGGCCTCGTTCACCTTTAGGCCAGAAAAAGTTTGGTATTCTTTCGGGTAAGGGATACAGTCGGGCATGAGGTGACCGGGTTATTAAGATATATAAGGAGGTCATCTGCATACAGCGAGAGCCGGGCCTCCCCTCGCCCTGGCCAGGCGAATCCGGACCAATTTTTGTTTGATCTAAGTTCAATTGCTAGTGGCTCAATAGCGAGGAGGAAGAGAAGCGGAGAGAGGGGGCACCCCTGTCTGGTTCCTCGGCCCAGGGGGAATGGTCTGGAGGACCTGCCGTTCACCCTCACGGTGGCTTCTGGGGATGCGTACAGGAGTTTAACCCACGAGATGAAGCTTTGCCCGAAGTTCATTCCAGCCATGATTGTCCACAGGGCGTCCCACCCCACAGAGTCAAACACCTTCTCGAAGACCACCGCCAGGAGGGCCAGTGGTGACGGTATTCCTGACGCTCTGCTTAGGGCAAGTTGAATTCTACGTAAATTCATGCAGGTGGATTTGTTAGGTATGAATCCACATTGATCTGGGTGGATGAGTGCCTCTATCACCTTGAGCAGTCTATTAGCTAGTGCCCTGGCGAGGACCTTGGCTTCTCCGTTGATCAACGAAATAGGGCGGTAGGAGGCACATTCTTCTGGCGACTTTCTTGTTTTATGTATGACTACTATGCTCGCCCACCTGAGGACCGGGGTGAGTGCGCCTTGTTCTTTGCTGCGTAGGAACATGCGGTGCATATGAGCCGTTAGTGTGTCGCCAAGGCATTTCCAAGTCTCCGTTGGGAACCCGTTGGGGCCCAGAGTTTTCCCAGGTTGGAGTTGTGTGAGCGCCTCCTGGATATCGTTCTCTGTGATTTCGGCTTCAAGGAGATCAGTTTGTTGTGTTGACAGTTTCGGGATCTCAATCCGGTCGAGGAATCAAGAGGGCCTTGGTGTGGGGCATTCGGTTGATGGAGTATAAAGTTTCTTATAGTAGGCGGTGAATGTTTCCACTATGTAGAGTCTTCCACCAACCGCACCCCCTCCGGAGATCTGATAGCATGCACATGCCCTTTGCTTTGTTCATGTTTCTCTAACCAGGCCAGGGTTTTATTTGCCTTGTCTCCTTTCTCATAGATTTGACTCCAGACCATCCAGTGGGCCACTTGCGCATTGTCCATAGCTATGTTGCTGAGGGCTTCTTGTGCTGTTGCCAGGGCTTCCTTTGCGCAATGGGTGTTATATGCAAGGAGTTGTTGTTCACATTCTTGTACTTGCGTTTCTGCCTCCCTGATCTTTTGAGCGTGTTGTTTCCGGTGGGCAGATACCGCGGAGATGGCTTCTCCTCGGAGGACGGTTTTATATGCCTCCCATATCGAGAGCGGGCATTCCACTGAGCCTTTGTTTATTTCGAAGTATTCTGTGGTCTTTTTCTCAAGTTCTTCCACAATTTCGGGAAGCCGAAGGTGGTATGTGTTCAGGCGTCAGGTGATATCTGGGTGTCGGTGAGCATTTTTCATAGTTATAAGGAGCGGAGAGTGGTCCGAAATGCCTCTTGCCAGGAATTCAGCGGATAGAAGCCTATGGGATGTGTCGCGGGGGATGAAGGCATAGTCAATTCTGTACAGTGTTTTGTGCACACTGGAGAAAAAGGAGAAGCCGGCCTCGTTGTTGTGCAGTGATCGCCAAGTGTCCGATAGCCCCAGTGCCTCGGTGAACGCGAAGAGCGGTGTAGGGGCGAGTCGGTTTTCCGCCCTCGTGTGGGACCTGTCGGCTGTGACATCCATAACTTCGTTAAAGTCCCCTCCTATGACCCACAGGTTGGCTTCCTCTTCCAGGAGTAAGTTCTGTAGTTCACCAAGTAGTTCCTTTGTGAGCGTGGGGGGGGGGCGTAGAACGCAGCAAGACCCCATTTCTCACCCCAGATGTCCACGAGCAGTATCACATACTGCCCCAAGGGTCAGTCCGTATTTTCCTGACCTGTAGGGGGACTTGTTTATGGATGAGTATCATTGTACCCCTGGCGCCCTTTGTAAGCCCAGCTTGGTAGGTGTGCGGATAGTTGGATCTTTTAAAGAATCTGTTTTCAGTGCCGATCAGAAGTGTTTCAGTAAGGAGAACTATGTCTGGTGAGTACCGATTGAGATACTGGAGCACCAATCTTCGTTTCACACTGGAGCCGAGGCCATTGACATTCCAGGACAATAAGGGGAGCTTGTTGGTGTTTGCTCTTTCTGCGTGGGTCTCGTTGTGAGGCATCAGGGAGGATCAATGGGGTTTTAGTGTGTATTCGGAGTACCCAGGTGTACTCATAGGAAGGAGACGTCCGGGGGTTGCCATGTGATGGTGTGACTGGTAGCTGGATACTGCGGGTATCGTTGGCCCCGCCGGTGGGCAGTTTGTGGTTCCTGTGCCGGTGTGAATAGGTGTCTTGCCTTCTCATCCTGTGATTCCAGTTGCCCACATCCATAGAACTCCCCCCACCCTGTACTTCCCCCCCAACTGGGAGCACCTGTCGCCCAAACATTGAACTTTTAACTGGAAAACCTCTTCGGGATAACCCGGACTGGGATAGTGCTTACACCGCATAATGAGCGGCTGCCGCTATGTTAATGTTCCCATGGTGTTACGCTGTAGGTGGAGCCCTTTAGTGTAGAGGGCTCATCCATTCTCTGTGGTGCTGTTGGCAAGATGCTGTGTTGTTTCGGCTTCTGGGCCCACTGCGGTTAACGGCGGCGAGAGCCGCCCGGACCTGGGTTTCTGTGTGGACGGGTCAGGAGGTGAGCGTCGTGCTCTAGGACCATTGAGGACTTGTGTTTCGAGCCAATCCCATGCATCTTTGGGGTTATAGAACAGGTGGGTGGAGCCCTCATAATGTACTTTGAGCATTGCCGGAAAGAACAGAGCGTACTTAATTGATAGCGACTGGAGTTTCTTCTTAACTGAATCAAACGACTGGCGGGCCTTCTGGACTTCCTTGGTGTGATCTGGGTAAAATCCCACTCTGTAACCATTGTATGTGATTGGGCCGGAGGCCCATGCCATTTGGAGGATAGCGTCACAGTCTCGATAATTTAGCAGGCGTGCAATTATCGTTCTTGGTGGGGCTCCAGGGCTAGGTCGTCCGATGGGCACCCTATGTGCTCTTTCAATGGAAAAGAACTTGGATAGTTTTTTTGGAGCGAAGACATGTGCCAGCCAGTCTTCCAGGAAAAGTTTGGCGCTGGGGCCTTCTTCTTTCTCCGGGATCCCTAGAATCCTGAGATTATTGCGTCGCACCCTTCCTTCACTGTCCTCAGCGCGGTATTCGAGTTGGTTAACTTTTTGGGTGATTACAGCTAGTTGGTGTTCCAGTCGGCGGACAGTGTCTTCAGTGTCTGATACTCTTTGTTCTGCTTCATCAACTCTAGCCGACAGGTTGCGTAAGTCTTGGCGAATGAGGGACACCTCTGTGGATAGGCCTCCAATTTTGAGTTCCAGAGATGTTCTCAAGTCTCCCATCGCTTTCATTAGGTCAGTCAGAGAGATAGGAGGGTCGTGGGTCTCCTCTCTGGTACCTTCCTCTTCTGGGGTATGCATCTCGCAGCAGGGAGGGGCCCCTACAGTGTAAAGGTCCATTCTACTTTGGAGGGTTTGTGTTTTGACCTTTTCTTTTCCCATAGCACAGTCGGTGCACCCGGTATGTTGTCAGGTCTAGGTAATTCGTGTTGACGTCCCAAAGAGGGTTGGTGTTGGAGTTGGGGGGACATGCGTGGGTCTATCCTCTGTGCCTCCAGCCAGTAAGGGATATCCACAGTTGTATCAGCACAAAGGCGGTATCCAAAACTGTAGAGTGTGTTCCTCTTGGGTGTGGATCCTCCCTCCGAGTCTGCCTGTATCGTTGGAACTGTAATTTGTGTGTTGGGGGTATCCGTCCCCTTAGTGATATTGCCCCGCAGGTGTTGTTCCACTGTCAGTCCCCACAGCCACCAGCCAGCAGCGTGGCGAGGGAGGGGAAGTCTAAGGCTCCGCCGTAGACGCAAGGTGCTTATACTGGTTGGGAGGAGGGGTGCCCAAAGTCACTGACCCTCTGCCGCACCTTGAATGTATGTAGTCTCAGTG
Source organism: Ambystoma mexicanum (assembly GCF_040938575.1). NCBI lineage: Eukaryota > Metazoa > Chordata > Amphibia > Caudata > Ambystomatidae > Ambystoma > Ambystoma mexicanum. Next base: position 741,523,245 of record NC_090927.1, on the reverse strand, counting down.
GGGTGGGTGTCCGCTGGTGTTGGGTGATGCACCTGTTTCTCCCACAAGTTTGGCGTTATTCAATGCCTTCCCCTTTACCCCACAGTTGTTTTGAAGGGGGGTGGGTCGAGTTCGCCCAAGGGGTCTCATGGGCCCTATTGCTGGTCCGCTTATGTACGAGGTAGTGGAGGGGGGGAGGAAAGGAGGGCCCCCCACCTCCCTTACACGTACGTTGCTGGTGCCGGGTCAGTTTTTGGTGTGTTGTTCACCGACAGGGGAGCGCGGCACCGAGATCCCTTTGTAGTGCCGCGTCTTGACCCCGGGCTCTGCAGTCTCGCTGGCGGGGGGAAGGAGGAGACCGCAAGGGGGGAGGTTGGAATTGCGGTCCGCACACGTCCCGGGCCACGGGCGCCCACGTGGGCAATTCTCGGGATGTGAGTCGGGGTTTTGCCGCGTGTTAGTCACATAGCAGGGGTTGTGGCAGCATCAGGCCCCGGCCTCTGTGAGGAAAGCGTGATTTATGATGGCGTTCGTCGGCGGAGGATGTTCTGGTGTCCGTCGGTGCTGGTGGAATGCAGTTGCGTTTCGCCATCTGACACACCAGCGCGTCTCTGGCTCGTCCTCCCTCCCAGGGAGCCACAGCGCTTCCAACAGCTCAGGGAGGTAGGGGGCGGGTCGGCCGATCTCGTCCGCACAGCAATGGTGGTGGGCCACACGGCGGCGGTTGCCGGGCGGGATCTGGTGTTCCTGGGTCCGATTCTTCCCCCTGAGTGCAGCGCCAGCTGCCCCAGTGGGTCCGCCTCCATTGTGGATCGTTTGGGGCTAAATAGAGTCTAAGAAAGGGGAATATATTTAGGATAATTGTTATGGCCGCCGGCAGCCGGTGTAGTTAGCTCTGCATGCACGGCTCGCGCATGAACAGTCACGGTGAGTAACTTTTAATGACTCCTACGTCTGTCCCCTTTCCTCCATACTGAATGGGCAATTATAACAGATGCAGCCCTTTAGGTGGAGAGGGACCCTGTCTTACTAAGTGAATAAGTTCCTCAGCACTGCCTGACCAAACTCTGCCTCTGATCTGTAGTAGTGTTTGCAAAACTCTGAAGGCGATGACCATGTTGCTGCCTTGCTAATGACCAGCCAAGACACATGTAACTACAGCTGCTTTCGCCCTAACTGCATGAGCATGACTATTAGGTGGAAATGGCTTCTTTTTCAACCTGTAGGTGGAGGTCGCTACCATCCACTGACTATTGAAACCTTAGAGACCTGACGACCTGGTGCAGATCCCCCATATGTCACATGTAAAGCCTCGGATTTACAGAAAGCTTTAATCCTGCTCGAATAGAACTTTAGTTCTTCCTACATCCAAACAGTCCAATGCCTTACATTCCGAATTCTTATTGGCCCCTATGGCTGCTAGATATGTACACTCCCGTCTGGGCCTGATGCACCTAGAAAAACAGCACCTGCTCGAGCGAGTAGGCTACCGGGCCTTCCTTGTTTTCCTTTGCCCAGAAGCAAAAGCACAGCCATTTGCTTTCATACAGACACCTTGTACAGTACTTTTTGCCCTCTGGACCATCTCTAAGTTACCTTCAGATTTCCCCAGATGTGTGAGCGCTAATTGCTCACGAACCAAGCTGCTAGGACTATTGTTCCTAGGGCCAGGTGAACCACCACCCGCCCTGCTATGTAAGCAGCCGATTACCTGTTGTGGGTAGAGGCACCGGCCCCTTGCTGACCATGTGCACCAAGTCTGAGTACCAAATTCTGGCTGGCCACTTGGGGACCACCAGGATCATGCAGCACCACTCTGACTCCAGTAGCACTTTCTGTATTAGTGAGGTTGGTGGAAAAGCATAGCACCAGAGGCTGTTACATGCAAAGTGGAACACATCGCCCATAGATAGTCGGCACCTGCTGTCAGAGGTCAGTAACGTGAGGGGGACAACTGTTTGCTGATGTACCAACATTTGCCATTTTATTAAAGAAATTATGTTAAAAAATGCCTCACTATCCCTACTCTGCTGAGGATTTCCCTGCCTAACCAAAACTAAGGGACACGCTCCAACATAGGATAACTGGCCCACACACAAAACAATAAATACACAAAGAAAATATATGGCAATGTAACATCACATGAACAAAATTGACAGTCTCTGAATAACCTTCTAATTTCCTGTGGATTTCTCTTCCCCATTATTCAAAGTCAGGTCTGTTAGTGTTCAACCAAACAAGGAAATGTCTCAATTCAGTTCTTGATATTTCGAAATCAATGGATAAGTTTGTTAACCAAAGTTCCACTAACAATTCTCTTCTTCTTAGTGAAATATCCACTTTCCACTTCTTCCAAATAGAACCAATGGTAATCCTAGCCATGTTGCTTTGTCACCCTCCTCAAGAAGATTTGACACAGTTAAAAATGATGTATTCAATAACACCAGTGATATACAGTTCTTGGTTAACACTCTGTATTCCCTTAGTTACAGTTTTCAGCTTCACAATGGTTTATTTGTCAGGAGGACTTCTTACAGCTTCAAGTAGGCAAGGCACTCTTCCTTTGAATAACTCTCTTCAAAAGTAGCAGCCTCTTTGCCTCTCTTGTCTGTCTGCCACAACAATAGCAACCTGGATTTGCCTTGGAGACTCACTTCTTTCCATCTTCCACAGTCTCTGGCACTACATGTTGTGTCAACTTCAAAATAGTCTTTACAAGAAGCCAGTTTCCCTTCCCCAACTTTATCTGCACCTTCCTGCCAGTGTTAGCCCGATTAATTACCCAGAAGCCTTGAGGCCAGTCTCTCAGCTTCAGGCAATACTTGCACATTTGTGTCTTAGGCCAATACACTGTTACCAACTTCACAGTATAGTTACATTTCTTCTTAACTCTGGGAAAGGTTGGTTTTCGGTGTGGATAGCGGAAGACTCTTGGCTTGGGCAATGCTTGTCTTCGTCTTTAATTAGTATTCACTTTAACCTTCATAAAATTAAAGGCATGCCATGTGAGAATAAAGAATAGAATTCAGTCTTTCATTGAGATTCAGAATAAGGCACACGCAAACCACCTCTTGATATGATTTTCAGGGTTTAAAGATTGGTATTTAATTGCATTCCTGTGTGAACGTAAAGAGTTCAGACTACCTTTAAGAATCCCAATTGGGTACACACGACCATTCTCTGATGTCGTTTTCACAAGTTATAGAATTTAACTCTTTGATTGTTAACGTCAGCAGAGATCCCACTCCTTCATTAGGGGCACTCAACCACTCCTTCAAGCATTATCAGTGTTAGAATAGCAGAACAATGGATTTTAGTCACTTTAGCTTCTCACACGAGTAAAGACTTTTACTGTTATACTTAAGTGCTACATTTCCATTGTTTAATGTATTTTAGAAGCAACTAACAAGTTCTACTTGCTTAAAGTCTTATGTGAGTTAACATGGAGCTGGATACTGTTCCCGGCAAGGCTTGCACAATGTGTTCAAATGGAGTGTTTCACTCACCGCATTCTTAGACACTTACTGTCCGGGTTGCACTGCTTTCCCGACTTCTGCCACAACTTCTACTGCTTCTGGGTTGCTGGGGACCGACACCCTTCTCGTGACATGGTGTTTCTGGTCCAGCTACAACGTTTGGGAGCGCCTTTCACTCATGAGACCCACAGCTTGATAATGACTTCATGCTTCAGTCTCCTACACAACTGCAGCTCGGCAACCACAGCAATCAGACTCACATGTGAAAAGACCTTTCTACTGCACGTCTTTTGCTGTCCATATCATAAAATGTAATATAAGGGTCAAGGACATTAAAATGACAATAAGACATTACCTCTGTTGGTACCTTGAGAAGGTTCTTCTTTCCAGAGGAAAAATACTGTGCCTTATCCCACAGAATCAACTCAGCACCCTGGGCCCTAACACCTTCCAGATGATCCTCTCGCAGTACGCCACCCCCAGGGTAAGGATCAGGAAGCGTCTGGCTTCCCCTGACCACCAGGGAGGCAGGGTTTTAGTGAGGAATCCAAAGGATTCTTCACACTGCCCAGATACAAGGCAAACTGTTTGCACTTTGAATTGCCCTCTGTGGTGAAGAGGACCACCTTTGCCTGGCCCCAATCCTGGAATATGATGTGGAGTAGCTCTGCGCAAAGCTCCCATTCATAATTTTCCATGCCCAACCTGTTCAGCATGTCCGCCTCGCATTGCTCTCCCCCGGAAGGTGTATGGCTGTAAGGTGTAACTCGTGAGTGATTGCCCACCCCCTGCTTGATCAAGTAGAACATGGACGTGGAGCTGTCCGTCCTGATGAGGATGACCATAAAAGCCTTGAGGGCTTGCTGGACAGCAGTCATCTCCAAACATTTTGTGTAATGCATCCAGTTCTGGGCTGACTATAATCCATGCATCAAGAAGGTGTCTAGGGTAGCTCCCCATTACTCCAGTGACGAGTCGGTCATGATGATCACTGATGGTTCTGAATGTGCGAAGGAGACTGCCCTCATCAGATTGGCCCCAATCTCCACCACCGCAGATCTGGAATTAACTCCTGCAGAATGGAGACACTGTCCAATTGGTGCTGTGAAGGCATCATGAAGTAGACACATAGAACTGAATAATGTTTGGGCTATAAACTTGTATTAAAGAAAAAGAGGGTTGAAAAGAAGACCTAACTTGTCCTATGCTAAGGTGGGATATCCCTATCTAGCTTAAACCAATGATAGTCTGTGTGAGGAAGTCCAAAGCAAATGTCTGTCTGTGTCCAAAACCTAGACCTGCCCTCACTTCCAATTGTATACAATGTGTAGGGATGTCAGCCTCAAAATGAGAAGTGTTCAAATAAAAGTTCAGAGCTTCTTCCAGGTCTTGGTTAGGAAAGGGGTTTCCCTTCTCCAGGATTCAAGAGAGTTCACTTTACAGAAAAAGGAGGGGTTCCCTTCGCCAAGCTTTCAAGTCTCTCAATGTTTCAAAAAACATAATTTCTTGGTATACGTATCAGCTCTTCTGGCTTATTTGTCTTTCACACATTTCAACAATATCATAGAGTTCAGCTCTTAATTCCAGTTCATTCAGGTTTTCCTTTATTTTCAATCACAAGATTATGGGTGAGTTAAGTGGCTTTTCCTTTAAGGGGGGCAGATGTGTACTTGGTCTAGGCGCAGTTGTTGGACCAGACGGTCCACCTAACACAGGTCATCCAACCGACACACCTTACCTGCTTATTCTTTACAGGCACCCTGCCACTGTTTCAAGTTACACAGTTCCTTATAGCTTCATGGTGCTTGCCAATGCTTGCTTTCTCAAGTTATGCAGTTCCTGTTTATTAGGAAATTGCACCAAACTGCGTTCCATCCAATTTGGTATTCAAACACACTTGCTTTCTTTCAGATCGATATTCAAAAATGTTTTATTTCGTTCCAATCCAACACACTGAATAAACCAACAACAAATTCCAAGTTTGCTTTCCTGCTAGAAACTTGTACCCTGTTCATGGGCATATTGACAAGTTCAAATATTGTTTCCTTGGCCTTGTCAGTTTCATCTCTATTCACAGTTCGGTATTCACAAAAAACCTTTCCTTCAGTTTTCTCAGCAGCTTCGGGTTATCGTGATTATCAAAAGTATTCAGTTCAATCTGGACCGGCATTCACATAGCCCACTCGGTCCTTTGCTCACTCGTGAGCGATCTGAGCTGCAGCAACCACGCGGTCCAAACCTCAGCGCCCCAGTGTCATTCAGGCTTCTCTGACTCACTGAGTACGCTGTATTCAGGTGCTGTTCCCTGCGGCGGCAGGCTTGCTGTGGCTGTCGCTGCTCCGTTGAATGGAGAGGGAGTCCCTCTGACTCCAGGCAGTATGCAGACGAGCACTGCTACCGGAGGCCTTCGGAGTGCTCCCGCCACAATCTGCTTCTGCTGCAACGACTCTGCAGCTCGTAGGTGCTTCAGGCACGCATCTCCCTGGCTTCACCTCCAGCTTCTCCTGCAAGCGTTCCACAGGCAATCTCTTTAGCCTCATCTGAGCAGGCCATTTATACCGCCCCCTTGACCTCAGGTGCAGGCAATCTTCATTCACTACATAACATTCCTGGTACTCGGCACCCCTCTTCCTCCTCCCAGTACCAGAGTGGTGTATGTGTGTGTATGAGTCAATAAAGAGAGGATGTATGGCTCTGGTTTGTCTCTTCCTTGTCCCAGTACCTGACTGGTGTGTACTGGGAGATGTTTTACTAGAAGAATAGGGAAGGGACTAGAAGCAACCTACAAAGGCCTGGGGGATATCTGACTCTTTATCAAAGGTAAATGGGGGATACCGTGTCTCACCCAAGGGTACCTCATCCCCACTCTACCAGTCTCGTCCACCCAGGTGATGCTCCCTCGCACATCCACCCCCAGCATCAGGATCCAACAGCGGCAGCCTTTCCCTCGCCAACTGGGAAGAGGATATATTGGCGAGAAGTGAGGATGCCCTCAGGTTCCTAACAGTGCCAAAATTCTTGATTCCACGATCTCACGAGATGCATTTGGGTCTCTCTTATCTTCAATCTGCCATACAGGGACGCCAGCATGCATACTGCCATGAGACCCAACAGATGTTGAAACCACCACGCTCATGTTTCCTGTCTGCTGAGAAAATGGCCTGTAGCCCCTTGCAACATGCTGACCCTGTCCTGAGTAGTGAAAATCATCTGTTTTTCCATGTCACACTTGATTACTAAGAATATCAATGACTGCTCTGATTTCTTTTAAATTGACTGAAAACCCCAAGTCAAAGAGCAGCTGTGTTAGGTATTTCATGGTCCTCTGCGCTTCTAATGGCGACCTGGCCCAGACCAGCCAATCGTCCAAATAAGGGTAGCCATAGTGGCCCTGGGAATGGAGAAGCCCAGTTACTGAATTCATTATCCTTGTAAATACCAGAGGAGCGGAATTTAGGCCAAATGGCAGAACCTTGTACTGGAAGTGTTGTCCCATGACAGTGAATCTTAGAAATTGCCTGTGTGTTTACCATTTCGGGACGTGCAAGTATGCATCCTTCAGTTCCAGGGAGCACATCTAGGCTCCCTCGTGTAGTGCCTCAGAAATATGTGCCGCGTCACTGTCTTCAATGTTTGGAGGAGTAGGAATAGATTGAGGAATGATAGGTACAGCACCACCTGCAGGTTAGCCTGGTTCTTCTTCTGAATGGCGAAGATACTGGAATGAATGCCTGATCTTCTCTGCGAAGGAGGCACTTGTTCCACTGTCAGAGAGGCGATATCTGCCAGTAGCGCTGGAGAACCTACTTAATGACCGGAGGGGAAGATGGGGGAGGAGAAGGAATAGGGAGCCGAAACCCCAAGATGACCACTGATAGCACCCAAGAGTCCGAAAAAAGGTGATGCCAGAACTGACTTTAAAGCGCCAATCTGCCCCGCACTAGGGAGCTGTGTACCGGGACGCCCCTTCAATGTTTTATAGCCTCTGAGGCGGGGCTGAGGAGGGGAACAGAAAAACCCTTAGGAGCCGTGCGCTGTTGTTTCCCGCCTGTGCCCGCTGGAGGATCTCTCTGGCTGTCTAGTCCTCTGGTCTTGAAAACCCCTGAATCCTCCAAAGGCCCGGGGTCTATGCTCTATCCTGTTTTGTGCACGGCCAAATGCCTTGGCGACCGGCTTTGCCAGGTTGGCTAGTGACTTGGACATTTGGGAGCTTGCTTTCTTCTTGGTGAGCTTTTCATCGGTGGACGAATGAAATAAATCCACCCACTCCAATGGCAGATCTAGAATGCGTCCCTGCATGTCCACATTAAAGTTGGTGGCATGCATCCACGCCATGCAGCGCATTTCCGTGGTGATGCATACCCATCTGCCTACCATATCAATGTGTGCCACAGATGCTTCCGTAAGGTCTTGTGCTATAACTTTCGTCTCCACAAGGCCCGCCTTGAATGCTGTTTGCCTGTGTGTAGGGATAGCTTGCGAAAACTCAGTAGTCTCCCTCCATGGCTTCTGTTTGGCCATTGCCAGGATGGCATACACATTTGCCTGGTGAAGGTGAAGCCCAGAGTTCAGATACACCTTTTTCCCAAATGCTTCTAGCAGCTTATCCTCCCTAGAGAGGAGGGACGCTGCGGAAGCACCTGCCATCTCTATGGACTGCGGCTTTGACTGAAGAATGAGGCTGCGGATTTGAGGACAACAGCATGAGCTCACCTTCCGCCTGCCTATATTTAGCGTCTAGCCTTCTGTATGAGTAGTTTGTGGTTTGAGCCACCCCATCTTTACCCGAGCGGCTACGTCCTTTTGCGGGATTCACAACTTTTTTAGCGTCCATAATGTGAGTATCTCTGCAAGCACTCCTGCTTCCTGCTGCTCTCGCTGTGGAGGGGGAATCCCCAATAATTCTTCCAACCCCTCCATCCGGTCAGGGAATGCCTTTGCGGAAGCTGAGACCTCCATGTCCTCTTCGTCATCCAAGTCCTACCCGTCTGCCCCTGTTGGTCCTCCCCTGATGAAGGCATAGGCTCCTGCGGGTATCTGGTACGACAGAGGATGCTGGAGTGACAGGCTTTTAGGATCCCCGTCATCTGATGGGATCCCATAAGGGACATAAACCTGCAAGGGGATCTGTGCGGGGTCCAGGCCTGACTGCGAGGAGTGGTCCGCTGCTGGTGGTGTTTACAATGTCAACGGAGCTCTACCTGCCCGTTTCCTCTGCTGGAGATATCCTGGCCTCTGTGTACCAAAGTGTCTTGGAAGAAGAAGGATATGCTGTGCACCATGTTGTATGAGTGGTGGACCATTCTATCTTTGGCGTGAATTCGGTCCTTGACCGGGTAATTGCTTGTATACCCTCTGCCATAGAGGAAGCCCATGTCGCCTATGCTCCCTGTATGTGGGGCCTGGGTACAGTCTCTCGGCTAGGTGCCATCTTGTCACCGGAAGGCATTTCGTCTGTCGCGCTCCCCACAGGAATGCACAGGAAACTAATGTTGGGTGCAGGGCCTGGTGTTATAGGACTCTCGTGACCCTCAAGCGGACGCTCGGTACCGTTGGACACCTCAGGAGTACCCTCGGTAGGCTGTACACCCTCAAGGTTGTGCCCAGTAGTCTTGCATAGAGGTGCCCCTTCGGGCCTAAACTCGGTAGAAGGGCAGCGCTGCCCTCGAGTGTTACCGTGGTAGCAGGACCCTGAGATCCTCCCGTCCAGGTCCCGTTAGAGCCTGAAGGACCCTCAGTCCGAAGGCTGGTCACTCTGCGAGTCTCAGAAGCCTGACTGGTGGGAGGATCTGGAAGATCCCTCCCACTCTGAGGATTATCTGGGAAGGAATCTCCCTTGCGGGGTGCTTTCAAGGAAAGTGCACTTATTTATTTATTGTTTGCTTGTTAGGCGCTTATACAGGAAATAAAAAATATGTTTCAAAGAACCCACAGGACAGGAGGGAGGGGACATGGGGTAGCAATACTGTTAAAAATAGAAAATACAATTAAATACAAAAAATACAGAGGGGGAGGGACAGACAAACCTACTATGCCTTGTGAGTATTCAGAACGTGCAAGTGCGGACTACGGCCTTGCATACTTATCCTCTCTGCCCTTGTTTTCCTGCACACATAGTCCTTCTGGTGGTCCGGCGTGACCTGGAAAAAATCTCCCTCAACCTGCTAAAACGGTTCTTTAACAAGCCCGGGGTCAGAGAATCACATGCAACGCAGCATTCCCAAAGATGATCGGATCCCAGGCACTGGATATAGAGTGCGTGAGGATCCGAGGTAGGGAAGGAGCCATCTCATGATGCACATCTGCTGAGTCCCGACATGCGCCGGGGAAGGGTAGGCACCAAAGGTGGGTGAAATAGAAGAAAATCAAAGTGGGGCGTAAGCAAAGCACCGTGGAATTATCCAGAAGAGACGCCTCAGAAACCATGATCACCTTGAGAGTAGGTCCGATGCAGTTGAGGCAGAAAAGAGGATTGAGGTGAGGCACCGGAGGTCGGGATCAACAGAGCGAGCTCATGCCGCAGCCGAGTGCCCAGGGAAATTTGCTTTTTTGTGGGACAAAAGGTTATGGTCCTGTTCCAAGTGAGGGACGCCCATGCAGTATAGAGAAAAGGGGATGGAACGTATAAGTAGGAGCCAATAAATGGTTCAAGGCATGGGTTTACAGATTCAGTGGATGAATTTAAAAAACTGGTAGTAAGTCCAGTTAGACCTATGCATGGCATAGACATATCCTGTGTGTCCCTCATCACGTCACCCATTTTACCCAACTAGGTTCCCTATGTCTACCATAATATCCTTTTATGTGTTTGTTGAATCTGTTGGGAACATTGCAAAGATGGGGCTTGATTAGAGGACTTCACCTGAAGGATAGGATGTGCAGACTATGTGGGAGCTCATCTTCAGTGGAAACTCTAAGCATTGGTTTACATCCTGTGTGGCTACACTCACTTGGTGACGACCAGCTTTTGACAGGTTTGCAAATAATCTCAACTTCATCTCTAGTGAGAGGTTTTGGTCGACACTGATGGAAGTAGCAACTGCATTAACTATCACATTGATTAAGCTCCTCATAATTATCCACAACACTTTGGGGGAAAACATGTATGACAAATTCATAGCAAGAGGTTGAAAAAAAGCACTTTATGGAGATTTTTTTAGCTAGAATTGCATTCTATTCTAAGATACGTCCTTTGCAATTTTGAGTCTGTTTTATGGTTGCAAAATACATTTTGATACAATTTTTAGGAAGTGTGATACATTTAGGAGATTTTTGTGTTGTATTGTAATTGATACATTTTAAAGTGTATAGTGTCAAAGGTTTAATAAACTGCAGAACATTAATAAAAAAGTATTTTTATTTATTTGACGAACAGGGATGTCAAAGAGAAATGGCTTACAATAACACATTTTACAGAGGGCGCAGCATTCCTATGAAGGGTGCCTGTACAATAGAACAAAGATGAGAACAAGCGGTGAGACAGTTCATAGGGGTGTAAAAAGGTGGTGCGTAAACCAGGGAGAAGACAAAACAAACGGAAAAAATATATCTATATACTTAAGAAAAGAGGTGACTTACAAAGGTAACATTAATCTAAGGGGCACATGCTTCAAACTAAAGTGGAGTACTATTTAAATATACAAAATGACATAAGTGTCACTGGAGGCTGTGGTGGGGTCAGGTAGGGAAGGTTGGGGGGAGGGAAGGGGAAACTTCCTCTTTAGCAATTAAGTGAGTTGCGTTTAAGCTGAGCTTTGAAGAGATCCACATTTGGGCTAGCTTTGATTGTGATGGGCAGTGGGTTCCAGTGCAGCGGAGCAAATAGGGAGAAAGAGCAGAAATGAGAAAAGGCACAGGGAGGTCGAGTGCAGAGGAGGATCAGAGGGAATGAGATGGTGAGTCAACTGAAATAAAATCTGACAGGTACTGAGGAGCAAGACCATTAATAGCTTTGTAGAAACATGGGGAGCGTGATTGTGCATGGAGAGTCAACTAGTGGAAGTGCTGAATTGTTGCAGTAACAGTTTGCTATCAAATAGGACCCCAGGATTTCAAACCTTGGTTGATAGTATGCATATGGTTTGAATTAAAAGGCAATACCATTAACAGAATGAGCACACTGGTGTTTTTGAAAGTCACTGAGGGCACCAAGATAGTTCCTGGGTGTATTTTCATCCTGCATTCGCCTTAATAGTGTCTCCCATTGCTGTTTCCCAGTCTAAGGCTTGAATGATTTCCTATTGGGTCAACGCCTAGTATGTCGTCTATGGGCACATTTGTGCTATTCAATTTTAGCTAACTGATGGATGCAAAACTGTGTATTCATTCAGCCTCTCCAGCAGCACAGAATGGCAGTAGCACCATTTAGTGAGAATGTTTTCATAAATTAAGCTATATCTGGGATAACAATGGCAGGGTAATGAAAAGAGGCTGCACAAAAAGAACTTTTAAACTTTGCCAGAAATCAATGCTGACTATCCAAGACAGTGAAGGATAGTGCATTGTGGCGCGTCTCTTCATGTTGAATGGCCCTGGTTTTGAAATTTCCTTTGAACTGTTCTTTTTGCAACTTATAAATGTAATTGGGGCCTTTATAATGAGAACTTTTTTGTCCCTTCACAGACTCCTGCAGATTGAGGGAAGACTGTACAAGATATGGATGGCTGCATCCTTCTATTAAAATGAAGTGCGTTCATAGTGATGGCGACTTCAACACACTAGCTCTCTGAGGCTAGTGTGATTCTATGTTCTATATTTGTGTGTGTATGTTGTGTATCTGTTTGTTTTATAACCTGGCATAGGTTTATATTTTGCCGTATTTTGTATTACAGGGGCATCATTTTTTAGCTTCTCCGTTGCAAAGCTTGCTTTTTTGCCCTGAAGAAGACTGGGCCATTGGTCAAGTTCATGGCCAATTATCAGCCGAAAAACTCAAGTTGCCATCCTTTTAGGAACAGTTGTTGCAGCTAGGAAGAGTTTTCTCTTGTTCTTGTATTTCAATGAGAATAACTAAGCTTTGATTGGTTAGGGTCAGAAACTATGAATGGTTAATCATGTTGGCTGCACACCTTTGATTTCATATGGGTGCACGAGTTAATACTCAAGTACAACTTGAGGTATATGTAAAGGATTCCTTTGTATTGTTTTATTGATACTTGGTTTTCTGTTTTTTTGAGTTCAGGTTTTTTTCACTGTGGTGATTTGATTTTCGTCTTCTCAATGGGGAAGGTTGTGTTTTTTATAATATCCTGTGGTAACATTTGGGATAAAATGTTTTTACTTTATGTATGATACGTTACCAAACGTGTATATATGTATATTTGTACATGAGAAAGCCATTAAAAGGAAGTGAAATGAGACAAAACTCTCTTTTGTATTTATTATCTTGATTTGACTTTATCACCACAGAAAGTTTGCAGAAAAAACCCTGCCAATCTTGTGTTTTTGCCTTTTGATTCCCCATGTGCATCAGAACAATCATTGGTGGGTTACCACTTCCTCATTCTGTCGTATCCAAGTCATTAGGCCTGGAAAAAAGAAGGATTTTCACTTTTTTTAATAAAAGAAGGATTAGGATTAGCATGTTCTAGAACAGTGGTCTGCAACATTTGGCTCTGTAGATGTTTTGGACTATAACTCACATCAGCTCTAGCAAGCAATGTCTATGGTGAGAGGTCATGGGAGTTGTAGTCCATTGTATCTGTAGCACAACAGGTTGCAGACCCCTGCCTAGAACGTAAAGTTTTTGCTGCACTGAGAAATCACACTCTGTATGCTTCCTCAGAAAGTTATTCCTTCCCTCCCTACTCCCATCAGAGCATCACCTGAGATGGTGCTGGAGGTACTTCACATCCCACGGGTGGCTGAGGAGGGAGAGAAGGGCCAGGTCACACAGGAAGTAGAAGCGTGGGAAGGCCTGCCTCATCCTGTTCAGGTACGAGGTGAGTGATCGAAAGCAGATCTCCAGCTCTTCCTGGACGTGCTTAAGGATGACCTCTTTGGGGACATCTCCGGCACAGCAGCACTAAAGGGGAAACAAATAACATATTATTTGCATATGACAAACTTAAAACTATACAGTACTGTACTTAATATATCTAATTTCTTATGCAAAATTCATTAAGTGCCTTACAAATTTATACTCTGCTTTTTAGAAGGTTCTCATGACAGACCTTAAGATTTGAATATATTATTGCCATTTGTAAAAGTTTCTAGTTATATAAGTAGTTCTTTTTTTTCCAATGAATGTAATATTGGAAATCATATATGGTGGGGTTGTAAAATGGGATCAGTAACGGGAACCATTAACAGTTTATCCTCCTATCTCCACTACTAATTTAAGATGATTACATCAGCTAAAGCCATTCAGGAAGACCACCAGGCAATGTAATGGTGTGAAAGTCCCAAGTAGTGTTTTTCCAGACAGAGTCAGAGGACTGGGCAGAGGGTCTCTGAGGTCATAAAACCTCTTGGAATTGTCCAAAATGAATATTAGGTGGTGAGCTGGTTGTACTCAACACCAAGTTCATTGTGATTGCACACAACATCTACCTCATTTCAAGAGTTTCAAATAGCTGGCCTACCTTAAAAAACAGATACAAAGGTGTGACACAAACACCCAATGTTACATGGAGAAGGTAGAGATTATGATGTCACGATCCAAGACATATTTTAGAATTATTTGAAACTAGCTAGGGTACCCGGCGTTGCCCGTGTCCTGATCAAGTGGTGTCTCATGTGCCCTGGAGGATGTTGCTCTTCTCCTCATGACAGCAAGTCTTGCATCAGTTTGCTCTGACATCTCATTTGCCCTGGAGAAAGTTGCTCTTATCTTCTGGTCGGCAAGTATTGCTGCTGTTTGTTGTGTTTCAGAAGCTCTTGATATTGATTTTCACTTTGCATCAGATGGAGCTTTTCCAAATGATGTTTGTTTTTTGTGCGGCATATTTCAGTCACTTAATGGCTTCAGCACATTTGAGAAAATGTCCAAGAAAGATTGATTGTGCTCTCTTTTCGTGAATGCAAACTGTAACCTTGCCATTTCCCATATTTGGAGTGATAAAAAAAGAATTAAATTGTTTTTAATTCCCTTTAAAAATGCTTTAATGAACACTTTTTCGAACTGTATACAGTAGTAATCAATTTAAAAGGACTAACCAACACATCGAACATTTTGCGTCAGACACTTTTCCAAATTGCGCCTCCTTCTAGTACCTACTATAGTGAATTGGGGTGAGCATCAGTAAATGAGGGTGTCTACAGAGTTAATTATTTGTATCCAAACATAGATTACAATCCTGCCCCAGACAAATGAGGAATCCATGCAAAATATAGGAGCAGTGGGTTCAACGGTGCAGATTTGTAAAGCCGGACAAACATACACACAATTCCAAAACATTTTTGCACATAAGATTTTTGCATCCAAACATAGACTACGATCCTGCCCCAGACAAAAGAAGAATCCATGCAAAATTTGGTAGACGTGGGTTCAATGGTGTGTATTTGTATAACCGGACAAACATACATACACACATACATACAGCCTTACTGATTGTTGGTGCCTGGATGTGAATCTCCCTAAAACATCCAGCCTGCTGAATGATAAAAACAGAAAGTGGCTTTTTGAAATAGCTTGCTGTACTACTCTCACATCAGTTTCATTGGTGGCATGTCAACTGAGAAGTGCAACTGGATGTTTTAATTTACTGAGGGATTTGTCAAAACGGTTTTCTTTTGGATAATTCCCTTAGGCCATGGTGCAAATTCAAAGTAGAGTGCATGCAACCCATAGCGGCTATGTTACAATTCAAATCCTCTGAGTGAGTTCTGAAGCACAGCATGCTTTCAATGCCAGCCTTTTTAAATGTAGTGCAGCCTGGGCTTAATTGCATGTCAGGTGAATCCATGATACTCTCATGAACTGGCCCCTTGGTTTGAAGATTGGACAGGCATCTTCATCAGATCAGTGTGGAGGAAATATTTATCTGTTCCTCCCGCAGCATGTAAAATGTGCATAAGAAGCTGAAATCCATCCGAGTCCCAATGCTCTGTTGATCAGACAAACCTTTCAGATTTTCAAGAGCTATACATTACTTGTTGTCATTGTACTGTTATTTAGGGAGTCACTGAAAACAGAATTTTACAGTTCAACTTCTAGCCAAAAATGTGATCACTTCTCTAAGATATCTTGGAGTCCATGATCCACTCGTAAATGGACATCCTAGTCAAACATTAGGGTTGCCCAAAGCTTTTCAGAGGTGGCTCGTTTAGCATATCGACATCCCAGTTCTAGCTTACGTTACATACGTTTTTCTTTATTTATCTAGCCTCAGAAATATGTCCTGCAGTTCAGAGACTACCTACCTTTCCTCAAAATTACCTAGGAGTGCTTTGCTTTTCAGCTAGTCCATTGGTTTTAGGTCCAACCTTATCATGGATACGAGTGAAACCTGAAAGCAGCAGTTCAGTGAGTGTGACCCCAAGGGACCTCCAAAATGTTCTTTGGCATTTCTGATTAATTTGAGAGGCGGTCATCTATTGGTCCATAAAGTTTAACAATGATGGATCTCTCTGCGTGGCAGTGTAAAGAATATCCGACTGCAATCTTGGTAGCTCTATTATACTGTAGAACCATACATAGCTCTAAATAAATGCAGTAATGTAGATGTATAGATTTATGAAAGTCAAGTTCAAAGGGCTACCTAGAACTTTGTCAGTGTTTTGCAAACTGCATTAACAATAACTGCTGCAAGTCGTGCCAAGCCCTTAATGAATATGAGATGTGTGGTTTCATTGACACATGTGGAACCAGGAGGTGTTAGCCTCAGCTTGCCCACTGAACTAAAAAAGTGTCATTCTTGAAAATCCACTTAACTTCCATTTGGCCTCCATAGGCCCAAGTGCCAAAATACAAAGCACCTAGAACAGGGCTATTCCTAGGTTATATATAATAAAGGATTGTTTGAACTTGGACCTATTTTTCCCGCTAAATACATTATCTATTCAAAAGCCCCCTTTAGGCTCCAATATGGTGACTTCCCTCTTCCCACATACAGGGTTCACAGTGTATTGTCTCCTCTAAGATTCGTCTTGCTTGCCGTTTGGCTATGCTTGGCTGAAATGTTCAGAAATTGCAACCCATGTCACCCCAAAAATTTGCTAAAGTCCTTTGGGGCTTTGTCTGGATTTGAATGCCTTTGATATACTGGATTTCGTAGCTTTACAATTTCAATTCGGGGATCACCTCCCATTTGCCTTATCAGGACCCAAATAAACACTTCCCCTTTGATCTTAAACTCTTATCAGCAAACGTTTCTGGCCGAATGAACTGATTTTTATATAAATATAGGAGAGATATTTCGATTAAAACAAAGGTGTGTTCAGTCTGTAATAGTGTGAACTGACCAAAGGAAGGCCATTAACATTTCTGCGAAAGGTCGCAGGGTCCATATTTCAACTCGGTAAACATATCACGGGCGGAGACCCCGGTTTGTGAAAAACAAATCTGGAACTTTATGTACCCAATCCTAACCTTTGATCTGCTTCTGCCCCTTCTCCTGTGCACGCCAGTTCACAAGGGAGCAAAGTAGGATTGAGTTCTCTGTTGAGGCTCCGTGCCTTTACAACCCTCTGCCTTTACCTCTGAAAGAACCAAAGGATCATTTAAGCTTTAGGAAACATCTAGAACCTTGGTCAGCATAGAGCCTTAGCTTCCTCTCTCCCTTAAGCCTAACGTCTGGTTTCTAATTCTTCTCTAGCACTAACAGTCCTTTCAGTATTTGCACATTTTATATAAATCAAATCAATTCATCCTTTTGAATAGTTTTGACAATACTTAAGCAAGTGTCATAAATGTAAAGAGTTGTACTATTGGCATGAACTTTTGTTGGTCTTGGACCATGTGTCTTTTGAAGAAACCATAATACTTCAGAAGACAGCTCAATAGCTTCTTTTAGGCTTCATATGGTAGAAATCGGGTTCAAAGGCCTTTGTTAGTAACACCAGCTCTGCCCCAGTCTGCAGGTCGGTAATGACCTAGAAAGGGGTCTACTTGCGCTCCTCCATCAAGTGATGCAGATCTGGAAAATTTGAAATTGAAATGTTGAGTTGCCCCATCCATAGGTTTCCCAACTCTGCATGTTTTCATTGTCATTTGGACGAACACTTCCTTTATCCACGAGAAGGTTTTAGGTGAATTTTGATGCCTGTTTGCTTTCTATTAAAAGTGTTATCATTTAATGGAGCGTGTGTTCTCTTACCTGCACCACATTTTTGGTGTTGAATGCAGAGCGCATCATTCTGACCCAGCTCCTGTCCACTTTGGCAAAGCGCCTTGCTTCTCGGGGTAGCTCCTAAGTACAGAAAGAGGATCATTTAGTGAGATCAGAGAAAATTAAAAAGCATGTGTTGGCTGTATGCTCATTTCCTGGTAATCTTGTGCAGGCTGTGCGCTTCCTGTCTAGACAGGCTCAGGCAGGCCGCATTAGATTATAACAGTGCCGTTCATTCGGCCGTGCTTCATTTGGCAGTAGGCCACTGAAGTTTAAATTTTAAATTCGGCCTCGTGTTCATTTCCGTTAGCACTGCTAGGGTAATTTTAAGTTCGGTTAGCAGACTAGTGATACATTTTATAATAAGGTCTAGTATTTTTTATTCAAACGAGTACATTGAAAAACAGCCGTTTTCAGACGTGCTAGATGGTAATGAATAAAGGTTGCAAAAGCAGAAATTCAAAGGGATAAATGGGACCTGTCTGCATGGGCCTTCTCCTAGGAATTCATTTCAAGTCATACAACATGCAGTGAACCATTTCTTTCATCAGTGGTAAATGAACCACTGTTTCACTACTAACTATATTTACCACAGAAAAATATTATGTTGCCCTGAGAACTCAATTCCAGTTTCTCCAAGACTTGGTGCACGATCATGGCGGGTACATTTTGATTCAGCATTACACAACATTCTTTTAAATGAAATAAAGGCCAAAGGACTACATCTCAAATAAAACAAGCGCAATATATGTGCATTTGACCGAAAATGCACCCAGCTACATAAAAAAACGCACTGCAATCTACAAAAATAAATGTGTTAAATATATAAAGATCCATATTTACGCTGACATTAAGATGACAGTTACAAACATAATAAATAAATAAGGGGGAAGGAAACACAAACAAAAGATGGGGGGTGAGGTAAGCAGATTAAAGCAATGGGTATAAGTGTAGAAATTGGGGGCTTCCCAGATTAATAAATAGCGAATACATTGTGGAAAAAAAATCACTGAGACATTTGAGGGGAAAACTACATAAAATGCAATTCTGTGATATAACATGTCCGTTTGCATTTCAGTGCGCTATCTTGAGGTGAAATAGCATACATTCCACCATTTGTATTTGCAAAAAGTGTACATTAACATCCATGAGCCTGGTAGCCGTCAAGAAAGGGAGGTCAGTTGAGTTCAAGGTGCCTCTGCGTGTGAACATCACAGACACGTTGCTGTCTATCCTGTGTCT
Source organism: Ambystoma mexicanum (assembly GCF_040938575.1). NCBI lineage: Eukaryota > Metazoa > Chordata > Amphibia > Caudata > Ambystomatidae > Ambystoma > Ambystoma mexicanum. The sequence continues at coordinate 741,504,278 of NC_090927.1, read as the reverse complement.
TGTGGGCACTAGAAGTGGTGCCAATGTGCCTAAAACAGCCCCAGCTAGGAGTGGTATGCCACATAAAACTGCACGACATTTTGTGGCAAGTATTAGTTGCCACAAAATATCAAGAATCAACCGTAGGACGACGTTGTCAACCATAAACAATCAGGCCACACACCGATTTGCCTGGGAATAATCATTTTGATTCCCGGCCTCGCGAGTACATTGATGCCGTTTGACTTGCTTAGTTTTGCGTTTATCTTGTAACTGGATCCAGGAAAGGATTATACACATGCACTGAAATAAGTCTGGCTTTTGTGCCTTTTCATAGGATAACATAAAATACTCACGGTGGTGCCGTAAATAAGCATTTGAAGTGTGGAAGACTTCATTTTCAGATAGCCGTAATATAGTTTCTGGGATTTATATTATTAGGAAAAAGATTCCCATATGTGTGGCATACATAATAAAGACATTCTTCATAAACATTTGTTTCATTTAATTCTAGGGAGTCATCATTATGGTAAGCTTGCATGTTTACTAGATAATTATGAAAAATGAAAAGTAATATTTATGCCGCAATGGCCGCTTAATCGGGCTGACCCAGTGGGTAATGGCCTGATAGCCCAAGGTGGCAGACTCGAGCAACGTGAACTGCCGAAGACGGTTGATCCGGTCAGTAATGGCCGGCTAGCCCAACGTCGATAGGTCAAACAAAGTGAGGGCCTTCAAAGAGGGCTTAGGTCACGTACAGGCTGGGTAAGACCTTAGTGAAGGGTATTTATGCTCTAATGATAGTTTTCTTTTTTTGTATAATCATCTAGTAAAATAGGCAAGTTTACCATAATGGGTGCATACCCACATTTACGCAATTAGCCCACAGGCCTCACTTGGTGCTGATGTGTGGAAAAATGTTTCATCCAATTAGAAAACGAAAACTAAATGATACAAGGATGGCCACTTTGGACACCAGGGAAGGACACTCGAAAATGACCCCCTTTTATTTTTCTATTGTGGTCAGAGTGAAAGAAGGATGGTGGTGGGTGTGGTGTTGGAGCAGGTGCGTTGCGCAGGTGGATAGGTGGGGATTTGGTGGATGAGGGGGAGTCAGGTGGTGCACAGCGGCATGCGGGATGTATGGGGAAGCAGGCTCAGAATCACCCGTGATCCAAGCGAGCTGATTTGTTCCACCCCAATTGTGAATATTTCCTCATGCAATGTGACCATAAGTGACCCTATCTATAAGAGAACGTTTTGTTGGCCAATTAAATACGTGACTTAATGACCAGTCAACAACGGGAGATCGATTGTACGCCTGATTGAATATGAGGTTTCAGAGTAAGCGAGGCAGGGGAGGCTGCAGTATATTTTTCACATCTTGGCATTGCTTACACACCTTTACATTTCCTACATGACCTACTCGCTTTTCATTTGAATGAACTCTGAGCCATCTGTAAGTCATGATTCCAGGATTGCTTCCAACATTTGGACCCCTGACGTAATCTTAGAGCAGACCCATAACCAATGCAAAATGAACTAGAACTTTTCTGTTATGTCAGCCCAAAACGGCATTGCTTCATGTTCTTGTTCCTGAATAAAAGGGGCTTTTGTCCATAAATATTTATTGCGTCGATCATTGCAATACACCTTGAAATCTGCATTGAATACTGAAACAAGAACATAGTTTATAGATAAAAGAGGACTGACCTTGGTTATTGTGGCATGGCTGAAGATCTCTTCCAGATGTTGCCAAAGTTCTTGCACATCGATCCACAACTCGAGTACATCCCCCACCCGCTTTAACTTCTCGGCCCATGATGTTGCCTCCTCTCTTAGCGGGTCGATTTCTTTTGCGGTCAGCATGTGAGCAAGCAGAACCTGGGCATCTTCCAGCTCTTCCAGCAACAGAAGGGAATCTTCTTTCACCAGGAATATCTCTCCACGGTTCTTGTAGGCCTCGAAGTTCAGCACCTGGTACGATGGGAAATAAAACATGTCTATGCGCATAGTATGCCTCAAAGTAAACAATGTATATGGCTATGCATGGCTGTTGGCAGAAAAATATCTGCAAGAAGTGTATAGATTGGCAGCAGCCCAAGAAGCCCTGGAGCTGTTCATGAATCTAATAAAGGCAATGTATGCAAGAAGGCACGCATGTAACCTATGGCTGAGGCCATTTTGTTGCTTACGTACAAAACGTTTATGCAGTTTTCTAATGTATACCTTGTTTTTTCGGAATTGAGAAATGTGTATAAGGATTGTGTATCACACCATGTCCAGTTTTGTAAAAGTTATTTAATGTATCTCTTAGCTGCGGTGCTTCAGGATTTGGACAGGAAGGTTGTGTCTTATCCTCCAAAGACTTGAATTTCTATATGTGTAACAGTGTTGTCAATATTGGGTCATGCCATCAATAGAAGAGATCTTTCTTCCTGGGGAAGCAGTGGATGGGAGGAAGATCTTCTCAAACAAGCAAGATAGGCCGGTCAATTGATAGTTGGGTATGTAGCATCCTACTTTAAACTGAACTCTGGGCAAAACTTTGAATGTTAGGGGCCATGAAATGAAGGAACTGGCTTGAACTCTGGATAACTAATGGACTCAGCATTCCAAAACCAATCATATCCCTTTTGACAGGCAGCAGCTGGGTTTCATCCATTCTAAATGTCCTGTAAATAGAACCTATTTTTTGGACTTACATTATTCATTAAATGTAGGTGGCGGCTGGTGTCCCTTTGTTTACTCATGTATTATTTATTTCGGAGTTTTGCTATGTCCACTGGGGAAAAACTCTACACCAGAGCGTGTCCAACTGCACCAAAATTAGCAGGGAGTGTACAAGAGGAAGATGTGGCTGAGGAAGGAAATTCCACATCACAGGCAACCAGGGGCGTGGGGAGCCCCATGAAACCCCATTAAGCAGCTGTGCAGTTTTAGACAAATTAAGTACAAGGAACAGGCTAGCAATGAAACCTCACCTACATCACTTAGCGTAACAATATTTTGTGATCCACAACATAAAGGTTGTGCTAAGAACGAGAAGGACCCAGGGGATACAACCTCACATAGCCAAGACTCCAAAGCTCAATCAGTCAAGCCACTTTGTGAGTAGTATTTAAACCACTTGGCATTGAAAGATAAAAACCTCAATCATCAATTAAAGAGCATACATTTGATAAATCGTTCTTGCTCATAAACAAGACTGACAAAGTACTCTGGTGCTTAGGATCTCTCATTATGAAGCACATTTCTGGCACTGGCAACTAAGATTACACTCTGATCTCTTCTTTGATGTTATAGGCTAGATTTATAGTGATTATGCTACTATAGGCTCACTAGAAAAATGCTACTATAGGCTCACTAGAAAAAGTGAGGACAAAAGCAGGGTTGTCGATATGCATATATGATATATGACACGTAATGGTGACGCACAAAGACAGGCTAAGATAATGGAAGAAGTGACTCCACTGGAAATAACATTTGAGGGGTCCACAATAAACCACAGTGCAGCATACAAATATAAACAGCAAATCAGTAGCATTGGTAGCATTCATTTCCTGAAAATGCCTAATCTATAATCAGGCGAGTTATAGCACCGCCTACTTCAGTAGAAAATGTATTCAAAGAGGAGAGGCATCTTTTTACTCAATTGGCTATTCTAGTGGATGTTCACACACAGGAAGGGATTCTCTATGGCACAGAGGGGAACACCCACTCAGAACTCATGTAGTCATGGAGACAACAAGGGAAACATTTCTACCAGTGAGGTTGACTTTCAGAACTTAAGGGAGCTTTCCCCCTGTTTGTTAAGATGGTGTATTCCGATAAACAAATACCTACTTTAGTCTAAAGGGTCCGGAGTATGGTACAATTAGAAGAACCTACAACCTGGTGATATCAATGATTTCCATCTGCAATTGTTTCACATAAAATGATGCCCGAAGACATAATCAGGCAATTCTTTCAAGAACATCTCCTACTAGGTTTGACACTGATACCCTCACCTTAGCTCATACAAAGATCTTTCCTGGTCTGTTGTCCTCCGGTGTCATCTCAAAGTAGTTGCCTACTATCCAACCCAGCAAATAGAAAGATAACCAAACATGTTTCATAGACTTGTGCCCTGGACTATTATATAAACATACCCCACATGCATCATGGAAGCACACCCTTGATTTCCACTGACTAAAGTAGTAGGCTGGGGATACCGAATGCAAACTTTGACAAAACTCTGCATTAATGAATCCAGGAAGCAACACAGGCAAAGTAGGATAGACAAACCCTACCCCGCTAACTCTCAACCATGTGACTGGCAATTGGTATTTAGCCCGGTTCTACATTATTACAATGAAGTAATTTACTTTGTTGCAATCACTTCAAAATTTGTTTTCGATTTTTACATTTTTCTATTTGGGTGTTCCACCACATGCCACTCCTTTCCCTTCACTGCCACCCCTACAGCAAGACCCCAAACCCTTTTATTCAAAGTGTTTGCAACAAAGTAAATTATCACTAAGTAATTTACTTTGTGGAAACACCAGGAGACCATTTAGCCCATACCCACCTCTGCAAACATATCCCAGACAAAAGACACCAATCAAGGTCAGGCCCTTTAAAGTAATATCTGGGGAAATCGTAGGATTTAAGGTCAAGTGGTTATACTGTAAATAGTGATGTATATGACACGACAAAAGGGATTGACTAAAGTAAAGCATGGTTCTTTAGGTCACAATATAACACACATTTAGCATAGTGTAATGACAATTGGTGACACAAGGGATGCATTGGTGATCTAGCTAAAGAATGCATGAACGCATACATAACCACCATGCACCATACAAAAACGCACCTTGGCAAGTTTATGATGATTAAATAAAACGATACTCTTGAATGTAGGTCCTCTTTGACTATGTATGTCTTAATAAACAGGTTTGTGTCTCAGTGGACTAATGCATCCACTACAGGGACCTGTGTTTGACCTCATGGTGACAGGTTCAAATCCCTGCCAGTCCTCTCAGCCCTTCATCCTTCGGAAGTCGATAAAATGAGTACCATTAATTTGGGTAACAATAAACATCTGCTATTAGCGCCAAGATGCCCTAATAACCTTTAGGCGAACGTGTGCTTTACAAATACGCTTGTTATGTTTTTATGTTAATGGAGATATGAACACCAAGATGGGAAATAAGTCCAAAGAAGTCTCAGTCTAGAGTATTGTCTGTGGTGTTCATTGACGGTTGCTACAAGGTGAAAGACTAGTTCGGCATGTACTTGGGAAGCGAGCAATCTACCTCAGGAACAGAGCTACCACTAGAAAATAAGACACTTCCTATATCATCCGTATAATAATCCAAGTCATTCAAGATGTTAATAGCTTTACATTCATCCCCAATTGAGTAGACATTGCAGAATTCAAAAATAGTAAAATGCAAGTTTGCAATGGAAACAAAAACCTGGAAAAAGTTCAACGAAAAAGTAAAATCTTTTACAAGTCCATTAAAACAGAGAATAAGAAGAGATTGGTGGCGAATGAGTGGCCAACTGTGGATACTGCACTCGACAAAGACTGCCTGTGAAACTATACCAGAACGGCAAAGAGTATATTAGGCCTGAGAGTAGAAATCCCACTTAAATACTGGGGCTGTAGATAATCTCAAATAGTTGATGGGCTGGTGTCTCAATATACGGTGCTCTCTAAGTGCTATTTGCGATGCACATGATGGCCACCTGCATGTGTGTGTGTCTCACTCTTATTATAAGTGTCCCAGGCACAAGGCTCCTTACATGATAAGCTTCTTTGACAGTTGTGGATCTGTAGAGAATGTGCACCAGCGGCAGAGCTTCCTGCAATCTTACCTGTTCGGTCCACTCCTCCTCCACTCTCCTCATCTGGATCTCCAATTCCAGCTCTTTCCTGGCAGCCTTTGCAATGGAAACTAATTCATCCTGAAACCTGTGGCATAGGTTTAATGTATCAGGCTCACATCAGATAGTTGACAAATAAAACAGTGATAGATAGCATTATACATCCTCGGCTATCAATCTTTTTCTGTCAGCTATGCAAAGAAAAATGTAACATTGCGTTAGTCTGGTTCTAAAATCACACAAGATGCAGGTTTCAATAGCTTTTATTGGACTAACTGAAAATACTATGCAGGGATGGGAACAAAGCATTATCTTTCAAAATCCCACAGACGTCTTCATCAGATGCAGCAGATTGACATGATTTGTAAAAGAAGCATAGCATGTTCAATCTGCCAGCTATGTAAATAAGCACCATTATGGCAGGTATACAATTGGATGATTTGGTATTCTTTTCAGATGAGGGAAGTGCCACAGAAGAGGCTAAGAAAGCGTGGCGTGCATCAATTTTCATAATAAAATGTTAAACATGTGAAGAATCTGTTTTATAGTGTAGATAATGGAAAATAAATGCAATGTCTTCTCACAGGAATTAACATGTACTGGTGACTTTGGCAAGATTGCGGCTGGATGCCTGGCAGAGTTGCATCGGGTTTAATAAATACATGTAGGATGTTCCTAACGATCCTATATGCCATTCTGTGACCTCTTGATCCCTCATTGGGTTTCCTAGAGCAGACTGTGGAGACGAGAGGCACCCATGAAGTCTCAAAAAGGAAGAAGCAAAATGGGGCTCCTAGTATTGCATCTTTCCCTGCAGAGGGTTTTTCCTATTCAAGGAAGAATCAACAGAAACACCTATGTTATGGGTAAGACCTGTGCAATTAAGCACACTCGAGAGAATAGCCTGTGCCCATGGGACCAACTTTTCAGAGAAGTATAGGCAGCAGCTCCTTACAACATCCCTTTAAATTGCCAATTCATAACACAGGTTCCTGATTTTGCATCCTATTTTTGCTGAAGAGCTGATGCCACTGATCCAAGAATCTTCAGAAGAACACCAAAGGACATTTCTGCCCTTTAATTACTAAAGGCTTGTTTGTGGCTGGACACCCACTTTTATATGCAACAAAGGACGACTGAGGGCATCTGGAATAAAGTGCAATATTGAATTCTACATTCACTTCAAAGTTATGCTGTCGGCCAGCAGGCTTTATACAATTCCCAATAATGATATCAAATGCTTTTAGATTTTTCTCATTAGTGTTTAATACACAATATAAATGCATGTATTGTATATCCGCCTAATATGGGAAAACTCTTTGATAAACTGATTGACGGTCAGGAAATCATGCTTTCATTCCTGCACACCAGATAGGGTTGGTACAAAATCCTTTCACCGAAAGAGCTTTTTTCAATGGGTTTTTTAACAGAAATGTTTCAACAAAAAACGCATAGAAAAATATAGGGTGGGAAAGTGCAGGTAAGTGGTGGAGGGTCTGGAATAGAGAAAACACAATATACAATTGGGTCTTGGGGGGGACCTGCACAAATCAAAAATAAACAATTTCGATTCGTTTTTTCATTGAAAAATATTCGTAAAAAACCCATCTAAAAAACATGTGTTGATGAAATGACATAGAAGCATAGGGCTAATGAAGGGAATGTTCAACCACTGACCAATGAAGTGTTTAATCACAACTTGCTTACAATGTTTTTTAGTTCCCTGGTCCAACATTTGTATGCTAGATTTGTTGGCTTGTCCTTCCCTTGACTGTGTTGAGAAACATATATTGAGGGGTAGGATCTCCTCATGGGGTATCGGTAAACAATTACTGTCTCCGTCGTTGACAGATGCATGCAAGTGGTCAAGCATTCTGATGGACGCAAGACTCCTAACGTCATGTTTCTTAATAGTCTTAAAGAGAGGTCTCCATGTCATGACCTCAAGAGCGAAAACTAGTCATGGTGTTCAGTATACTTGCACAAGATACATTTGAATATAGTGAATATAAATAGAAGTTATTTACATAGTCGGTGGTTGTCCCCAAAACCTCGGGTGGTTGGGGCTATTGAGAACTCGATCTGGAAACTCCTGAGCGAAAAGTTTCCATAAATGCTTCAAACGTCTTGAATGTGTATAGCCAAGTTGCCCTCATGTATCCCTACATCTTGACTAGTCCTCGAAAACGTACTGGCAAACTGTATAGTGATGTGATGTATTCTGATCATTTTAGGCCACTTTAAGAAACTCCTCTTTGTCTTCAAAAACATCTGAACAACTTTAGCATACAGTATACACAAGGTATATTGAATCCCCATAATAGTTTTGAAAATTAAGGTCCTTAGTCCTTCGTAGATTCTTTATTTAAACTGGAAGAGGATTTTTCTGCAAGGAAAATGTCTGCATGCATGCACATGAAAATCCCAGAAAAAAAGCTTTGAGTGAATTACCGAGGAAATGTGCTATTTTCACTTACTTTAGCAATCCGATGTCCAGTAGATGGGAGACTTTGAAGACGTTTGCTTCTAGTGGGAAGGAGCTGCCAGTAACGGCCATGACTTGTAACCAGTGTCGATTCCGGATTTCCTGTAGGGAGAAGGAAACCCATCAAAGGACAAAGTAAAACTACTTGTGAAAAGCGCAGGTCACATCAATCCAATAGACCGCAGATCTCAAATAACACTTCAACAGTTCCATTGGCGTGACTGAATAACAACGATCTCAGCACGGGATCTTTTGTAAAAAAAAAGAAAGAAAAAAAAAGACCCATTACTACTATATAAGACCTTCTAAGATTCCCTACACATTATTTGGGCTGGGTAACATAGGCTGTACTTAGGACACACAATGGGTGCAATTCATCAATACTTTGCAAAGACATTAAGAAATGTCATTTAAATTGAAACTTTGCCTCTTAATTTCCTGGACATGGCTGAATCTGCTGAGATGGTGTAGCACATGAGTTGGCAACCTGAGGCTCATCAGGTGTTTTGGTCTATGACTCATGACCTCTCACTGCTGACAATGCTGGCTATTGGGGATAGGAGTTGTAGTTGTGAGGAGTCGGAAATGTGAGGCAGACAACTCTGTAAAGGGTTTTCATAAGATGCCATTTTATTAACTTAAAAGGGTTCGATAAATGCCTCACTATCCATACCCAAAAGAGAAATTCCCTGCTCATCAAAATAAACTAAAAGGAAACAATCTCACAAAAGGAATCTGTCCCTCATACGCATACATTCAGTAAACATAGGAAGGAAATAAATGGCAATTCAAAATAGAACAAAATCGCAGTTACGTCAAACATATACTTAATAACTGTTTCTCCGTGTGACCTTGGTAATGTTCCCTTGCCCAGATTCAAAGCCGGAATTTGTAGCAACAGTTCAAAATAGGCGAGTTCAGTTTTATGACAAAGTTCTGGTGATAAGGTTCTTCTTGCTCCAACAAGTCTGTCAATGGGACTTTTCAACAGTTCCAAACGGAAATAACAAATCTTGGTTTCTCCACTTGTAAAGTAAAGTTCAACACAACTTCTTTTTAAGAAGCAAAAATACTTTCACGGTTCCTTGATAGTAACAGAAATAATTTGTCAGGATGATTACACAATGATTCACAAAATCATGTTGCGGTCTTTGCACTTCTCCACAGTCTTTAAGCACAACACAGTACTTCACTATCTTCTAGCTGGTCCACTCACCTGCCAGATCTACCATTAAAAGGTCCCCTGCCCTGGTATACTTGCATACCATGACTAAAAGCTTCTAACTCTACTGCAAGTACATCTGTGGTAAAGTTAACTTCAAACAACTTAGTAAAGTCCTTTGACTTTCAACAACTTCAGTAATTAACACTTCTTCTGGAAAGACATGAACCACATTGGTGCTGTTTATGCCACATGTAATACAGATTAATCTCCCCTGCTCCTGAATGCTGGCTATCAAGAGGGCAACGCTTCTGCCACACTTGTTTTCCCACTCCTACCTCAACCAAATGATGATAATGGCTTTTTATCACACTTGCTCTCAAAGGGTTTACAATTGATTGGTCTGCTTCGCAATCTCCCTGTTTGGGTTTTGGCAATATTGGTTGTTGCTAAGGTCTTTTAACATTGCCCTCTCTTTGCTTTGGCAATGGTGGTTTTTGGTACCTTTGAAATTACAATTTCCCCCAATGTTCCTATTCTGCCACTTTAGCTGGTAAGTATCATATTGGGATCCAAAGTTACTCTTAGTCTGCCAATTCCACTTCTTTACATTAGTTTGGTGTTTAACTTTGTTTACAGAGCATAGCGGGCGATTACAGAGCGTTCCGGGGCTACATACAATAGTGAACTCAGCAGGTGCTGCATATGCGTCCGCTCGCTCCGCTGCCCTCATGTCTTCTGCTCCCTCTGCTTCCCGCTACAAGGTAAGCTGCTTTCTTCTGCTTCCTGCAGCTCATGCCAGTAGGGAGAGGGACGTTCTTTGCTCCACAAGCACTCTGGTGCTCGCCTGCCACCGGAGCACGCTTTACTTTGGGGAAAGCATTTTGAATGAATGCTTCCTGCAGCGCAGCCTCAGCATATGAGATCCTCAGGCGGCAAGGATTCTGGAACAACGCTTCTTGCCGCCCAACCTCTGCAAACAAGGTGCTTATGGGTAGAGGCCCTCATTAAACCGGCATCCGCTTCACATTAGCAGCGGCTCCGGCGTCTCTGCTTCCCTGCAACCTCTGCTACCACTGCAACGTGGAGTCATGATAATTACTCCACCTTCTGCTACTTCTGCTGCTACCTCCTCTGGCCTGCACCAGAGGGGGTCTTTATACTCACTAGTCCCTCTCAGGTGTGGGTCATTAAAATCACTAGACTGCACCTCCAAATCCCTCTTCCTCGTCCCAATACTTTGGGCATTCTGGGATTTGAAGTCCCCAATGTTACAATGAGTTTTTCCTTCTACAGTATCCATTTTACAATAGGCCATTAATAGTGTATGGTCTCTGGGAAAGTTGGAAAAGGTATTATCCCATTCCTGACCTGATGCCCACCCCATATGATCCTCCCGCAGAACAACACCCCCAGGGTCAGGATCAGGAAGTGTCTGCCTTTGCCTGGCCACACGGAAAGGGTGCCAGGCCAGGTTTTCTGTGGAAATAATCTCTGATTCATGACAAAGTCCAAATCATCTGAGGGAAAGGTTGCAGATCCAGAGTGTAGAATGATGATTCATTTAGCAGAGTAGAAGTGAGACAATGGCCATCAAGTTCTACTGCACATCATTTGATATCAATTCCAAACAAAACAAGATATGCCGTCACGTGTTGTCTACCCAGGGAAAATATTTTCTCAAGGACTCCTACCAAATCCACAATGTAGGTAGCTAACCTTCAACCGTTGCCTTCTGCTTACAAAACAATGTTGGTCTCGCCAGTTACTGATACTCCTTCCTGCTTAGTCATTTACATTGTACACCTCTACACATTGCACCTTCGATGTGTCTTGCCTACATGCGTACCCCGTCCGTCTCTCTCTCTCTCTCTCTCTCTCTCTCTCTCTCTCTCTCTCTCTCTCTCTCTCTCTCTCTCTCTCTCTCTCTGTCTCTCTCTCTCTCTCTCTCTCTCTCTCTCTCGGTGAATAGTGCAAAAGCTTGTAGCACCAATGTGTTTTCTGAACAATAGTGATGCAATTTTCTGAATGCCCAGGAGTGAAGACCGGTCACCATTATGAGTATAATGTTACATATCTTTAAAATAGCAGTACATTTAGAGTACGTTTCTCTGTTTCATGATATTTCTTTTTTTAACATTTGTCTATTTTTGTCCATATTTTTTTTTTGGTAATTATTTCTGTATTTATCCACATGTATTTCTTACTCTGTAAAATACTAAGTTGCAAATATAATTCTTCTACACATATTGAAAGAAAACATGTGCTTGAGTGCCTTTCATGAAACGCTCAAAGAGCTTTTTTTATTTTTTTTTACTTCAAACCACAATCCATTTCACCTTAAAAGCAGGATGCCTGTTTTTGCTGCTGACCCCATGAACCATCACAGCAACCATTTGAAAAACATTAAAGGTGAATCAATTGCCAAGCCTCTATGCTGTGTTGTTTACAAATAAATACTGTACGGAAGCAGTGTGATGCACATATGTAGTTCTGTGTAACAATCAGTGCAAATGGAAACCAGGGAGCCTGACCCATGAGGCAATTAGGTGTTATTTTGAACACAAGTGGTATAAACCACATATTTTTATCACTACCATCATAATCACAATGTGATAAATATGCATTTCTGCCGGTGGGATTTATGGTTAAGCCACTCTTAGCTCCCGCTGAAATCCACACACAAAATGCACACTCATGAACTCATTTAGAATCACTGTTAAACTAACTAGTAACAGGTGTGATGGGGCTACTCAATTTAGGTGGAAATAGTGATGGAAAAGCAATAGTTTTACTGTTCACACACAAATGATGTGATCAACATGTTGTGACATTTTGGGTTGCAGGGCTGGCTTACGTTTAGATCTGGTGGAAGATATGGAAGTGCAGTGCTCGAAGTGAGCAGGAACGGTTGGGAGCAGCGTTCCACTAGTTTAATTCTACTTTTTATTTTTTTACTGGTAACAGGTCCACCACTTTTTCCAACCATTTTCTTTGAGAAGGGAAATGGTCTTTGGGAAGTTAAAACACACCTCTCCACTTTACCACCCAATAGCAATTACAGCTAAATGGAAATCTGTATAATTTCCATTGGCTGTCAACCAGCATGGCTGCAACCCTAGAACAATGTGTTGCACGTTGCTTCCTTCCTACCTACTCTGGCCACCGCCAGGGTCACAGTCCCACTACTTTTTTTTGGTACACTTCTACCTCTGTGGAAGTGCCAGGTCCCTGAGTGTCACTGTCTCAGTACCACGTGCCATCTGACAATGCAGAAGGCAGTACACACACCCTAGCTACTTCGTTGGGCGACCTTCAACAGTGGCGCACTACCACGCACTATCCCACGACTATGAAGTATCATTGCAGAGTCATGAATTACACTGTGGGAGGTAATGAGCCACCATGGGGCTGGACTGTGAAAAGAGCCAATCCCAACCCCTTTTTCTGCAAGGCATTAATTCTTCCCCAGAAGATTCCACCGTGTTCCCCCTGTGATTTTAATCTGGCAGCAGATCTGGTGACAGAGTGAGGAGTCTGCCATGTTGTGGTAAAAGCCTGAATGGGACCCACAGCAGGCGGTAGAGCTGCCTATTGATCACCCCAGGTATGTTGGGCGTTGGAGCCTATTAACTAAACACTTTGAAAAAAGGCATTGCAAGGCCGTCTGCAGAAGGAGATGGAACCTGTTCGCAGTTCAGCCTGCTCAACATGACACAGAGAGGGAGGAACTGCTAGAGAGTGTTGAGCTCTCATAACCTACTGCACCGCCAGAAGAACCACACCAATGGGAGCCGTGGCAGTCTGCATCAGGAGATGATGCCGATTCCCAGTCCAGCCTGCACAATGTGATGCAGTGAGGGAGGAGCTGCTAGAGAGCACTGAGCTCTCCTAACCTCCAGAGCCCTGCACAACCCCACAAAGACCTGCCCTGTCAGTCTGTGGCAGTCCTTGGTAACCCGAGGCAACTGATCCAATGGCTCTTCAGCAGAACCAGACTGTTATTACAGAGGTAATTTATCAGTCTGTTGTTAGCATAGTTGATATAAGCGATACCACTCTCCTAATTTGTATGATCTTGGATTAAGGATTGATTACACCAACCCTTAATAACAGCTACTGCCCTTGAACTAGTCTCTGAACACCTTTAGATTTGCTCATCTATATTACATCTGATATTTGTACAACTACTAAGGACTACTGAAAGACGGATTCTGCGGGAGTTTTGGGATGCGTGCATTTTCTGCTTGACTAGCCTCTTTTTTGTTACTTTTGCATTTGGTGACCAAGGGCCAGTTTTGGCTGGGAGGCTAGAGCAAAATCTGTTAAAATACAAATGTAATGACAAGCCGGCACTGCTTTGCTCTTTGGCTGTGAGGGTACTGGGTATTGTGCAGAGCCACATAGTGCAGCACTGAGAGGCCACACATCTGTTGGGTACAGAAAGAAGACCTCCTTACATTCGTTAGCTGGATACTGATTTGTTTGGGCTCGCTGGATTGGCTGAAAAGGGATTCATTGCCCTGTGTTTAGGTTCCGCCTCGGTGCCGTTGAGACACAGATATTTCTATAGAATATGGGTAAAAGAAAAGCTAATGCAAAACTTTCACCTCCGCTCCAGATTATCTATCAGCTGTGCAGCCATCCAGGGGGTTAATGCCCTCACGTTAGAAACGGATGTCTTACTTGACCACATAAGGTCAGATGACGCAATCTGCCATGATTCCGCTTATCCAGAGATAAACCTTTGGAGAAAGATCAAGAAAGGGATGCTGCATCCTCTTAAGCAATGTAAGGGGTCATGCCCCCCCAAACAGGAAGAGGTCACAGGTATACCATGCCTGGCAATCTGCATCCGGTGTGCAAGGTGGAGGGTGGTGATGTGCCTAGACTAGGATAATGCTCTACACGACTCCATGGGTCGGATTGAACAATTTGACGAGGGTTGCATAGCCGAGGACATTTGTATGACAAATAGGTTTGCCCCATTTCAATCTAATGAGGAACCAGTGTAACGTGGGATTGTAGACGGGACTGCTATAGGCGATTCAAGCAACGTTAAGTCGGTGCCTAGCCCTGGCTGCGAAACACAGATGGTGCCATCGGAGACAGAGATAAAAAATCTCTCCCTGTTTAATGAGCACGTCCAGAGAAATTATAGCTCCAAGGAGCGATGCACATCTAACAACGAGCCCTTCATTTCTCCAAACTTTACAACTTGCCCTTATTGTACATACTCATTAACCGTGCTATTACAAAAAGTCTTAGAACTATGTTTACTAACTTTGTCATTGCAGAAGGAAGAGGTGGCACTGCCACAGGCCCATGATCAGAATAGTGGTAAGTGACAGGGGGGCAGGATGCAACATTTGTAGCAAACAAAGGCACCATTTCAGGGGCGGGTGGCAAATGCAGATGAATGCAATTATGTAACACATTCCAACTCCTGATGGTGAATAGAAGACACGCACCCTGCAATTAGGCCATCTCCCCATACTTTAATCAAAGACTACTTTTTCTGACCATTTGGCTGCTTGGGATGTAATTGATAATCGACTGGCAAAAGCATTTCCCGTGGGAAAAGAGGGATGAAAACAGGAGTCAATGGAGAACTGGGACGAGTGTGGAGCAGGCCTCAAACAATGCAACGGTGCTAAAATGAAAGAAGCGACCAGAAGCAAGCTTTGACAGAGTGCTCCCCCAGATGTGCTCTATGACAAGTGTACCGAAACCCACTAGCGGTTCATTTGAATCCACTGACTCCCTAACAAACAAAGTGATACACTCGTTACATTTTATTAAGGGGTGCCGGTCTACAATCCAGGAAAACATTCTCAGTCCGAGAACAGGGATGCTCACCCCTATGCTGAAGGCATACTCCACTACACCTAGCGCCAGAACCATGAACTGCTCACTAACAGGGGTTGCAAGACCATGAAGGGCAGATAGCCCACCCACCTACATTCAACACCATCCACCTACAGTCCCAGAGAGTTTCACCAAGAGACCCTCCATGCTGCATCCAGGCACCTGGAAGCCATGACAGAAGGGATATTATGGCCCTGAGCAACCGCTGAAGCAATGTCACTAGCGCCCCTGATGGGTGAAAGGATTCTGGAGTGTTTGTACAGAGCAGGCAAAGACTACCAGATGCAATGATGAGATTTGCAGGTAGGGATGGCTAGTAGGATGGGTGGTAATGAAGGCATGATGAAGAAAAGGAGGGGAGAGTTAAAAGGAACAAGTTACTTACCTGTAAATGTTGTTCTCCAGCATGGGTCTGGCATGGATTCACATGTTCATGAATATTCCCTGTCATCAGGATGGGAATCCTCGGTAAAGAAAAGAAATCAGTATCAGTTTTGTTTCTGATCTGTCTTTCTTAGTAGTAACCAATCACTGGTCTCTGGGTCATATTGCCCCCAGCCAAGGACTGCCCTCACCCTAAGCCCCTCCCCTGGCAGCCATCCTCAGATTTGGTAGCACATAAAGTGGCAGTATGACCAAGTGAAGAGCCGCAGAGGGGTAGGAGGGAGGGTTCGCATGTGAATCCATGCCAGACCCATGCTGGAGAACAACAGTTACAGGTAAATAACTTGTTCCTTCTCCAGCATGGGGTCTGGCATGGATTCACATGCTCATGAATATAAGAATACATAGCAGTACACACATGCATAACCACGGGAGGTGGCAAAGACCCAACAATAAGCATTACATAGACTCAACATTAAGCAACTCTTACCTCCTCATCAGGCCCACCTTCAGGCGAACAAGTTGCGCAGCACTGCTTGGCCGACCTTGGACTCCTCCCTGGAGTCCTGATCGATGCAGTAGAATCTCGTGAAGGTATGCATCGACCTCCACGTAGCAGCCCAGCAAATGTCCAGCAGGGGCACACCAGACAAGAACGCCGTTGTAGCAGCGATCGCTCTGGTCGAATGGGCTCTCGGATGGCCGGGCAAAGGTCGGTTTGCCAACCGGTGACAGTGCATGATGCAGCCGGAGAGCCATCTGGAAATGGAAGCCTTCGAGAGGGCCTTTCCTTGGTTCACAGGTCCAAAGTTCACAAAAAGCTGTGATGTCTTCCCGAAACTCTTAGTGCGGTCCACGTAGAACTTCAGCGCTCTAGCTACATCCAGCGAGTGCAAAGTCCTCTCGGCCGGTGACAAAGGCGACGGGAAGAAAACTGGCAACACCAAGGGCTCGTTGAGGTGGGAGTCAGACGGCACCTTGGGCATGAAGGAGGGGTGCGTCTCGTGGAAAGTCAAGTATGGAGGCTTGCAGGATAGGGCCTGGATCTCTCCCACTCGTCGTGCGGATGTGATGGCCACAAGGAACGCTGTTTTCCACGACAGAAATTTCAGCGGTGCCGAATGCAGAGGCTCGAATGGCAGCCCCATGAGCCTGGTCAGAACCACGTTGAGCTCCCACACTGGGGAAGGAGCCTTCACCGGTGTGAACGATCGGAACAGTCCCTTCATAAATTCCTTCACCAGGCGATGAGATCACAGGGATGACTGGCCCGTAGTTCTGGTGTATCGGGAAATCACCGCCAGATGTATCTTGATGGAAGCATGAGCTAGTCCAGCCTTGGCCAGCGACAGCAGGTACGGAAGCACTTGAGGGGCCGTGATCCATAGCGGGTTAATCTTGTGTGCACGGCACCAGACAGAGAACCTCTTCCACTTGTGTCCGTAGCACTTGAGAGTTGAGGACACCCTGGCCTTTGCAAGCACCTCCTTGCAGTCTGCCGGGATATCGTACCCTCCAAACTCTAGTGCTGCAGGAGCCAGGCCTGCAGGTTCAGCGACTCCGTGTCGTGATGAAGGATGGCGCCACTTTCACTCGAAGAAAAGATCTGCGTCCGTCGACAGCTTGACTGGTGGGGACGCTGACAAGTCCAGAAGGCCCGGGAACCAGATTTGTCTTGGCCACGCCGGTGCGACGAGGGTCATCCTGCACCAGGACCTCTTGAGTTGGTTGACGAGTCACAGTAGCAACGACAACGGAGGGAACGCACACAGGAACAGGCCGTCCAAGGGGAACGAGAAAGCCTCGCCCATGCTCCTCGGCTGGGGGAACCTGCTGGCGAACCTCTGGCACTTGGAGTTCATCGCCGTCGCAAACAGGTCGATCTGGGGTTTGCCCCATCGTTGGAAAAGTCGATCAACTTGATCCTGATGCAGATCCCACTCGTGGCACGAGCGCAGCTCCCTGCTGAGTGAGTCGGCGATGACGTTCTTTATTCCTGCTAGATGGAAGGGCACCAGAAACATCCCCTGGGCGACGGCCCAGTGCCACAGATCCTCGGCCTCCTTGGACAGGGCTGGGGATCTGGTGCCTCCCTGCTTCCGGATGTAGAACATTGTGGTGGTGTTGTCGGTGAAGATCCTCACCACCTTGCCCTTGAGGGACGGGTGAAATGACCTGAGGGCCCATAACACTGCTCGGAGTTCCAGGATGTTGATGTGGAGCGACCTCTCCTCCGGGAGCCAAAGGCCTCTTGTGTGCAGATCTCCGGTGTGCGCTCCCCACTCCTCCAGGGAAGCGTCCGTCGTCACCGTCTCCTGATGCACCGGGGTCTGAAAGTCCTTGCCCGCCGCGAGATGCGCACGGGTGCCCCACCATTGAATTGCTCGGCGGAAAGCCTTGCTGAGCGGGATCCTGTCCTCGAAGCTGCCAGTCGCTTGAAGCCAACGGGCATCGAGGAACTCTTGTAGAGGACACATCTGTAGCCTGCACAGGCGCACCAGGTAGATGCATGAGGACATCATTCCGAGCAGGGACTTGATGGATCTCACATGGCCATGTCCGTGGCCAGCAGGCGCTGCACCTTGCCCAAGATAGCCTTCGTCCTCTCCTCCGACGGCGAGGCCAATCATGCCACTGTATTAAGCATGGCTCCCAGAAACAGTGCGACCTGCGACAGGACCAGGTGGGATTTCGAGTAGTTGATGGAGAATCCCAAGTCCGTGAGTAGTTGGACGGTCTCTGCTGTGTGTTCGACGGCGAGTTCTCTTGTCCTTGCACGGATGAGCCAATCGTCCAGGTAGGAGTAGACGTGGATCGCCCGCAGGCACAGCCGCGCCGCCACTGGTGCGAGGCACTTGGTAAACACCCTGGGTGCCGACTTCAGCCCGAATGGCAGGGCCTTGAATTGGTAGTGCCGCCCTTGGACTACGAATCTGAGAAACTTTCGGTGTCCTTTTTGAATGGGGATTTGGAAGTAAGCATCCTTAAGGTCCAGCGACGATAGGAAGTAGCCCTCCTCCAGCTGTCCCAGCATGTGCTGGGGGGTGACCATCCTGAACGTTTGTGCCTTGATGTATTTGTTTAACCGCCACAGGTCCAGGAAGAGGCACCAACTGCCCGTCTTCTTTCTGACAAGAAAGTACCTTGAGTATACTCCGGAGCCCCGGAGCCTCTTCAGGACGAGCTCGCTGGCACCCTTCTTGAGCATCGCCCTTACTTCTAACAGCAGTTGAGAGACACGATTTTCCTTCCTGGCCATGTGAGAAATTCGAGAGTGTGCCCGTGGGCCAGGGCATCCAGCACCCAACTGTCGGTGGAAATGACTCCCACATGCTGATGAACTTCAGCAGCCGGCCTCCCACCGGGGTGCTCAGGTGTGGGCCCGATGTTACGGCCGGTTCAGTCCTGCTTGGAGGCGGCCTTTCCGACCTGGCCTGCTTGGCGACAACAACGAGATCGTCCTGACTTGCCGTGTCCTCTGTAGGCCTCCTGTGACGAGGAGCGGGCCGCCTGGCGGTACTTCGAGGAGCCGCAGCCGGATCCCTTGGAGGCACCCTGTCTGCCTCTGGTGTTCCGAAAGGGCGGCCG
The DNA here is from genome assembly GCF_040938575.1 of Ambystoma mexicanum. Taxonomy (NCBI): domain Eukaryota; kingdom Metazoa; phylum Chordata; class Amphibia; order Caudata; family Ambystomatidae; genus Ambystoma; species Ambystoma mexicanum. Next base: position 741,484,941 of record NC_090927.1, on the reverse strand, counting down.
TCGTTGCGGCAAAACTACCAAGGCCCGAGCCATCTCTGTGTCGGTCTTGATGGCCTGAAGTGACTCATCCACTGTTTTTCCAAACAGGTTGTTCCCGTCGAAGGGCATGTCCAAAACTCTGGTTTGCACGTCCTGGCGGAAATCAGTTGCCTTGAGCCATTCCTGCCGTCGAAGGCAAACACTGTTGCCCAACTGGCGGAATCCGGTGTCAGCGATATCCGTGGCCACCATTATGGCGTGGTCCGATGCCACATCACCTTCCTGCAGGATCTCCAGTGCCTCCGACCTCTTGTCGTCCGGTAGGAAGTCCAGCAGGGGAGCAATCTTGTACCACAGCTCCCTGTCGTAGCGGGCCACAATCGCTAGGGCGTTGGCCGCCTTAATTGTCGTCGCCGCAGACGAGATGACTCGTCGTCCCATGGCGTCCAGCTTCTTTCCCTCGCCGTTGGTGGGGAGGTCGAAGTTGAGGACGACGCCCCCGCCGCCTTCTTCTTGGCCGCTGCCGAGACGACCGAATCCGGGGTCGGCTGTGCCCTAAGGCACAAAGGGGCGGAATCGGGGATCCGGTACTTCTTCTCGTACCGATTCCTCTTGGCAGGTGTCGTGGACGGGTTCTTCAGGAGAGCAAGTCCCTCCTCCCAGATATCGTCAATCAATGGCACCGCGAGGACCGTCTTCCTCTTGACCTTGCGCCGCTGATACAGGAAACCTTCCTTCTTCTGCTCCTCAGGGCAGAGCTGAAAAAGCTCGGATGCCCTGGCAATCATGGCGATGAAGGAGCCAATTTCATCGGGCGGGGAGGCCCGAGGGAGTGGTGATGTAAGGCCCATCCCATCATCACTACCGTCGTCATCTGTCCCCGTCGTGGCCGTATCCGTTCCCGTGACATCCCTAGGATCAGGGGAAGGGGATGAAGGCTGAGCAGGCCGCACGGGCTGGAAAGGCAGGGGAGGATGAACTCTCCTCCGCTTGTTTGGAGGGCTTCCCGACGGGCCCAGTTCTGCTGGGTCGTCCGTTGGGGTTAGGGGCAATCTCGTCCTTATCTCCGTGCATAAGGTTTGGATTGCCATCAAAATGGCCACCGAGTTGTCCTGAGGCTCGGGCCCTGGCTGCGAGGGGCACAATGGTTGCTCCTACTCCACTGGAGCCTCATCGGCGCCACCGTCGCTCTCTTCGCCCACCTGCTCAGGGTTCCCCCCGTGGGACCGGACCTCCTCGAACCTCTTGTTGAGGCCCTTCACGACTTCAACCAGCTCCTCCTCAGAGGCTGTATCCGTGTCTGTGACGGCCAAAGGCCTTTTTTCCACCGGAGTCTTCACGGGGGTCTTATCGATGGGCTGAAAAGAGGATTCCCTCCGTGGCGGCAGGGAAACTCTGGGCCCCGAGGTCGCCTCCACTGGGTTAGCCTCCCAGGCTTTGCCTGGGCCGCCGCGACTCCCTCGATAGAGGCCTTCACAGGGTGAATCAAGGCCTTCACCACCTTGGGCGCGCTTGAGGCCTTCACCTTGGAGGAGGTGTCACCGCCTCGCTCCCCCTCGGCTGATCCCTTCGAGATCGACCGGGGCCTCTCCAGAAGCTTAGCCGGGTTCTCGGATTTTCTCTTCCCCGAGCCAGAGCTTTGGCTCGTGGTTTAAGGCGTCGGTGAAAGTGCGCCCTGCCTGGCAGCCGAGGAGACCGACCCTTCGTCGCTCCCAGTGCCCGCGGCTCGCTGTGCATTGCCTTCTGTTGGGCCCCCGTCGCCGGGGGGCCCTCACAGGACTTAGAAGACCGCTCGGACTTCTTCTTTTTCTCACCTGCTTGGCCCTTTCCCAGCCAGCTGGCGAGGCAGGTCTGACGATCCCTCATAGTCCGTTCCTACAGGTTCTTGCAAAACGCACAGTCCTTTTCCACGTGCGTCTTGTCTTCGTGAAGGCAGTAGAGACATCTGGAATGCTCATCCTCCTTGAAAACATTCTGTAATCCGCATCCAGGGCAGTTCCTGAACAGCTTGGATCCGGGTGTCGAGCTTCCCTTGTCCTGGGCCATGTCCACAAGGTAGGCCTCAGATCTTCTGGAATCCTCCAAGAAGCGTAACTTGACGAAAACTTTGCCCTTGAGGGGCGTAGAAAATTCCGAAACGGGTCCCCGTTGATCGGAAGTAGAAACGGTAGAGCTTCAGGCTCGATTAACCGAAAAAATTAGATTAAACTCCTTGAAAAAACGCAAAACGCAGTAAAAGCTCGAGAGCTATAGCACAAGGACTCCCAACACTTGAACGTGCGGTAAAAATCTGAGGATGGCTGCCAGGGGAGAGGCTTAGGGAGAGGGCAGTCATTGGCTGGGGGCAGTATGACCCAGAGACCAGTGATTGGTTACTACTAAGAAAGACAGATCAGAAACGAAACTGATACTGATTTTTTTTCTTTACCGAGGATTCCTAGCCTGACGACGGGGAATATTCATGAGCATATGAATCCATGCCAGACCCCATGCTGGAGAAAGTCAGGTCTATTATTGGGTTTGGCCAATTTGACCGAAAATATTTAACCGTATGGCCTGGTTGACTGAATTTAGGCTTTACGAAATGATCGTACAGACCAAAATGCGGTCAAATAGGATATATGGTTCCATTATACCAAACAAGGGGAACAGGGTTTTCTGGGGTATCCCTGCTCCCTTTGCTTGCTATAATGGGAACAGTGGTTGCAGGGGTGCCCCCCGCTTCTGGGACATTGGAAGCGGGGGACTTTAAAAATAAATTAAGAAACACAGAGAAAGGGACTCTGCAGCGTCAGTTCTGACCCGCATTGCGGGTACGAAACTGACACTGCAGGGTCAGAATGAAGGCAGCTGCTGAAAGGGAACTGGGGGGAGGGTAGGGATGTATTGGGGGTGGGAGGGAATGGGTTAGTTGATTTTGGCCACAGCAAAATTGGGTTAGCAGCAAAATTGACTACGGTCAATTCTGCTGCGAACAATTATGCAGATGTCAAATCATACCAATCCATTTTATTTGGTAAGCAGCTGGGATAGAGAGAGAAGGGCAGGGAAGGGGTTGGCGGTGGGGTGCAAAGCAGAGGACAGCATGGACAAGACACAGCACATTCTCAGAGGACCAAAGCACCACGGGCAATCAGGAAGGATCGAAGAGATAGAGTTCCCCAAGAGTAAATACGGAGTAGAGGGGAAAAGCAAACAGTGGGAAGAACAGTGAGGTGTTTCAGGCTTGGGAAAAGCCCACACTGGGCCAGGTAAACTAGAGGTAACGGGAAGGGCTAAAGGATCATATCTAAGGGTGAGAGAGAGCGTTGGGGTCATGGGGGAACCCAAGACAACATTCTGGGAAAACCAGGAATCGGGACTAGGAGGCAAAGGAGCTCGGAGCATCCAAAGGAATCACTGGCGGTGTCATATCAGTAATGTGCACGTGTACTTCCGTTCTTGAAGTATATACAGTTTGAGCATGTGCAAGAGACTAATCCAAAGTGGGTCCAAGTGCTTTGGAAGCAAGCACTTCTTTTAAACCAGCTCATAGTTCAAAAAGAGCAACAAACCGGGGACTAGGGCCTTCGACATTGTGACAAATATTTTTTCAAGATTGTCAGGAAAAAAGAGAATTGAAAGTGAAGCAGAAAGAATACATGTCTGGTGTACTCCTCAGGCGACGATAAGAATGCAGGTTCAGCTGAGTATGATTTCATAGGAAATGTGCAATGCACTCACATTCACTGACTCGAAATCATCAGGTGAAACCAGCAGAGCTCACTGCTTCTCACTTTCAAGAGTACAGTTGTTTTGATTGGTCCGAGTTCTGAGAATATGCTGCACTGCAGTGTTATCTCCAGATGCTTCCTAGTGACAAGTGTGATAATTACATTCTTCTGAACTGGATTTGGGGGTCTAATTTCCATGAAAATAATAGCTGAGGCGGTTCCGTCTACACTGCAGTGTCCTCAATGTGCCATTTATGTTCTGAAGAGGTAATACATATGAACTACTATCCGGCTTTCTGGTTGAAAAAGTGCTAGGAACACACTATGTTTTCTTCCATTTTCTTGTCAATAATTGATGTAGACTGCCTGCAGCGACATTTCTCATTATCTACTTATAAAGGGTGCTAATGTCCTCTGCGGCACCTGTTCACGTATTCACACAGTGGACAAAGTACCACACACAGTACCTTAGCAGCAAGTCTGTGCAACAGTGGAAAAATATCCTCATAGAATTTGATCTGTGCAGCCATTTCTATGTAGGCATCCCAGTCCTTCAGTTTGTCATTCCAGACGAGGCATTCGGACCAGTACTCTCCAATCTGCTCAGAAGAAAAAGAAACGGTCAGTGAAGGAAATCCTTCTTACATCACTCATATCAGTCACACTGAACTATATGAATTAAAAATGAGAATTTGCCCTCTAATAAATAAACAGCATAGAGGTGGCACAAAACGATTCCATTTCATGCTAATGGTCATAAACACTGTGGAGGAAATGAACAACATTTGAAATGACAACAACTGCTAATATTGTACAAAGAAATGTCAGGTTCGTGTAGATTCGTGAATTGCATTCCTAGAGACATACAATAATCATAACAGATCCTGCCGACCTCCATAGAACAGCGTGCCCGAATAAACCAACAGTATCTCCAGTCTCCCCTCTGTTAGTAAGGCTCTCTAACGACATACATAATACATTTAACAAAGACAACTACTTCCATATTACCAGTACCATACATAATCCATAATCCAGAGGAAATTACTGAAATTACTAATATTATTTCAAGTCTTTTGTCGGCTCAGACTTTTCTGCCTTTGTGGAGTGTCTGACTTTTCAATTCATATGTCATGGTCAAGCCCCTGTTGGGATGGAAATGAGTATATCACACCTCACTAAGCGCTTTCAGGTGAGGCGAATCCCCTACGAGATAGTGTAGTGCATAAGGGGGGAGAAAACTGGGCTCTGAAACTCGGTTTCGAAAGCAATATTGCGCAAACAGTAGATGCATGGCAGTAGGAGACACATAGAAAGAAACACCATTTCGTTGTTATGGCAAAAGCACAGGCTTGTGTGACTACTATGCGCCAGCTGAGCTCCATGGAAAGATTTCACTAGGCCCAACACCCTCACCACAGAGCAAATGCACACTATCAGTTCCCATGGAAGTCTGTCATCCATGTCCCTTTACTGTTGCAATCATTTAGTATCGTTCGGAGGAATGTACCCTGCAAGAGTGTGAGACAACACCAGGCTCCGTGCAGCGTCCATTCATCAGCACTAAGCTACCAGCAGGCATCTAAACCCCACCCACCCAACTAGTCCAGTCAGCTCCAAACCACTGACCCGACCCCCACACCCCTGCATTCCATGATAAGCAAGTGACCCTCCTGGCCCAACATCAATCAAGCGTCCATAAAAGATCTAAGCATGCACAACTGTTTTTCTCTCAGCATAAAATACACCCTTTGTAATGCAAGGTACAGGGAGGGATAAATTAAAGATCAAACCCAAAGTGGAGACCTTGAGAGCGGGAGGTGCGGTATCAACAAAGCCCTGAATGTGTGGGTCAGCATGACTGTATTTCTACAGTAATCTAGTAAGTAGGATTAGCAGGTTTAGTTTAGATATCAACGTTGTACTTTATGAGTGCCCCGAGCTTCACCGTAAAGATGAGCCCAGCTGACCAACATGGATCCTAATCAACGGGGAAGAACCAACCAATTGTAGCCTGGCATTCCATATGGAGCAGGCCCATGTTTAGGGTCCCACCAGTCAGTGGCACCAGTTTATACTGTATGTGATGATGCTATTCGGCTGACGCTAGTCTTTTGCTGATATTTTGTATTCTGCACAATTAAAGCCTTGTTATCCTTGCAAGCTATCTCCTGGCCAATTTCCCTAGAGGGTTGTATTAACTCTGTAGCGTGCGTTAAAAAGGGACTTGCCTTCATTTGGTGAACCCTATGTGATTCCTTCACCCCGTACCTGCTGAGGTATCCAGGCGGCCTCTCCGGAAGGGCCTGGCCCACCTGCGGTGACCAGTCCCAAAACGGGTACGCTGAGTGGCCTTGTGGTTGCGGTCTTTGCAGAATTCCTGCCTACTCGTTGGAGTGGGGTGCGGCCCCAAGGAGAGGTGCAGGCCTGTTGTGGATCTCTTTGAACTGAGGCTTTCGGGAGGACGGGAACACATGAGTATAATCTGCAAGGGATAACAAAGTACGGTAGGGTGTATGAAGCAGTGTGAATAGGGTGAACACGCAGTGAATGAAATTGAGAGTGTGTTTGAATCGAGAATTGTGTTGATTTTTACTGGTTATTTAAAATGTAAGGATACTAAGGATAAGGAAAAAGGAATACGGGAGCCCTCCCGAGTAAGAGGATAGGGTGGCACCACATGCACTGTCTCGACCAGTGCGGGAGAAAAATATAAGGAGAAATATAGGAGCTCTGTATAGTTAGAGATCCCGGGAGAAGAAGTAGTTGTTATTTTAGTTTGTTTTGTTGGTCTATTTTAACGTGTATGGAGGAGGCCCAGGAGGGGCATGTGTTGCGTGTGTGAGAGCATTAGGAGAGCGTGTAGGGAGTGTATGAAGAAGCTCTAGTGGGGAACATGGGAGGGGGAAAAGTGAAATGATGATTTTTCTGTGAATTAATTGACAGCATTGACATGTACTAAAGAAAAGACTAAGGTGTATATGTTTTAACTGGATTAGACGAATTTGGTTCTGACTGTGGCGCAGTAGTATAAGCGCAGCCCCGACTGAAAACACTTGCCAAACACGACCATGGGGACAGACACACCCCTAGACCATATATGTAAGGCTTTGCCCCTGTATGGCTGAGAAAATAAAAACTACCACAGCCAATGGGTGACTGAGACTAAAGGGGAGGGAATGCCCCACTCCTGGCCCGGACATGGGTCATTTGACAGGTGTGCTCTAGAACATATGTCCACATACTTGACCCCAAGGTATAAGGTGAGAGCATTGCAGAATAGAAAGGAAGTATTGGACCTCTGGAGAATGTTTGAAGAAACAGAGGACCCAAAAGGGGACGAACCCTGACAGTAATAAGAAGATGAGCACGCAGGAGATTGGGAAAAGTGGGGAGATGAAAAAGGGGATATATCCATTAGCAACGCGCCCAGCAAAAGGGTATACAAACCCGAAATATGTGTTGGTGGGCACAATGGTGGCCACACCAGGTACTGCCCCCCCACCATACATCTCACCCCCAGAGTTAGCCCACACTGGGGTGAGTGCAAGAGACCTAGAGGTAGCACTAGCCTCAATGCGCACTTAACTAGCAAGATTATGGGGTGCATGTTAGGCAACAAAGGTGCCAGAGACTCCCATGCTGCCTGCAGGGAACTTCAACAGCCACCCAGGGACGAATGGAAGTCAGGCGACTTCCTGTTCACAATAGATAGTGCGTCCATAAGAATTGTCCACATAGAGCGGGACGAGGAAACAGACAGTTTGGGATACGAAAATGTAGGGTCCCGAAGAGGGGACGAGGAATATTGAGTGACTTTGATGACACGGAAAAGATGGAGAGGGAGGGGCCAAGCAGGCACCCCAGGCCACAACAAGATTAGAGAGCCTATGGGACGGAAGATTAAGGGAAAGATTTGGCAGAATAGCATTAGCACGGAAAAAGGGAAGTGCAACTAAGGGCGGGAAAGGAAAGGCAAAGCTGCAAATGCCCCTGAGACACAAGGGCGTGGGACGGCCCCACTATGTACCCTTGGCAAAAATGGATACTAATAACCTCCTCAAGGCACTCCCGCCACTCATAGCGAGCGGGGCGGGAAAATGGATTTGCGATTTCGAGAAAAACAAAGCAGGGGTGCCCTTAGCCATAGGGGACATTAAGTGTTTGATGGTATCAGTAGTGGGAGATCAGGCAGAGATGGTGTGGATTAAAGCGGGCTATCCGGGAAAAACGCTAAGTAACGTTGGCCATGATGGAGCATCCTTCAACAAGATTAGAGCACAAGTATGCGATGCACTGCGACGCATGTTCCCAGACACCCCAGATTTACAATCAATAATGCAATGCACCATGGGGGATGAGGAAGATGCTGCACAACACATTCTTAGGGTTCAAGAAATGTGGAGAGCAGAAACAGGCAGCGCCTAGGATCAATCAGCATCATTATTGGGGACTCCTCAAAGAAGTGCAGAAAGCGCTTGGTAAATTAGCCGGGGTGGAGGCAAACGGGTGGCCCGAGATTCAAAGCATTATAGTTCACCACTGTAAAAGGATCAAAGAGCGAGAGAAAGAAACGATTCAGAGGCGGCAGTCAGAGGAAGCAAAACTAGCTCAAAATAAACTAGTGAAAGTAGCAGCAGTATCAAGAGGGCCGGACCCAGAGCAAATGGGAGAGGAGGGGTGCACCTCCATTGCAACCCAGGCAAGGATAGCAGCAGCTTGGGCTGAAGGCGGGCAAGGATAGTGGGGAGGAAACCACCAATTTTCAGGACCCGAGCGGCAAGGAGGACAGCAACGAGGATGAGGTGGGCTCCAAGGGACTAGAGGAGGGTATATGGAGGTCCAGGACCAAGGGGTGGCAGGCCTTGACAGTGCTGGTCATGTGGGAGGTGGGCCATTTTTCAAGAGAGTGTCGCAGCAGGCATGGAGGGAATTATAACTACAATCAGGAACAGTATGAGTATACAAACACAGGTAGCCCCCAAGGGTCCACTCTCTGAATGATGTCTGTACTCTACGAGATTCACCAGGCCTATACGCAGTTAACCCCTCAAATATCTGACCCCTACGACCCACCACACCGGCAACAAGCAAGGCAACCACACCAGCCCCGTCCCAACCTTCAGCCTGCAGAGAACAGACACCCTTTCGGTACTGCACCCAACAGTGCAGCGACTCCATATCAAGGAGCTACAGTAGTAGGGGGAAACCCTTTCACATTCCTCGGAACAGACACGTACCCCAACTAGGACAGCCCACAAAGAGCACTTGCGTGTTCAGTCGTGTCAATAACCCTACATCCAGAAGAGGAACTGCTGGTGGGGACAGAGATAGTGAATAAACAGTTAATCTTTATGGTGGACTCAGGAGTGGAGAAGTTGTGCATCAGTGAAGGCAACTTCCTGCTATCAGGAAAGACTCTCGACACGCAGGGATTCTCTGGGGCTGTCTTGACGGTTCCTTACACAAAAGATCTAGACATCAAGGTGGGAGGGAAGGTTGTACAAGCCCCCCTCCTCTACTCTAGGAGTTTTCCTGTCAACTTGCTTGGTAGGGATCTGTTTAGCAAGTTGAATATGACGATTTCATTTACAGACAGAGGTATTGTCTGCGCCACACCTGGCATGTGCTCTCTAAGAGCAATGCTGGTAATACATGCTGCGGCAAGTGAAGTGGCAGTGAGACGTATACCTGTCAACCCTGACATGTTTGTTTATGGCATCAAGGTACTCACCCGAGCAGTGCTTCAGATTACCAGAAAAGAGTGGAGAGTACCCACTGACTTCCTTTTTCGACCTGTAGTACTCCCCGAGTTGGTTGCATGCACAATCCTATCATTAGATCCGGAAGGCATATTGGTATCAGCAAACCAGATTGTAGTGCTGAGGACTGATCCTCACGGGTGCCAATGGCGCACTGTACTGTGTATTGACCTCAATGTGCCCCTATAACAATTGTCTGATGAAGAGCTCTTCGAGGATGGTAACAATGATGGGGAAATCATTGTCGAGATCTGTATACCCTGTGAGATTATGGTGCCATATAGGAAAGTTCAGTGCCCCCTTATGGCTGTAGTGGCACCACCCCATTTAGACAGGCTGACTTGCAATACGTCCCCACACTTTTATGGACAACAAAGGCACATGATGTGGGGATGCTGAAAGAAGTGACCCCTGTAAGAATCACACTTAAACCAGGAGCAGTACTCCCATGGGTGAAACAGTACCCACTGTCCAGGGAAGCGGAGGAAGGGATTCAAGTAACACTACAGGCCCTGTTGCACCAAGAAATAATAGTACAATCCACTTCACCATGCAACACAGCTATTTACCCCAATAAAACGGGAACAGGGGCAGATGGAGGATGATCCAGGAGTTTAGACCCCTTAATGACGTAGTACAGAAGGAGTTTCCACTTGTCCCAAAACTGGCATCCAACTTGTGCAGCACTGCCAAAGAGGCAACTCATTTCTCTGTTGTAGATTTGAAGAATGCCTTTTTCTCAGTTCCCCTGCATCCAGACTCACAATACCTTACAGCCTTTACCCTGAGTGGAAAGCGCCAAGAACACGCCCGTTTGCCCCAGGGGTACTGTGGAAGCCCCAGCATCTTTAACAGAATACTACATGAAGACTTAGGGAACATCCAAGTGCCCAGCACGATAATTCAGTATGTATATGACCTACTGGTCTGCAGCGACAGCAAGCAATGCTGTCGATGGGACTATCGTTTTACTACAATTACTATCAATAAAAGGGCAGCTCATTTCCAAAGCCGGAAAAAGAACACTTCCTGACAGGGCAGCAACAGTACATGCCACCTCCAAACCACTCACAGTGAAAGACATGCCGAAATTCCTGGTGTTATACAACTATTGCAGGGCATGAATCCTAGACTGCGCAGCGTACACAAGACCACTCCTATAGGGACTCAAGGAGGCACAAAAAGATAGCAACAAAATAGAGTGCACACCAGAGATGGTCACTAGTTTCAATTACTTAAAAGAAGTAATTTCAACAGCACATGTCCTTGCCACCCCAGATTACACTCAGGAATTCTACATTTTCTCCCACTCAAACAGCACACTCATGACAGCAGTACTTACACAGAAGAGCACAATGGTCATACACCACTAGCATATTACAGTGGCACAATCGATTCTGTTATGCAGGGACAGTTCTCCTGCGAACAAGCTCTTGCTGCCACAGCCTTTGCCATTGAAAAGAGCTCCACAATTGCCATGGGGTGCTCAGTAACATTGTATGTGGAGCACTCACTGTTTGCAATTCTAGACCGGTCCAAGTCCACTCTCACTACGCAAAGAGCATCAGCGTATGAAATAATATTGTCTAGCCCCCAACACCCATATTGTAAGATGCAAGACAGTAAACCCAGCCACGTTCCTCACAAAGCCATGCACTGCCAAAGGTTTGCAGCAGTATGATTGTGCATCCTATGAAGGGGAAGACAATGATATTCCTAAAGCCAAAGACAGCCCCCTAGAAGAGGGAGAAATCCTCTTCATTGATAGGTCAGCATCGATTGATCAGGAAACAGGTGAAAACATGTTGGGGCAGCAGTGGTATGCCTGGAAGAGGGAAAATATGAAACATTGGTAATGAGGAGACTACCCACACACTATTCTGCAAAGGCCGCTGAACTGGTAGTGCTCATAGAAGCCCTGCAGGCCTCTAAGGGGTGCTATGTTACCATTTATTCAGACTCTGCCTATGTCACCACCACGGTGCATGCAGGTCTGTCACGGTGGAGGAGGGGATTCAGAAGAGCAGATGGCTCACCAGTGCAACATGCTGCCCTGCTCAACACATAGATTCACGCCCTCACTTAGCCCTCTGTGGTGGCAGTCGGAAAATGCCCAGCACATACACACAATATAGATGAAATCTCCCTGGGAAACGCGGCAGCCGGCACAGCAGCGAAAGCTGCAGCATATCTCCCAGTGCCAACATCGGCTGAACACGTTGTGACCCCTGGCGACTCCCAAATGACATCTCTAGAAGATTGGTGAAACAGTGTGGAACTGTATAAGGAACAATGCTACGCCAAGCCACAAACCCACACCCATATTTGCACTTTTGCTGAAATCTGGGGAAAGAGGTGGTGTTTCCAGATGTCATACAGCCAGTAATGTCTGGAGGGCCTAACAGGTTACTGTGCAAAATTTGCTGCAGATTGGCGAAATGGTGTGGAATTATATAGGGAACATACCCGAAGCCACAAACCCATACATTTTCACTTTTATATATATAGATTGAGGCACATCCGTTAGGTGTACTAGATGAGTTTGATAAATTAGAAGGAATTGTTGGGAGGAAAATACTAGGATTATCTAATCCAGTGAGTATAATGTAAGGGGTCAGAAATGTGAGGCAGACAACTTTGTTAAGATTTCTCAACAAATGCCATTTTATTATAAGATAAGGTTGGATCAACGCCTCACTATCTCTACCCTGATGAGATTACCTGCTCTAACAAAGGATATTTGTCCCTCTCACTTACACATATAGAAATCAAACAAGGAAATGTATAACAATTCTCTACAAACAATAAGGATTGGATTTGAAATGTCACTACATTCTCTGTTTGTAACTTGGGTGAATTCCCCTTCCCCAAGTTTAAACATAATTCTGAATCACAGTTCATGAAAAGAAAACAAGGAAATCCTAATTTGCAATAATGTTTTTTCCACCTCAATTCGTCAATACCAAGTTCCAACTTAGTTTGATGTAGTTTCACTTTGTCAACCACATTTCTAACTCGGCTTGGTATAACTTTAATTTGTCAACAAAAAGTTCCAACTGAGTTTGGTGTAACTTCAACCTGTTAATAGAAAGGTTCAACTCTGAAAACAGAAAGTTCCTTTTCTTCCTTGAACAATTCTTCAATTCATCAATAGCAACAATAATTGTCTTGGTCAGGATGATTTTTGCCAAAAATAATAGAAGGTTCCTCAATTGCCACAAATAGTTTTAGTATCACCTTCAACATACATTATATTCATCAGTACCCCTTTTAAGCACTTCTTCAATTTTCACCTGGTTCACTCTCACAGCAGGACCACATCTACACCCCTGCCCGGACAGCAATTCACAATCACAAGTGCTTTGGGGTGAAATATTATTTGATGTACGTTTCACCACGACTTCAAATTGTTCAACCAATTGCAGCGTTACAACTTCCAACAACTCTTCAGGGAAAACAAGATTTATATTAGTGCTCTGCAACACTCTTCTTACAATAATGTTCCTCTCCCTCTGGATCCCTCTCTACCAGAAGGGCAGCCTTTGTGACACTTGTTTCCCCACTGCACAAGTAGCCAATGGCTGATATGCACAGGTTCTTTTAATCCTCTTTCTTTGATTATGATAATATGAGTTAATACCAACTTTCATATGTATAACATATGAGCCACAATTGCCACTGTCTATGAATCTTTCAATGGCTTTTTTCCATGATTGGCAATATCTGTTATTTTGTAACTGCCTTAGTTTAGTTCTCTCTTGGCTTTAGCAATGCTTGTATATGTTCTCTTTAACCATGTTGCCCTTTCACTTTGTTGGTGTTTCCATAGACTCACAATTACCACCTTACAGTCTGTTGGTTTTTGTAAAATATAGTGTTGCTGCTTTCTAGAACTTTGGTATTAAAGAGTACCTTGTAAATCTCTATTGCTTGCGAGTGCTTCTTCAGATTTGGCTTGGTAGCATGAACTTCCAAATTGCTTTTCCAGTCACTTTCAGTCACACGTAAGTGTCTTTCACTCGCTGAACACTTTCCTTGCACACGCAAGCAGGGTAGAAGCGCTCCGGAGTCACACACAGGCTGTGAACTCACCGGGTAAGATGTGCTATTCTCTTTTTGTTGCCGCTTTCAGGATTCTTCTTCTTTGGGCTTCTCTTGATACAGCAAACCTCTTCTTCTAGCTCACCGCAGCCCAAGCCACTTGGTAATGGAGCAATCGTGGCCTGAGATTCTCTGGTGGCCCTCGAGGCCCTCGGGTGCACGCCAGCCAGGAATGGAAAACGTCCTTCATCTTCGCTTCCTGCTGTGCAGCCTCTGTAGACCTGATCGCCAGAGGGCAAGCTTCTCTCTCGAACACTTCCTGTTGCACAACCTCTGCAATCTATGATTTGAGAGGTGCAGACCCTCTCAGGACCGACAGTTGCTCTCGGCCATGCAATGGTTCTGACGTCTTCACTCTCCTCCAGCAGTTTGGACAGTCTGCATACACTACGCTGCTTCTGCTTCCTGCTTGTTCTCCCACCCTAACTACTTGCCTGCACCTGACAGGGTCTTTTAAGCCTCTCAGTCTCCCCAGGTGTGGGCAATCTGCATTAATTAACTGACCACTCCTATAATACTGCACCTCTTCAGTCATCTTCCACTGCCCAGTACCAAGAGGATTATGGGACTTGGAAGTCTCTAATGACAAAATGAGGGTTTCTTATTTATTTTCACTTCCACATCTCACTTTGTTCTTTAGCCACTCACTTCACCATTTTAGCTTCCAGATGCAGGTGAGTCGAGCTGTAGAGCCCCGGCCCCCTTCCTTGTGGTCTGTGTGCAGGCCGCTTGCCCGACCCTCCCCTGCGCTTCACCCGAGCCCAGTCTCTGTATCCAAACCCTTTTCCACCGCTCAACCCTCCCCCAAGACCCGATTGGCTGCTCGAACTCCCTCCAACACCAAGTGTTAAACCCTCACATGTAGCCCCTCACTTCACCATTTTAGCTTCCAGAAGCAGGTGAGTGATGCTGTAGAGCCCCAGCCCCCTTCCTTGCGGTCTCTGTGCAGGCTGCTTGCCCAGACCATCCCCCGCCCTTCACTGAAGCCCTGTCTCCGTATTTAAACCCTTTTCCACCTCCAGACCCTCCCCCAAAGCCTGATTGGCTGCTTGAATTTCCTCCAACACCGAAGGTTAGACCCTCGTGTATAGCCCCTCACCTCGCTATTTTAGCTTCCAGGCGGAGGTGAGTGCTGTAGAGCCCGGGCCCCCTTCCTTGTGGCCTTTGTAAAGGCCGCGTGCCCCAAGCCTCGTCTCCATATCCAAACCCTTTTCCACCTGCCAACCCTCCCCAAAGCCTTTTGGTGGTTGCCGAGGCATAATCCCACCCTGAATTCTGATTGGTCCAGAGCCCTCATAACTATCATTGTACTAGGGCAGCCCAGTGCCTGTTGCAGCCCCTGCGGCAAAGGACCCAGAGGCAAAGGACATCAACAGCAGTAGCAGCTGTAGAAGGTTTCCGCAGGGGGAGCTAGAAGAAAGAAGCAGGCAGCCGTCAACCAGCTGCAACGAAAAAGATAAGTGTGGCGAGGTTGGGGTTGAAAGCAATCACTGCACCCTACTAAATCGACCACCTCTCTAATTTCTAATTTACTATGATAGCACACAGTGGTATAGTTATCTATCTTGCACGTATACCATTATGGTAGCTAGATCTACAGAATAACCCCTTCTCATCACCCAACTCCCCTGCCCCTGCTGCCCAACATACCTATTCCATCAGTCTCAGTCATTCCACCTCACTTATACAAAGGAAGCATCTAGTAACCTGTCTCTCCTAGACAGAACTGTGAAGACCATCACGTACCACATCTAGACAGAACTGTAAAGTTTGCATGCTCCACACCTAGACAGAATTGTAAAGACTATCATGTACCACATCTAGACAGAACTGTAAACTTTGCATGCTCGACACCTAGACAGAATTTTCAAAATTTGCATGTTCACATCTAGACAGAATTGTGAAGATTGACATGTGCCACATCTAGACAGAACTGTGAAACCTTGCATGCTCCACACCTATACAAAATTGGGAAAATCTGCATGCTCTACACCTAGACAGAATTGTGAAGATTGAAATATGCCACATCAAGACAGACCTGTGAAACTTGCATAGTCCACACCTAGAAGAAATTGTGAATGTTAGAGTGAACCACATCTAGACAATAATGCCTTTAACCTAACCAATGAAAAATGTGCAACCTCTGCTTACACCTCTCAAATTTCAACTAAACACAACGATACGTCTAAAGCACAACAAACGGCACACACTTCACTACACCGCAAAAAACAAAACATACCACACATAGCCTCGCACACCAGCACACGATGGCTACCAACCCAAAAAGCACACCTAAACTCATTGAACATTGCAAACCGAACAGAGGCTGCCAACAGCACATCACAACTCTCACTGTCGTATTCCAACTACACCCTACTCCCCCCCTTGTTCAGACCCGCCAGAGCACCTGATGACCACTCCGGTGGTGAGGGTGCACAATACAAATACCTTTAACATTAACATAATATGTTTTAAAGAAATATTGTGAAGATTAGTAGCTGAACCTGATTAAAAAGAAAAGGCCAATTATTTTAAATTGTTTTTATTTATGAATTCCTTCTCACTATACCTTTGGGTGTATGGGAGGTCTTGAGTTTTACACATCTCTCTGGGTTTTAAAAGCTTTTATTTCCTCTTAGGTCTAGGGATTTGTGAGTGTTTTTACTCTTGTCTACATGTGGATGTTGTGGTACCGCAAGATGTTTGTTACAGCAAGACATTGCATATTTTGGCATTACATAGTTATCCTCTTCAGAGGAAGAGAAATACTGCGTCTCATCCCACGGAATCTTCTCCCTCCCCTGAGCCTTTTCTCCTCCCAGGTGATCCTCCCACAGAACACCACCCCCACCGTCAGGATCAGGAAGTGTCTGAGAGGAAACTTTAGGCAGGGAATTAGTGAGGGATCTGTAGGATTCATCACAATACATACAACACGTTTGGAAATGGGATTGACGTCCACTTGCGCCATGGTAAAAATGTGATGTGTTAATTTTGCCTTCAAAATACTCCTGCAAATGAAAATTCCCATCAACAAAATAATTTTGATCAATAACAAACATACTATTTTTACCAGTATTATTGTGGGCCCAAAGGAAAACATTGAATTCCATGAAAGTGAAGGAATAGACCCTTGTGTATGCTTGGAGCTGCTCAAAAATGAAATAAAAAAGAGAATACAATAATGGCACTATGAACACAATGTGAGGGAGATTGAAATTCGTAAAAACACCCAGCAATTTATCTTGATAACATATAAATATAACCAAGCATAACCTTACTTAAAAAAATGTCCCTCCATCACACTAAGAAGAATGTATCTACTACTGTGGCTAAGTTTGCCTCTGTGTCTTGCAGTTCTGGGTCCTCAATAGAATATCAGTAAAGAGTTGCATGTCTGTTGAATATGCCAAGATAACTTTTCTTTAGAAACTGTTAGACATCTTTTAACATCATGCAATAAATTGTTGGAGCTTTAATGTAAATATTTGAATAATTATGTATTTGATTCAGTTTCCTAAAATCAAATATAGTTTGGCTGTGCAGCGTAGGTAGCAACCAATTAGCTCTCATGATAGCAGTAAATAAGCTATGGATAGCGAATGAGACATGTTTCCTGAAAAGCAAAACTTCCAATCGAATTTATAGGAATTTTAATCTTGTAGGTTTAGTAACATTATCAATGTATGATGTGTACAGTGTATACTTATGAAAGATCAAGTTAAGAAACAAAATAATGGTTTATCAAATTGTGGTAGACGTTTTAAAAACTGTTTAGATCTGGTGAATATGGATTTTTTATGATTGCAATTATTTATAAAATCTATTGTGTGAAAAGTTGATTTGAACTAAACAGGAATATCAATCAATACACCCCATTCCAACAGCATACCCACTCCGTCATCCTCCTGCCTATATTTCAGAAATACATTCAGTTCAATGGTTACCCACCGCTGCATGTTCATTATCCAAGCAAGCAATGCAGGAGAGAATTCACTATTCAGTGTCTAGCCAATAGGTCAGAATCAATCCCACCTGTATGAAACAGTGGACTCATTTATAGAACCTTCCTCAGAATTAGCCCCAATATACAATTTTCTGGGGTGCCCAAGTTCAATTTCCTTTTTTGCTTCCCTACGACTGCCACAACTCTTGAACAAAAGGACGTAATCTTCGAAAATGATCATATTAAATGAAAAAAAATAGACCTAACTCACTCTGCACTTAGGACCAGGGGTAAAAGACGACCTGTACATTTGATATCACAAATTCAGAGTGATGTATGTCCTATGTCTTGTAAACAGATCAACTCCATTTCCTAGGGAACTCTTTCTCAATATCAGTTTCCTTGGTTCATGAAGACTGTAGGGATTCCTTTAAAGATGCAGAATGAATGGGTCTGGGCAATTGATTACAGACAACTTTCCTCTGGGCTGATTACATATGAGACTTTATCCTTAGGATTACAGGTTCACAGAGGCTATTAGGGGCAGTGCTTGAAGAGCTTCTGACTTGCAATATCGATTTTTGGGATTTCTTCAATGTAGTCAAAGATGGAGGGTTGACACAACACATACCATATAATTACAGGAGTGAGCTGCAAGTCATAGATACTATCCCTTTCACTAGGATCTACACACTAACAGAGAAGAAGAATGAGCACAACAAAATGCACCTTGAAGGAAACCTGACTAAAGCCTTTATTAGACGTTTGAAATCTCTGGTGGCTTCTCCATTGTTCTTTGTAAAGGCTGATACTTCACAAACTTGCATCGATCAGAGCTTTCAACAAGATCACCATTAAGAAACCATTATTCTATCCCACTAATCTCACTGATGTTGGGATCAGATCAAGGGGGCCCCCATATTTACCAATATTTATTGGCATGGCGCCTACCACCTAGCGTGTATGCATAAGAGTGATCAATGGAAGACATTTTTTGGAATGAAAATCGAACTCTCTGAATATCAAATCATACCCTTTCTATGACTGTCTTTGTAATTATCCAGTAACATCGCAATTCTTCATAAACAAAGTCCACAGGGAATACCTGGGCATTTTTGTTGTGTATACATTCGGGAACAAAAATTCAAGTTGCAAGCCCTTCTCTAATTTGGGTTGTAGCAAGCCATAAAAAAGTTGCTTGCCACCTGAATTCTATACATAAACACAGAACACTATTTCTTACTCACAAGGAGTCAAATATCACTCGCCAATGGCTATTAGCGAGTGCACATTTTGCAACCTGAAAAATGTATAATGTTGTCATGTTTTCACATGGTCTGACTCAGTAACAGGGCCATGTCAGACAGGTTTTACAAAAACTGTGGGAAAGTCAACTCTTTGCAAAGTAGGTAAAGAGCCAATTCCATACTGAGGTGGTCAGTGTTTCGGTTTCATAATTTCACCCCCAGTTCTGGAAATCCACAGGGTTCGAGCAGTTAAGCAATGATCTATATCCACTTTTGTCACAGATGTTCAAAGTTTCTTGGGGTTAGTCAACTTTTATCAAAGATTTATAGTAGCCTTTTCCTATTAAGTGACATCTATAACCAAGATTTTAAGGAAGTGGGTAAAGTTTGTCCGGACCCATAAAGCTGCAGAGGCTTTCCAAATTTTATGGATAAGTTTCAAGTCAGGCCCATTCTGGGCAGTTACACTCAGTGGTCTTCTTCTTTAAAAGATTTTCAACAAATAAGATCAATTATATCAGTTCTAATCAGGAACTCCTGGAAATACAATCTGTATATTCAAGAGTAGAGGTATTAACTGTTGGATTTGACACACACGGTAACAGTGTTAATGGTAAACAGAAATCATCACCTTGAAAGATTATTGATTGTTTTTTTCAGAATATGGGCCTCATTACGAGGTTTGTGGTAACCTGCTGGTGCTACCGCTGGGTTGCCACCGACCTCGTAACACCATTTCCACCACCTGATATCCGAGTCCGACCAGGATATTACAAGTCCCGGCGGCCTGGGATGTCAGGTAAGTAGGATCTGTTAAGTACCCCATTCCTGTGGTGTCTCATAGGACTCCACGGGAATGGTGACATGGAAACACTGGCACTGTTGGTAACAGTGCTGGTGCTTACGTGGAAACCATGGCTGCAGGGGGCGGTGCTCCCGACAGGTCAGACCTGCCGGAAGCACCAGTCCCTGCAGGCATATTCGTAGGCTGGCGGTCCGGAAAGCTACCGGCACCCTTATTTCTGGACTGCCAGAATTGTAATGAGGCCCTATGACTTCGTCATCACCTTGAAACCTGGAAGGCTCAATGGATAAGCAGAGGCCTTGTCCTGACAAATACCTTAAGTTAAATAGCTAACCTAATACAGGTCCATTGATTTCAGAGCACCATTTTATGGATGGCAGAACAAATGTGGTTGAAGACTCATTAAGAGGTTCTATGGAGTATAAATTAAATACAGATGAAGATTTGGGCTAGCAAAGATCCAACTTGTCATGTTCAGAGCAGTCTGCCATATGTGAATGGCAGATTTTAGTTGCCCACAGTAGAGTTGTGAGTTTCTGCCTTGAAGGAATATCATGAATCAGCACCCCAGTTAAAGTACAACTTTGGAACTCTTTCAAAGAAGTTGGGAGAATATGAGAGTTGTAGGGAGCCATGAATGAGACGCAGACACAGGGGATGCATGGTTTTGGTCAAAGACGTATATTAAAATAAAAGGAGTTGGAAATGTCTCTCTGTACCTGCTCTCAGAGGAGTTTCCCTACTTGCATCCAAAACTAAGGGCCTGTCAATGGTCAGAATGTCCAAAGCAAATCGTCCTGTGTCCAAAGTGCTATTCTGGCCCTCACATTCTAAAAATCAACTCTAAGGTGAAAAGGGAAAATGTATTTGGCCTTTCATAGTTTATAAATGTTCAAAAAGGAACATGTGTAACTCAAACACAAATGTTCCAGAAGGATAGAGTTCCTTGTTCCAGAGGGTGGTTCCCTTTCCCTGGATTTCTCTTCACTGTGTTTTATATTCAAGAATATCAGTTCTCTGAATGTTTCTTGATCAACAGCATAACTGGTACACAAAACAACTTGGCTCTTAATAGTTTTCTTATTGGATACCTGGTGTACTTTCCTACTAGGTTTTCTCCCTTCTTTAATATATTTCCATAGCCTTTTCCATGTCCTTATGTGCTCCTATCAGGACTCCATAGCGTATTCTCTTTTAGACACTGTTGAACTTCAAAGATAGGATTGGGCTGCTATCCAATCGAGCTGCAACCTTGTAAACTATTCAAACTATGCAAACACAAATGTTATCTCCGAATCTTAATTTCGACTGTCCCAAAGCCTGTTGGCCTATTGAAAATTCTTAACTCCAAACAAGTCGTAATAGATCAAAACATAATATTCCAGAATGTAATGTCCACATAACACAAAATACAAACAAAGCCGACAAGTGTTTCAACCAAAGGTCCTCATCAGGGCTTGATGCTTAGTCTGTTGCTACAGTGACCTCATGCCACAACGTGATTGTAAAATCAAACGTGAGTCCAAATTCTGATTGAGCCTGGTGTAGTCCAGGTGAACTTATTTCATAGAAAAGTTGCACATTTGACAGTTCAAACACTCGTTAAATATCTGCCTTCTCTGATAAAGCTTAAATCATGCCCTGGGCTGCTTTCAAAACGATAGTTTTGCTGTCGAAAGAAGTCTGAAAAACAGGTAAATTGCTATCTGCAAAGTCCATCAATAATAGTGTAGCCATTACGTTCAACTTTCCCCCGAAGTCGGAGTACGCCTTAAAATTCCATTGGGTAAAATGCTGTTCAACTTGACCATGCCTGGTATGCTTTTCTGACAGGACTTTCTCATATGAACATGCTCATAACTTGCATCTGCCTGGTATACTCTCCCGCCAGGGCTGTTCATATATATATATTCTTATGACTTGAATTTGTCTGGTATACTCTCCTGCCAATGCTTTCTCACATAGGTATTTTCTTGCACCTTCAATTTGCCTGGTATACTTTCCTGCCAGAGCTTTTCTCATGTGGGCTCTGTGCACACTTCCAATCTTGATAGTCTCTTAGATTTGCTTTATCTTGTATTATAGCTGCCTGGTATACTATATTGCCAGGGCTTTTCTTATATGTGTATTGCAAACACGGACAAACTTGAAAGTCTTTTACATTTGTTCTGTTCTCCCTTTTGAATCAATGCTTGTTTGTTCTCTTTCTTGTGCTTCATTAACAATTATTGGGGTTTGGCATGGCTGCCAACACGCCCTAGTGTTCCCGCTTCCCTTGGGTGGACTCACCGGCTCTTGCTGGTGTATTCTGTGTCTCCTACGGCAAGCCGGTAGTGGTCGGTTGGCATTTCCTTCCTTCTCACCACCTCTGCTTCTCAGCTTCTCTGCCTCTCGTGGTTCCTGCTGGGCTCTTCTTCATCGTTTCAGGCTTCGGTAAGGTGGTTGCTGCCTTCCAACACCTGCAAATGCCCAGAAGCCCTCTGTTGGCATCTGGTGTTGCTGCAGGGTGTTCTCACTCACAGTCAGTTTCCCTTTCCCTTGTCTTCGAGCCGGTGTGCTCTCCGAAACACTCTTGAGCCCCTCGGTCTCTCAGTCAGTACCAAGGGGAGCCACATTCTTCTGCCAGCAGCGTGCCCCTTTCAGCTGCTTTGCCCGTTTACATTTCCTGGCCGCAGGAATGCGCTTGCAACAACAAGAGCGCAGCTTGTGCTCTTGGCCTCCATTGATCTGTATTACTCGGTTCATCATTTTCATCATGGTATTCGTGTATTCATAGGAATGGAAGTCCATTCTTGATGATTTGCATGTAAAGTCTGGGTAAGTGTTCTTAGTGATCTTTAAGGGCAAGCCTGCTCTGGATGACTTGTAGGTAGAGTCTGAGAAGCTGCTTTCATGAGTCTTAAAAGGCAAGTAAGATTTTGACAGCTTGCATAGAGATCTTGCGAAAAGGTTTTTTCAGTACCCTTCCGGGGTGGATGAGAGGAGGTATGACAATATGCCATCATGGCATTGGACATGGATGGGGTATCCTCAAAAGAAGAAGGGGGATACCATGTCTCATCCGATGATGCCATGATACTCTCCCGGAGGCTTTCTCCCCCCCCATGTGATCCTCCCTCATATAGCCGCCCCCAGGGTCAGGATCAGGCAGAGGCTGCCGTCCCATGGCCACATGGGGAGGGGTCACTGCCGGGAAAGGAGTGATGACACCATTGGATTCATCACAGAGTGCATATCAAGAAAACCTCGGAACCTGTGCCTATGATGAGTTAGAAAGCAGAAATACAGGAGGGCTTTTGAACCCGGATTCCACCTTAGCTGTGGTTTATATTATCCATGAACTTTATTTTTTACCTCTCAAAAGACCAGGGTGCTAGGGGATTTAAGTTGTAGTGAACATTTTAATGAAAGCAGACCACTACATTTCATTGAAACTCTCCGTCACAGCAACTAGTCGTCCTGAAGGCTTCCTGAAGACCCTGATTCATCTTCATAGTCTTCCGAGTCAAGTTATTTCTAACAGAGGTTCTCAGTTTGTTTCCAAGTTTTGTCAAGCTCTCTTCGAAGAACAGGGAATAGAGATCCAATTGTCCTCAGGTTATCACCCTCAGTTGGAGAAATACCTTAGAGGTTACATAAAGGCTAGACGGGGTGGGATAGATCTTACACGATTAATCAAGTTCTGTTCTATTAACCCTACAAACGATTCGACATCCATGTCCTCTTTCTTTTGTTATTTGGGTTGTAGCCCACGTTTAAGATGGAGTTAATTGAAAAAGAATGATCTAACCCCAAAAAGGAAGGTAGAATGCAGATAATGAGAGAAAGCATGCTGAAAGCAATTTGTATCCTGAAATTGATTTAGGGCAAATAGAAGAGGTTTGTGAATGCACCATCCAGCACCAAAAAATCAAGTGGGAGTAATAGTATGGTTATCAACTAAGCACATCAAGTTGAAAGCGAAGAATACGTTCAGCCCTCGATTTGTAGGTCCATTTGAGATTGAAAATGTTATGAATCTGATTTCAAAGAGACTAAGGTTTCCTTTAGGGATTAAGGGTTGATCTGGCATATGAGCTTACTCCAGACCTGTAGTTGAGTTAACCAGGTTGAAGGACGCTCCTTGACCACTAAACAAGGAAAAAGATTCTGAAGAATATGGGATGAAAGCAATTCTAGATTAAAGAATCCCCCAGTCGGAAGTTATATTATCTGCTAGATTGTAAGGGCTACGGCCCGGTGGAGAGGCCATGGTAGTCAGCTAATGATGTGCATGTCCATTGTTCAGTAGCTATGTTCATTCTATCAGGAAATCCTCTCAACCTAGGCCCTGAAGCAGGGCTTAGCATAGGGGGCACCAGCCGCAAGCTGGGATTGGGGCAATCTATTGGTTTGGGCACCAATGGAAAAGTGCCCAAACCAAATGTGCCCTCAGATAGCATGCCCAAGTTTTGTCCATGCTATCTGAGAACCATTTGCGCACCACTCTCAATTTGGCGGCCTCGTAATAACGGTGCAAATTTTGCAGACCCACTCCACCTCTCTGCCTTGGGGTCATCAGGAGATCGAACGCCACTCTAAGGCGTTTACCTTGCCAGACAAATCTACATATTAGTGTGTTCACTGCTTTAAAAAAAGCTTTCGGGACCGCTATAGTCAGTGCATTGGACTTATATAATACACTCGGGAGAGTCATCATCTTCACTGTATTTATTTGCCCAAGCAGGATATCCGCATCAGGGTCCACTTGGCATAGTCTGTTTTTGTCTTTTTAATTAAGTCTCTCTAATTAGCTTTATACAATGCCGAAATATTATTGTTCAGTTTTATCCCTAAATATGTTATACTTCCCCCCGGCCGAATAAAAGGGGGAATGTCTCTGTAGCAAGGTAATCATATCTTTAGGCAATCCCACTTCCAGCATTTCTTATTTACCCATATTTATTTTTAGTCCCGACAGCCCCTTTTGTTCCTTTAGAATTCCAACTAGGGCTGGGATAAACATAACAGGTCCACTAGTGTTAACAGCATATCGTCAGCATAGACTGCCGTTTTATGCGTTTCCCCCTCAAATGGGACCCCCTTGATATCCTGGTTCTGTCTGATTGCAGCCAACAGGGGTTCCAAATAGATGGCATATAGATGAGGAGACAGGGGACACTCTTGCCTGGTCCCACACTCGATACTAATAACATCTGAGATGTGAGCGTTTACTGCCAACCGAATTGAGGGGTTTCTATAGTTCGCCAGACCAGTGGAATATATTTAGGCCCAAATCCCATTTGTTCCATTGTCTGAAATAAGTACGGCTATTCCACCCTGTCAAAAGCTTTTCCAGCATCCAAGGAGATCAGGGTAGCCGGGATCCGTTTTATTTCCAATTTTCTAATAGCTGGATCACCCTCATGGTATTGTCCCATGTTTGCCTTCCTGCTATGAACTCCTGCCCTATAACCCTTGGGAGAACCCCCTTTGCTCTTTCCGCTAGAATCCCGTTGTATATTTTAGCGTCTATATTTAGTTACGCTATGGGACTATAAGACCCGTAACTTGTAGGATCTTTATTTGGGTTTTCAAACAGCACCACCTTCGCCTCTGTCACTGAGCGCGTCACTCCTTCTCTGTTCCAAAAAATATTATATAATTTTGTGATGAAGCTTTTTAATTTGTTGCAGAACGCTTTGTAGAAGGCCCCAGTATAGCCATCTGGGCCAGGTGACATTATTAGGGAGGCTTTTTATCACTCTTTACATCTCTTCCACCGTTATTTCTCTTTCCAAACTGTCCCTATCTTCTTCCGTTATCCTAGTTAGATTCACCCCTTCTAAGAATGCCTGTATTCTATGATTCACCGGGCACCCGGAGGAGTATAACTGCTTATAATATGTTGCAAAGGACTATCCCATCCGAGTCGATGACTATTGATCCGTCTGACTGCTTTATTCCCACTACATGACGCTGGCCTCTCTGTTGCATCAGTAACCTGGCAAGCATTTTGTCTGTCTTATTGGCCCCAACTGTCATGATGCCTGCTCCCGAGGAACCAGGTCAGGCCCAGCGTCCCCGGAAGCAGACTTCATACTCACCAAGCAGGACCCAGCAAACCCCTATAGGGGCTCTTTGGACCTTGTGATGGCGCCTTTGGCGCCAAGCTCATAAAAGGCATTTGTCCTGGCGCCATAGGCGCCAGGCTCATCATGGCAGAACATATGGTAATGCTTGGGTGAACTCACCTGAGGCAGACCATGCTGCATACTCACCCGAGGCAGACCATGCTGTCTGAAGCTCCAAGCCAACTAAGGCTGAGGAGGAACTATTTTCTTTCAGGAACTCTTTTCTTACTCGGGTGGGGCCAGTGGAAGAACACTCACCTGAAGCTCTTCCAAGGCTATTTAAACCACGCCCGAATGGCCACACGTGCTTCGCGTTATTCTGCATCTGCAGCAGGACACTCACCGAGTCGGCTCCTGCATCCTGGCTCCTGCCACGCCCGCCAGCACCTGGAACACCTGCAAGGAGAGAAAGGCAAGCATTTGGACATTACCTACCTTCATCCAGCATCCGGATTCTTCACTCCGTCGATCCTGCAAAAGAAAGTCAAGGGTTAGAAACGCATCTCATCGCTCGCTGCAGCGCCGCTTCCACTTACCTTCACGTGGCGCTGTCTAGCTCTTCAGCGGTCATAGGCGACATCGGCCGCACCCCAGCACCTACGGAAAAGAAAGACAATAGTTAGTTAGAAGCGCTCCGCTTCTCACGCTGCAGCGCCACTTCCACTTACCTTCACGTGGCGCCGGTCGCATTCAAGACCTACGGAGAAAAAGGACAAAACAAGGTGAGCAACGAACTAATTGCAAAAGGGCAGATTATTCACCTTAAGTCTTACCTGAATTTTGTTGGGACCTCAATTCCCTTTTCGGGTCGGAGCGGCTTTTCTGGCTTTTCCGTACCCCGGCCCCTATGGGGAAATAAGACACACTCATTAAGGTGTCGGAGCAAAGCACTACGGCACACCTTCATTAAAAGTACTCACCTGAGCTTACCTCGGCGAATCCATACCTCCACACGGATTCCTCACCTAGTCCCTGAAAATTAAACAAAGGCCAAGGGACAAATAAGACTTGATCTTTTGAACTATATACTTACGGCAGCATTTTGGTAAAGGCAAGCAGACATCGAACCTTCGCCATATCCGAGATCCAGTGAAGTAACTGGAAATCCACACGCCCCTGCGTCAGAAGGCGGATGGAGAGCTCGTCCATACTGAAATTAAGGTCAGAGTCTGCGGAAGGCACAGCTAGGGTTCGAGGAGGGTGAGAAGGGGAAAAGGGGGGAATCTCACACACAATCTAGCAGACAGTTAACTCCCTTTTCCCATCTACAGAAGGATTATTCTACGGGCCAGACAGACGAGTGTTGGGGGTCCAGTCCAATCCATCTTCCAAGCACTACGCTTTACCGTGGAAGAAGTTGTAGCAGTCCAGAACGGGTCGGCGCCTCCGTGGGAATCAGGTGAGCGTTACACCAAGATAATAATACTGCTTAAGACTTAAGAGAGCGCTCTCGGCCTTAGTCGTCCTAAGCAGCTTCAGCTGTCTCTGTGCTTCCTTCACTTTCTTATGTATCTCCCTATTCTTTCGCCCTGCCAATTCTCTTTGGGCCTGTCCCAGTACCGTCGCCAGATCTTTTTGTAATTTATCTTTATCTTTTCGTCTTTTGATCAACTCCCCCCTCACAATTGCCTTAAAGGCAACCCATATTGTACTCAGGGGGGCCCCCATGTATGTCGTTCAGTGCGAAATTCTCTGTAATTTTACCCCTCACTGTCTCCTATAGACCATCATTCCTGTTGAGTTCTCCAGGCATTCTCCAAGTCCACAATGTTTTACTTGGTTCCAGCCCCCTGAAGTAGATCTGTAACGGTGCACAATCTGATAGAGAGATCGGGTTTACCTCTAGGTCGGTTAGTGCACCTAATATTTCCGGTGTTCCCCATGCATAATATATTCTAGAATACGTTTGGTGAATGTGGGAGAAACATGTGTACCCTGGATTCTGCCCCTTTTTAGCCCTCCAGAGATCTCTCATTGCCAATTCTGCCAGCTGATCCCTCAATGCCGTTTATGGATATTGCACCTTATTAATAACCTGACCTCGCCTATCCTTCTCAGGGACCCAGGCAATGTTAAAGTCTCCTGTAAGAATAATCTCCCCTTCTGTGAATTTTTCCAATTTCCCCAGCATCTGGTATAGGAAGGTGCCTTGCCTTGTATTGGGGGTGTATAGAGTACCTATTGTCATCACCCTTTTATCCAACAGAACCTGCAGAAAGATATACCTCCCATTCGGAGCAGCTAGAGTTTTGATTATTTTTGCCCCCAATGAATTTCTTAAGCCCACTAGCACTCCTGCCGATCTATTCTGGGCATTTGCCCGATATATTTGTGCGAATGGTTGGTGTATTTGTGTTTTATGTCCATCTCCTTTTCTAATGTGTGTCTCCTGTAGCAGTTTCATATCTGCGTTACTCCTTTTTATCTGTGCGCCTATCATCTTCCTCTGTATCAGAGTGTTTAGGCCCTGCACGTTATGTGACAGAATTTGCAGCTGCCTCATCATTACTCCATTGCCCTTCCCCACTCTACCTCGTATTTCCCCTGTATACCCCCTTCCTTCCATAAGCACTCGTAGCCTTTTTATGCGGTTCCCCAGCCACCTCCCAATTCCCTCCTACCCCCAACCTTCCCCCCATGCTCTCCTTCTCGCCCCACCCTGGTCTAGGCTCGGTATCCTAGGGTGCATCCCATCAAATGGGAACCAGAGCCCTAAGGTTGCACTAACCTTCCAGGATTCCAAGTATTTGTATTTGTATTTCTTTATTTGTAGAGCGCGCCAGGCCCAGGGGAAACTGGGCGCTTTGTTTTAGGTTACAGGCGTGTGATACAGTTAAGGTACAAGGATATAATACATAATGCTAATAATAATTACAAAATATACAATGAGGTAGATACGGCATGTGATACATTTTACCTTTTATATTTACAGTGCACAGTTATAATACTGAATGATATAGAAAATTACAAAATATACAGTAAGGTAAATGAAGAGCATGAGGAATATGCATAAATGAATGTCCAGGATAGTACAGAGTACAGAGTATATGCAGGAGCAGGTTTTCCTAGGTGTGGTGGCACGCAACACAAACTAAGCAGTCAGAGGGTTGGCAGGAGCTGCTAGCCCCGATTTGGTCTTGAATTTAAAGGAGTGGAATGAGGGTTCAGATCTCAGATGGTTGGGCAAGGTGTTCCAAAGTTTAGAGGCTAGAGTGGGGAAGCTGGACCCACCCGCTTTCTGTAGTTTGAATCTAGGCAAAACAAGGCAATTTGTTTGTGCCGATCTGAGCGGTCGGTGTGAAATATGGGGTGTGAAACGGCCAGCCAAGTAGGTGGGCGCCTGGTTGTTTAGGCATTTGCGTGTGAGGGCCAGTGCTTTCAACGCGATTCTTTGTCAAACTGAAAGCCAGCGTAAACTGCATCTGGTGTCTGAGATCTGCAGGCCCCTGGGGAAGTTGAGAGCTGCCCTGATGACATTATTTTGTATGACCTGGAGTTTGTTACCTAAGTAGAGTGCATTACAATAGTCGATCTTGGACATGATGAGGGTTCTCGGTAAGGTGATGCAATTTGCTGTAGTGAGGAAGGGGCGGCAGGCAGTGATAAGTTTACATATGTAGGCAGAGGCAGAGCTAACCGCGTTGGTTTGCCTTACGAGTGATAGAGTGGAGTACAGGTAGATGCCGAGCGTTTTAGTGTCATTTGAGACCTTGATAATATTGCTGTCGACGGTGAAGGTTTTAAAAGCATGGTCGAGTTTCTTAAGTCAGTAGTGGGAACCCAAGATGAGTAGCTCGGTTTTATCGTCATTGAGGCACAACTCGTGTTGAGCCATCCACGCCTGAATAACCAGGTAAACCTTGTTTAGAGCATTAGAGTCGGCCAAATAGTCTCCTGTGCTGGGCGTCATCCGTATAGTTGGTATAGGTGACACCCAGATAATCAAGGATATCGAATAATGGTTTAGTAAACACATTATATAGTGTAGGAGATACACAAGAGCCTTGGGGGATGCCACATAGAAAAGGTGATGGTTCAGCAGATGCTGTGGGAGAGAAGACCCTCATGGATCTGTTACTAAGGAAGGACTTGATCCAAAGGGTGGCAGAGTCTGAGAAGTGGGCGGCTGATTTTAGATGCTGGCAGAGGATTTGGTGATTCACCAGATCGAAGGCCGCAGATAAATCTAATAGTAGTAACAGTGCTAGTTTCTCTTGTTCTTTCAAGTCTTCAATTTGTGTTTTTAAATCAATGAAGGCGGTTTCAGTACCGTGTTTGAGGTGGAAGCCAGATTACCTAAGGCCGAGGAGTTTCTTGGTTTCTAAGTAGTGCTGGATTTGTAAGTAGGCGGCCTGGTCAAGTATTTTAAGCAGAAATGGTACCGTTGTGATAGGCCTGTAGTTGGTCGGTATATTTGGGTCGAGGGTGGATTTTTTGAGGAGGGGGATGACCCACGCATCCTTGAGATTGTCTGGAACAGTACATCTTTGGAATGATGAGTTAATGAAAGCAGTGATAAATGGGGCTAGTTCGTGAGAAGCTTCCTTGATAGTGGGGGCTGGGCAGGAGTCTCCTTGGCAGTTAGAGGGTTTAAGTTTGTTAATTATGTTTTCAACCTCAGTGATCGTTAGAGGGGAGAAGGCGAAAGGAGTTAGCAAGTGGGGCGGCGACATGGTGGTGTGGGTGGGCAGTTTGGGCAGGAAGTTGGGTTGGAGGCAACTTTGTTTAATGTTGATTTTAGTTTGAAGTGTGGTTATTTTACCTAGGAGTGCCTTTTGAATGTTAGCACACCAAGTGCTGTCTTTAATGCAGACATCCAGGGGGTGACAGGGGTCTCAAGTTCCTTGAGAATCTTGAAGAGCTCTTCAGTGTTAGACTCAGCTTGTGTGATGCGTTTGTTAAAGGTGTCATTTTTTGCTTGGAAGATGGCTTCCTTGTAGCTGAGGGATACTAATGTGACACTGGCCTTATTGGAATCAGTAGGGCGGGTTTTCCAGCGAGCTTCAGCGGATCGCTTCTCTTTTCGCAGTAATCTCAGTTGTGGTGTGAACCACGATTTGAGATGAGTACATGGTTTGGGTTTCCTTAGTTTGAGAGGAGCAATAGTGTTCAAGGCTTGGAGCATGGCCTGGTTGTAGGTATCAACTAATCTTGTAGGATCGGAGAAGGCCGCAGAAACATTATTTAGAATTGGTAGGATGAGAGGTAGAAGCCTGTCTAATGTAATATTCCTTTTATTTCAAGTGTGAATAGCAGGTGCAGGATCTTGTTTGGGGGGATGAGCATTGGCTTTTATGTTGAAGGTGATTATGTGGTGGTCTGACCACGTGCAGGATGAGTTAGATTGTACGTTAATGTTGCAATTTAAGTCGGTAAGCCAGTCAAGGGTTCTCCCCTTAATGTGTGTGGGTTCCTGAATGTGGTGAGAGAAGCCTAAGTCTGACAGGGTGTTAGAAATGTCCAAGGCTGTGGTGTCATTGGGGTCTTGGAAGCAAAGGTTGAAATCGCTGAGTAAGATGATTTGGGAGTTGGTTTTGGTTTTGTCTGCGATGATGGTGGTAATATCATCAGCAAAGGAGGTGATCGGTCCAGGAGGTCGGTAGATCAGGTGGATGGTGGCCGTTAGGTTAGGTGAGATAGGGAGTTTAACTGAGAGTAGTTTTGCTGATGGAATATGTTGGTGCGAGAGTGCTCTAATGAGGATCAATCTTTTGTGAATGATGGCAACGCCTCCACCTTTAGTTTGACTCTTGTTGCGATCGCATCTAATGATTGAGTACTCTGTTGGAAGGGCGAGGGCTAGTAACGGACCTGAGGCTGCGTGAAGCCAAGTTTCCGTAATAGCCAGGAGATCAAGATCTTGGGTGGTAATAAAATCAGCGATATCAAGAGCGTGTGCAGTAAGGGACCTGGCGTTAATCAGGGCACACTTGATCAGTCTTTTGTTACTTGAGTGTTGTGAATAGGTGTGGATGGCGGTGGGGTATTGGATAAGCTGTTAGGTGGTTGTGAGGGTAGAATAATAGGTTCACTCAGCTTTTATGTGTGATAGGTTGGGTGATGGAGTCTGGAGCCTAATCTGTGGTTCCGAAGGTGCAGTGCACAGGGTTGGTTAGATGTAGATTTAGTGGCAAAATGTTCCAGCCATAGCGCCGGGGAGTTCAGATAAGGGTTGAGAGGTGGTGTTAAAGCAGTTGGTGTTGGGGCGGATTTCTGTTGTTTGTGTTGCTGGTCCTGAGTGAGAGGGGAATTGCAAGTGCTCTGGCAGGTTGGCTGTTTATGCTCAAGATGGCTAAGGGGTTTAGACATAGTGTTGTAATCCATTTTAGGGGAGGTAGTATGGTAGTGGGGGTAATGCACATTGATATGTGCTAGGGCTAGTGAGAGTAATGTGTATAATATAGCGAGGTAGCACAAGGTGGGAAAATAGTTACACATAGTGATCTTGAGATTGGGTTAATAGTTAAATGAGTCTGTGCTCACCAGATGTAGGTACTGTATGAGGCAGCTCGACCTTTGGAACGTAGGATGTGGGTGTCAATGTTATAGCCTATTTGTTCAGCGTATGTTTGCGCAGTGTCACTCAGTATGCTGAAGTGGTGGGGCAGGGTGAGAGTGGCCAAGGCGCTCGCAGTGACAATTTTGCCAGAGGTGGCAGCTAGTGTGAACCTCTTTGGGGTGAAGCATGTAGCAATGGCAGAATCCGATAGGACATGCATGAGCAGTGTGCAGCACAAGATCAGTAATGGCGGAGCAGATAGGGTATACATGTACAATCAGCTAATATTTGTTGGTTGGTTGATCTGGTGTGACAGAGCCGTGTGAGAGAGCTGGGCAGGATGAATATAGCACACGCGTGGAGCAGACTAGGCTAGTAAGTCAAAACAAATTTGCGCAGCAGGGGGAGTCATAAAATATGCCATACTAGAATGCAGGTTTAGCTTGATACACGAGTGAAGGCAGACAGACATAGGCAAATCAATCAAGCTGGCACATCAAATCAATCAAGCTGGCACAGCAGACAAGTACACTTGGCATTCGTGAGGTGAGCAGATATAGCCATTAATTGACTAATGCAGCAGGCAGTGGTAGGCAATATAGTGTTTGAGTCAGTAAATATTGCAGGTGCACACCACGCAAGATCAAAGAAAGTGCACAAACGTATAGGCTAGGATGCGTGATCCAGAGCAACATGTGAAACAAAGCGGGGGAGTAGGAGCAATGAAGTACGCTCATGAGACTAGCAGACATGTGATAAGCGATAGGGATATACAGATGCAGGGGACAAACGTATGGAGGGCAATGGGATGTCTACAGCGTGGGACAGACGCGGTGACCAGGATTGGGCAAATACATAGGTGTACATTGGAGAGGGTAATGTACTCTTTTTTAAAAGCATGTGCGTCAGGCAAACTATATAGTAGCGTGCATATTGCCACCAGCAACATACGGAGCAAGACGGAGAGAATCCAGCGATCATACATGCAAACAGTTTATATGGAATGAAGAAAAGTTATGTGCACCAGAGTTCGAATATGGAAATCTGCATTACATGGAGCAGACGTAGTCAGAATCACACAAGAGACAATAATAGCAGTGCAGGCAATACAATTGGTACAATGAGGACACAGTACAGGCGAGTGCATGTATTAGAGCATGAGTAATCTGTGATGTTGAAATCAGGCTGAGACGAGTAGGGTAGCACGCCAGGAGTGGTTTTCATGTGAATTTAAGAAATGTTTAAGGCTACTTACCCGGGTAGGCTGTGGACAACGAGTGACTGGAGGCGCACGGACAGAGTTCCTGGCCCTGGCCTCTGTAGTCTCTGGACAGGCTTGGTACAGGACCAGTTCCTTGTAGTGTGCCCCACCCCCTCCCGATTGGGTCTGCTCATTCCCAGTGGACAGCTGCCACGGTTTTTAAAGGCGCCATTTGTTCGCACCCTTCTTTTCGGTTTGACCGTTCATCCCAGGCTTCTCCTGTATTGCTTGTTCTACCGGAATTGTGTTATTTTTCTTCCCCTCTTCTTCTGACTCAGGGACCTTTCAACTTGTCCCCTCCCTTTCCTTTCACAGTAGACCATTCCCAAGGCTTATATCCCTGATGTCGTGCTCTGCGTCCTTGATCCACGCAGTCCATCTCTTCCACTTCCAGGCCCCGGATTGCCAGGCCTTCAGCACAAGTGGTGACTCTCTGCGGTCTTCCCTTCCAGGGGAATAGCAGACCGAAGGAAAGGTCCATTCATTGAGGACTTTTTTTCCACCAATGTTCTCGTCACCGGCCCCATTGCTCTTCTTTTCTGAAGTGTGGTAGATGCCAGATCTTGAAATAGGCTTACGTGCGACCCGTTAATCGTGATCGTGGCCTGTCCCCTAGCCGCCCTGCAGATTCTCTCTTTCTCTTCATAAGACGCTAATGCCACCAAAACGTCCTTCAGTCTGTTTCCCTCTCTGCTCCTCTTAGGTCCCACTGTGTGTATATGGTCTATCCGGATCTCCTCTGGGGTTATTTCTGTCAGCAGGGGAGCAAAGCACTGCTGTATCATTTATTTCAGGTCTGCATCAGAGTTTGCCTCTGCCAGTCCCTTAATTCTTGTGTTAGAGCGTCTTGAACGGTTTTCTAGCCCTTCACTCTGAATTTCCAGATTATGGATTTCCAGATCTGTCGCACTTCCTTTTCCACTTCCGATAAGCCTTGTTCTGCCAAGTCCACCTTGTTTCCCAGGAAATTAATATCTTCTCTGATTTCTTTCATGGAGCTCTTCCTTCAGGCATGCCATTTGTTCCTGCAGGGATACTGTCAGCCTCTCCTTCATGCCCTTCAAGCACTTTTGCAGATCGTCTTTGCTGTGGGCCATTTCTCGGATTGCCTGGAGGTCCTCCCTGGCCTTTTGTAATGGACCAGATTCCCCTGAGGCCGTCTTCGCTGGGGACAATTGCCAACCCCTTTCTAGCTGGCCTCTCCTGGCATTCTTTGTGGTGGTCAGCAGCACTGGGGTCTGCTTCCCCTTCGTTCCTGGTCCCTGCTTGACCACTTCAACATATATTATGACCCCTGCAGCATTTAATTATTCTTTGTAGAAGTTCCCTGCTGTCGCAGTTATTTCTCCTCCTCCAAAGTACCCCGGTTTCTTTCCTTTGTTGTCAAGGGCCCCTGCTTCTCCCTCCGGTCCTGTATCAGTCTTGCACTTTTTTATGTCCACAGTATTGTGGTGGTTAAAGTTGGGGGGACTTGTGTGCAAGTTACCTGTAGCTACAGGTCCTGCTTCTAGGGTCGTTTTCCCAGAGTCTTAATCCTTTAGTGGCTCGTCACAATGCAGCCTAGGTATCTCCAATTCATCGCCCTTAATGTAAACTGGCCAGTGTAGATACAAGTTGATCTTCCCTTCACTGCAGCTCCATGCCGTATAGGAGGTCCCTTGCTGGTCCCGCCTGCCTCTCCGGAATTATATTGTACTCCGCCTGTAATGCGGGGCGTGATGTCCACTTACTGCAGGGGGCTGTGTAACTATGCCTTCAAGCCTTTCGTCTCACCGGAACCTCCCAGCCGCTCGCCAGCTGTATAATACTATGGCGCACGTATGCCGCGTATCGGTGCTCTTCCGCACCGGCGTGCTTCTCCTAATGCAGGGACCCTTACTGGAGTCGGGGCTCCTCCTCTCCTTTCCACTCTCGTACCGCTGCAAGGCGAGGGCACCTTTTTACCTAATCTACTCCACCGGAGCACCTCTTCTTCCACTCCGGTTCCTTCAGCTTGGCTCTTCTGGATGAGCTGATCGCCACAGCTCCTCCCCCGACGGGATCCGCCTCCTCTCACGTTGTCCACACTCGACTCTCCTGTACGAGGGTGTAACGCTTACCTGGACTCCTCTGGAGCGTAATGCCTTCTTATCCAGTGCATCTGTTACTTGGGCACTTTTAGGATTCCTTTTCTGTGTAAACGACAATAATAACAAAAGAACTACTATAATATCTATTCTTTCTGGGAAATTACTGTATAGCAGTGTGCCTTTGGTAATCCATCCCTTCTCACCTGTGTTTATGTTTTGTGGAGCTCTCCATCCTGTATTCAATAGGGGTGCGTTGGAATGACGAAATTTGAACTTGGAAGGCTGCAGTGTTCAATGGACTCTTGTCTTTATAATGTCCTTGCTTTTCTAGAGTTGTCTTTGGTAGGTATTTGCTGAAAATATGATAGTTTGTTAGATTCTGAATTGTCCCTACGTTGGAGAGATCTCACTTTGTAATATTTTTCCCTTAATCTTGCAGGTTCTTGGATTTCGGAAAGGTTAGTGACTGCGGAAGGACTGCCAAATTACTCAGGATGAAGAAACGTTTAAAAAAAGTAAGTTCGTCTATGCCGAGTAATTGCAGCCTTCAGGGAAGAGCGCAGTAAAAACTAAGCAGTGAAAACGTGAAGAAACTTCAAGTACGTAACTTAGTTAAACTTCTTCTTTCTTATTTCTTTTCAGTTTGTTCATTAAATGAAATATCTTTTGTTTGCAGGTTTTCAGAAAAGCTGAGGAAGAAATACCTTCGGAAGATGCAGAGACTGCTGAGGAAACGTCTGAATGAAGGTACTGGGACTGAAGACTGCTGCGAAGAAGATGCTGCGGCTGTGAGGGAACTTCTGACAGAAGATGCTGCGGCTACGAACAAAAACAGCTGACTGGAGAAACGCTTCAGAAATACTTTGGTTCGGTAAGTCTTTTCAAACACTATGGAATTTTGTTGTTTTTTTCTGTGAAAACTAATGTCTCTGTTTTTCTCCTTTGACAGGTTCTGTGAGGAGAGATGCCGGTAGCGTTACCCGCTGTCAGCGGAGCAGACGTGAAGTGAGCGCTCCAGCTGAGGCGGGGCTTAAGTAGCTCCCTCTGCAATAGGTATAGAGTGTGCTGTAAATTATCAATGGACCTAGCGGCGGCCATGTTTAGTGTATGAAAACCACTGTAAGCACTATGAGAGCCTATGAGTGCACATGCTAAGAATGGTACAAATGCCAGTTGTGCCAGGCTTGTACCCACTGTTGACCTGCTGACTGATGTGATGTCCCTTGCCTTTCCTGTATGCCTGAATGGGAACTGTGCTCATTTACTGGGATCATGACAGAGGGATCTCCACCCGCTGAAGAGCCGAAATCTGCTTCTCCTATTGCTCGCAGTCAGCTGTGCTTTCGCCACTCTAAGTCACACGCGGGGTGCGAATTCCATATCCCTGTTACACTGCTGTTCTTGGCCTGCATTGTACACCTTTCATAGGCCTTGTCTGGAGGGTTTCATGTGTTAAAATCGCTGCAAAAATGGCAGTTTACACAACAAATCGCGGCAAAAAGGCTGTGGTTTTGCCGCCGCAATCCATGTAAAGGATGCGGGGGACACCCCCGCTACCCCCAGACCCATTATACCATTTAAAGGGAGCGGGGGACACTCCTGCAACCCCTGGTCCCCTTAAATGGTATAATGGGATACACCTTTACCGGGTCAAACCACGATTTTTTTGTAAAGGTGACATTTTTGCCACAATTTTATTACTGCATACCGTCAGGAGCTCATGAGAGTGCGACTTCACTCTCTGGCAGCCATCTTGGAATCTGAATCACACTTTTAATATGTTCATCCTTTATCAGATTGTGATAAACTACTTTTGGACCTCTAAAATGTCGTCCTGTTGATTTTTATGTGTTATGTTATGCTACATTATGTTACTCAGGTTTTATGTGAATTTCAAACTACCACAAATCATACTTTTACGGTGTCTTTTGTAAAAAGCATACTTCGCTGATAGTAGAGTGGAGGCTACATTTTGGACTTCTAAAATGCCATCTTGTGATTACTAAATCTCAGACACTCTCCCATGGCACTTGTAAATTTAAGAAAAAAGGTGCCAGTACAGAAGAATTACCAAAAGGGGCCCTGCTGAGCAGTTATTGGTAGAAGGGCTTGGGTGGGGGGTGAATTTGGGGATGGTGCTGGGTGTGACAATGGTGCATTAAATGGCAATGCTGCCATCTGTTTTAAGTTTCTCTTTTTGATTACTGTTAGAATGTAGTGTTTGCCAGCCTGCCCTTTTTCCTTTAAACAATGTTGTTTCCTCTGTAAGTTTTCATGAAAATAAAATCCTGTATGCTTGCACCGTCTGCCCATCAAAATAAGAAAACAACAATAGCAAGGCCTCAGGGTTCATAAATTAAGCACCGGAAAGCAACATTGGTCAGCTAGCCTGGACTAGAAAAAATGTAAAATAATGAATGTTATATGGCATAGACTAGGATTAACACATTTGACTGGCTGGGCTAATGGTGTAAAAAGGCATTATTCCTCTTTCTTTTCCCTCATATATAAGTCATATTTAATCAGGCAGTTAGAAAATTACCCTCAATGGAAGAAAGAACTAACATGTCTATTTTTAGCCCAAAGTTTTCATTGTTCACATTTTCCGATCAGGAGGCACAGGAAAGATCCTGACCCCAATGTGCCCCAAACAAAATTAGGGGCACAGGTGCCATTATAAGTCTACATAGATTTAAAGTACATGCACCATTAAACAAATTGCTGTCTATAAATGTGGTCACTTTTATGTGAGGAGGGAATCACAGCTCACAAGTGATATTGCCACAAGTGCGCCAAAAGACAATTCAGTATTCATTGTGTGCAATTTAATGATGCACTGAAGCGACATGGGTAAACATGGAGACCATGAATTGCATACACGTCACTGGAAAGCACAGCATGCACAGACAAAAAGGAGAAAAGGTAATGGCGCGGCAAGGGTACAGCCGGAGCACACATCAGGCTGGTATGTCAAGAAAAGGCAGACCACCTCACCTTGCCCTCACCTCTCCCCTAGTCCCCCCTTTTGAGTAAAAATGGCTGTTGGTGGGCAGGGCAATTGTTCCCTTTCTACAGGAGAATCCCTGTGTGGATAGATCACACCTTGTGCATATTATAAACCCTTACAGCCCGACACCCTCCCTATTTCTAGAAGGACAGCCTAGTTCAGACCTATTCATACCTTGGTATCATCAGTGAGTTCTGGCAAAAAGCTTTCCTAGGGGTCCGGACAAAGAGCAGTACCCAGTAAGCGGCAGGAGATACTGCAAATTCGAATTGTAGTGTTTCTGGTCCACCCATTCTATCCTCCCCAGCCTCAACCCTATGTTTTACTCTACCATCACACTTCTCTTCAACCTTCCTGCAGCCGCAGCACCCTTTAGGCCTACGAGCTGGGGCACCCATTTTCATGGGACACTGTACTCCTCCTTTTAACTTCCTGCTCCTCATTCCACAATGAAGAAGTGCTGGCAAGCTGTCAGCATCATTTTGCAATTGAGGTTATGGAACAGCCTCAAAGTTAGGCGACGGTTGCAGTTAGAAGGG
Source organism: Ambystoma mexicanum (assembly GCF_040938575.1). NCBI lineage: Eukaryota > Metazoa > Chordata > Amphibia > Caudata > Ambystomatidae > Ambystoma > Ambystoma mexicanum. The sequence goes on along the minus strand of NC_090927.1, from coordinate 741,445,903 downwards.
CTTCCATTTTGGCCTGGGGACTTTACGGATAGTGGAAGACACTAGGATTGACCTCCAAGAAAAATTATCATGGATTCTGGCCCTTACCCTGATCGCCTGACAACACTGTCCTATGGCTCGACGGTCTTTGCCCAGACAGAGAAAAGCCCCAGTTGGCCACTGATCATTGCACCTGAGTAAATTAGAGTGAGACTTGAGACGTCACTCAGCGTGCCAAGCTACATATTAAGGCAGTTGAAAGAGGTGCTGTGGGTCTTTATATCTCAAGTGACTGATTGTATTAACAAAACGTTCTTGCCACCCATAATCCTTAGTGCCTAGCTTTTGGTAATAAGTGGAGTCTCAAGAATCCACTCTTCTGCATCTGCCAATTAACAGATCCTTGTGGCACATAGGGTAAAATGTATCTATTTTAGAGAGAGTGGGAGAGAGACAGACTCTCTATTTTGCTCGCTCATCTTTCTCATCTTGGTCCATGGCGTACTGTTTTGGACTGGTTTCAATCTTATCTCACTAACTGTACCTTCTCGGTCTCTTGGGCTGGCCTTTCCTCTGATCATTCTTTCCTTTTCATCCTTCTCGGACTATATTTACTCCTCCTCTCAGCATGTCTGCTAGTTTTCCAATCTTGGATGTCGTCTCGCGATTTACACCTTAATCCACCAAAAACCGAAGTACTTTTCCCTCCTGCTTTCACCATTCCTCCCCCTCTTCCTCCACCTTTGACATCTTATCCCCCTTCTTTACTCCTTATCTCTACCTCAGCTCGTAATCTTGGAGTCATTTTCCACTTCTCCCTTTCATTCTCCACTCATATTTCTTCTATCTCCCGCTCCTGCCGATTTCAACTTTTCAATATCCGTAAATCCTGCAGTTCGTAACTTTTCATGCATCCAAAATACTAATTTCCTCCTTAGTCTTCTCCCATGTATTCTATTATGCTTGCTTACTACTAGGTCTTCCTGCCAACCATCTTACTCCACTCCTCTCTATTTATCATTCTTCGATCTGCGTTCTTTGCACTCCTTCTCCTTATGATTCTTTTTCCTCTTCTTTGCATTCTCTTCGGTGGCTGATCTTTGAAGTCCAACGTCTTTTTTCATTTCTCTGCTTACTATTTAAATGTCTCTACGATCTTGCTCCCCTCTATCTCTCTTCCTTAGTCTCTTTTATTTTCCTTCTCGTTCCCTTCACTCCCAGTCTTTCTTTCTTCTAGTTGTCCCTCATCCTCCCTGTGCTTCATCTTGTTTGCGCTAGATTAAAAGAGTATTTGCTTGGTAAATGATTTTAATGTCATATCCTATTGCTGAACCATTTTGACCTCTGTGAAGCGCTTAGGTGTTATACGCTTTACAAATAAAAACAAAATACAAATAATACAAATGGGACTTGTCTACAACCAGCCAGTGTTTGTAGTGTGGCAAGGACATCAGGTTATAAGGAAATTACCAGGTGTTTCTATGACTTCTAATGCATTGCAATTTCGTTCCAGCATTTTTGCATGCTTTGCTATGCCATGTTATGATCTGCTATACGTGGTTTCAGGTTTGTCTGCCCATCAAGTTCACCAACTGATCCCTGAACTTACCTGCTCCAATTCGAGATTCAAACACAAAATGTGCATACCAACAACGTCACCTAGACATGACAATTGGAAACCCCATTCAACAGACATCAAACATGGGAACGCTGCATTTCTACAACTAACCTACTCCACACGCACATCTGTCCCCACTAATCTCACCGACCCACCTCTCTTTCAGATCTGCCAGAGTGCACGTATGCCAATAACATGAGATGACATTATTATTATGGTCTGTGTGACCTTTTTAAGATGTGCAATGCATCTCACACATAGGTTCTGAGCCCTGTTTGTGGGGTGTTGGGATAACTGGATTGATTTTAGAACTGCATTGTGCAATTATTTTTTTTGTTTTAATGGAGACATCCGACTAAAGACATTTGATTGATCGATTGGTGCGTTAAACCAGGTATAAGTAGACTTTTTCTATAGCACAACCAGAATGAAATCCATAGTAGGTAATCCAAGTGTTGCCAGTTAAGCTAAATAAAGCACAGTGAGATCAAGTGGTTTGCAGAGGATCACTTCATGTTGACAAGTGGGAAGGTGGGAAGAACCCTGATTTGTTTCCAGGTTATCCGGTTTTCAATGTATTGATATTGATATTTTATTTCTATCGCGCTCATACACATGTGTTTTAGAGCGTGACAAGGCAAGGGAGGGGAACAGGTGAGTACAAAAACAACGATCTTACTAGGCCCAGTGACATTGAGAACACGCAAGTGCATGGGAGAGGGAAAGGGGAAAGTGCAAGGGACAGGGGAGAAGTGGAAAGTGCTGAGCAAAGGATACAGATAAATAATAATTAATGAATAAATAGTAAAAAGCAACCAACATTGCTAGTGCAGCCAACAGGTGGCAAGTGCTAGCTATGAAGCAACAGACAGGTTGTGTCTGATAAGTGCAGAAAGAAGGGCGGGGGGTGTATGGTTACAGATACAGACCCCAGTGCAAGGGATCGCCAGGAGGCACTGCGGGTGGATGGCAGGGTGAGCAGGTACCAGGGTCCGAAAGTCAAGAGTAATCCAGGTGCACAGTGCCAAGACTGAGCAGATAAGCAGGGGAGAGGAGGAGAGAAGGCAGAAGCAAAGAGGAAGGTCTTGAGGTGCTTATCGGAACCGGAGATGGTTCTCCTCAAGTTTCAGAGTGGCAGGGAGGCTGTTGGGGAGGGAGGCCCCAGCCAAAGACAGAGATCTCCCCCAGCTCGTTTCTTTGAGCCAATGGAGAGATTTCAGGGCTGGAAAAGATACAATCCCAGGGCTTGAGGCCGAGGACAAGTCGCGCAGTCCTGTTCTTGATAAGTTGCAGAGGGCGGACGGGGAGAAGCAGGTAGATTTAGAAAGAGGCTGTTACAATCCAACCTAGAAAGAATCAGGGCTCGAGAGGCAGTGAGCTTCTGGGGAAGGAAAGGAAAGGCAGAGTACCTCTGAGGAGGTGGAGTAGGAAGTTTGACTTTTTTGAGACATCTTAGATGTGGGCAGAGAAGGAACGCGTGGAGTCAAAGATGACCCTGAGGTTCTTAGCCTCACAGGTGGGAGTAGGAGGAAGGCGAAGGGAGGCCAGCCAGAGAGTGACAGGAAATGAGGGTGGGTGTGCCGATGAGAGGATCTCCGTCTTGCTAGCATTCAGGCAGAGATTGTTGGCAGCACACCAATCCTGAATGGCAGATAGGCAGTCAGAGATGAGAGAAGGAGAGGAGGTGGCCGAGGAGCTGGTCGAGGGGAGCCTGAAAATTAGTTGAGTGTCATCAGCAAAGCACTGAAAGTTGGAGCAGAAAATGTCAATGCAGTGGTTGAAAGTTGTCAGGTATTTGTTGAAGAGCCAGAGTGAGAGGTTAGACCCCTGGGCAATACCGCAGGTAGAAAGGGAGATAGATGAAAGAAGGACCCAAGTTGGACTTGGGAGGGTCGATCAGAGAGAAAGGAGGTCAGCCAGGACAGAGCCTGATCGGTGATACCAGGTTGTCACGGAGACGGTTGAGCAAGATGGTATGATTGACCTTGTCAAAGGCAGAAGAGAGATCGAGTAGGATGAGGACAGAGGGGATGTTAGAGTCAAGGTTGGAGAGCAGATCTTCCCGTATGCACTAAAGCAAACCATCTCCTGCCCCATGTTTAGTTCTAGAAACAGCATGAAATCCTTTCTGTGTAGCTTCCTTTAAACATCTAAAATAGTACAATACGTTAGAAAAAGCATGCATGTGCAGGCAGCAAATCACATAATAAATTGCCCTGAAAATCTATTTGAAATCTTTAAGCGTTAGGCAAAATAAGCATGTTTCTAAACACCCTCGAAGGGCCCAGGCGTACAACACACAATGCAAAGCTGCACAATTATTACAAGGCATTCTGTATATTAAAAATGCATGTGAATGGATCCCTATAGAAGCAAGTAAAATACAAGGAAGGGACACAAATAATATTTAAGTTCAAATCAGTGAATTCCAGTGATATACAATAAATACCTACATGAGAAGTTTAGATACTTAGTCAAACAAACCATGCGTCCACATATCAACAGCAGTGATAAACTGCTAAAAGGGAAAGTGAATGAGACATTGGGCCTGATTCATGGAAATGTTTTATAATGGTGTAATCCCATAGGAAAATGTTCTGTGAATCAGGGCCATTGTGCCTACGAAGCCCGTTCTCTGGTAACATCTTAAAGTACTCTAAAGGTCATGCGGGCACAGTCAGTTTGAACTGGTTTTCACTTTCAAATGTTAAACCAGTCAGCGTTGCACACTTGCAGCTCCCTCCCTTCAAAAAGACTTGGAGCCCGAAACAAAGAAGAAAGTGGCCATAGACATCTGGCAGAGAGCCTGGCATGGGGGACCGTGATTTTTTGTCGATGTTGCCACTTGTAAGGTGCTTAGAAGCTGACATGGCGCTAAGTCTTCTAAAAATTGAAATCTTTTCAAACTATTACTCTTGACCAAGTGATACCAAAGTTATATACAACAAAATGATTATCATTACAATTATTTATTTATTTAATTTTATTTAGGCATTTATATGAGCGCACCAAGCCCATAAGCATGTAGGCACTGGTTAGAATCAGACAGGAGAAAAAAAGGGGAACAGAATCAAGGGGGTAGGAGAACGGAGTCTTAGTTAAAGAGGTATGTTTCGAGCCTCTTTCTGAATTTGGCATATGATTTTTTGTATCAGAGGTGGCCAGGGAGCACATTCCAGAGTGCAGGGGCACGGACTGGGAAGCTGGACCCCCATGCTATTTTGTAGTTGAATCTGGGGGTGGCTAGGTGGTTTTAGTAGGCCGAACATTGCGGCCTCGCCAGTGAGCGTCTTGAGAGTTTTTTGCCAGGCAGGAGAGGGCGTTGTTTGAGAGGCAGCGGTGTGTGATGGACAAGATCTTGAAGTTGATCCTGTTATTCACTGGGAACCAGAGAGCAGATCTCCTGGCTTCCGATATGTGATCAAGCTTTCCAATGTAAAGTGCTGCTCTAAGTGCATTGTTTTGAACTGTTTGTAGTTTGCACAGGTTTTTGAGCAAATGAGGGCACGAGCAACTTCAAGTCGGTTTTTGTGGATAAAAAAGGTTTATTGGCGGTGATGAGCTTTGTGGCGTATCCCGATGTTGAGGCAATGTGGGTGGTTTGACATGTCATGTTCAGGGAGGAGTACAGGTATACGCTGAGGGTTTTTACAGCCGCGGCGACGGGGATGATATGGCCACAGATGGAGAAATATTTGTAGTCCTGAGGGAGCGTAGCTAGCCGCGCCCGGGGGCCCACAAGAAGAAGCTCCATCTTCTCGTCATTGAGACAGAGGCTGTGTGTAGCCATCCAAGTTTGGATCGTCTTATAGAGGGAGTTGACCTAGAGTGAGTTATGTGCATAATTGCATGAGAGGGGATGAGGATCTGGGTGTCATCCACATAGTGAGTGTATGAGATGCCTAGCAAATTCAGGTGGTCAAAGAGAGGTTTGGTGTATATGTTATATAAGGTCGGGGAGACGCAGGAGCCTTGTTGTACGCCACATGCTGTGGATGGTTTAGACACCGAAAGCTTTGCCAGCAAAGAGCCGGAAAGTCCTGTCAGTGAGAAACGAGGGGACCCATTTGTCTGTGTCAGGCGAGAAGTATGCTGAGGATGTGAGGTGGTGGTACAGTGTACTGTGGTGGACCAGATCAAACGCAGCAGGTGGGTCCAAGAGTAGGAGCAGAGAGAGGTTGCCTTGGTTGTTAGCATCATTAAGCTGATTTTAGGTATAGTAGTGCCGTCTCAGTTCCATGTTTAGCCGAGCAGCCGGACTGTCGGGAGACTAAAATGTGGTGAAACTCTAGGAAGTCATGGATTTGTAGGTAAGCAGCCCTGTCGATGATCTTTAGCAAGAAAGGGACTGTGGTGATGGGTCGGTAGTTGGTGGGGATAGTTGGGTCAGAGGGTATCTTGAGGAGAGGCTAAGATTCTTTGAGGGCCAGAGGGACGGTGCAAGAAGCGAAGGAGGAGTTGATGATGGCGGCGATAAGTGGGAGAAGGGGTTCGGCATAATACTTCACGATGGAAGCTGGGCAGGAGTCATCTTTGCATTCAGAAGGTTTGAGGCCTAGATGATGTTTCCAAGGGTGCAGTCGCTGATGGGTTGGAACTCGAAGGGAGGAAAGTCCTAAGTTTCTGCAAGTGGGGGGTGGAGTGGCCGGGGTGTTGAGTCGTTTGGTTGCAATCTTTTGTTGTAAGAGAGCGATTTTGTTGGTGAGGGTGTCTCGGACGACGCTACACCAGGCGTTATCTTTCGGGATGGTGGTGGGGAAAAAGAGGGTCTACAGCTCACAGAGGAAAGCAAAATGTTTGCGAAAGCCAGAGGACGCTCTGGAGATCCTGTCATTGTAGGTGGATGCCTGTCCTCGTGAAGGGATTGTCTGAAATGGCGGGAAGTGTTTGCAAAATGAACTCTGTTTGCTGTGCTAGGTTCTTTGTGCCAGGTGGTGTCGGCTTTGCTCGTAGGAAACTATGATTTGGTGTGCACCAGGAGTTAAGGTGTTGAATGTTCTTTTGCTTCTGGGTTTTGAGGGGGCCAGGTGATCAAGGGTGTTAGTGAGCAAGTCATTGTAGTGTTGTACCATGGAGGTGGTGTCCTTGGAGTAAGGGAGGGAGTACCTAACGAGAGGGATGATGCGGTTGCTTGTTAGGGTGCAGGACCTGCGAGCCAGGATGGTGGGTGGTTTGGAGGGAGTTTGGGGGGCTGGGAAGCCAGGGCAGTTTGGGGTGGGGATGGAGAAGAAGATGGTGTTGTGGTCAGACCATGGGCAGTGGCAGTTGGAAAAGATGCTAGCATTGCTTTTGTGGTCCACAATCCAGTCCATCGTGCAGCCCGGGGTATGGGTGGGTTCAGAGACTAGTTGGTTGTAGTCTAAGGCTGCCATGGAGTTCGCCAGAGTGGCAGCATCTGAGTCCAGAGGGTTGTTATAGCCGAGGTTGAGGTCACCCAGGATAAGGAGTTGGGTGGAAGGTTTCAGATTGGTTAGAGCTAGCTGGAAGAGGTCATCCTCAAAGGTAGCAAGTGGGCCAGGCGGCCAATAATAGACGGTGACAGAGGCGTTGGCAGAGCTTTTGATTTTGGCAGAGGTGATTTCGCAGTTGGGGCGAGGGGCTGTTTTTGAGGGTGTAGTGAGATAGTGTCTTTGTAGGTCAGGGCGACACAGCTCCCCTTTTCTGTGTTCTGTCACAGCAAAATAGGGCATATATGCGAGGGGCCGCTATGGAGAGTGCTGGGCCAGAAGAGGGTGTGAGCCAGGTTTCAGCGAATGCGAGGATGTCTAGATTGTTGTCTGTGAGGAGGTCATGGATATCGTTTGCATGTGCCACCAGAGATCTGGTATTGAGTAAGGTGCAGTGCAAGGGGAGGGTTGGGGGCTCCAGAGTAGGTATGGGGCATCAGCCTGGGTGGTGTGAATGGCTGATATGGTGTTGTTGGGGTTGGGAAGAGCAGAGGTCAGGTGGAATCTTGGGTGATGTGAGGTGCAGTATTTTAGATAGTCATTTCGCTCTAATTCGGAAGGGTGAGTGAGAAGTCGCTGGGGCTGGTTGTGCGTGAGGTAAGATGTGTGATGCGGTCACAGAGTGGGCAGGGGGTGGACTTAGCTTGGTCTGGCATTTTGCCAGCTAGAGTCCAATGGACATCCTGGTTGTGTGTGGGCATGTGTAGGGCCCGGGATCCCAGTGAGGAAGAGGCCTTTCTTGCAGTGGAGTGTGAGGAGCGTGCGCTTATTTATTATTTTCTTGTTAGGCACTTTTACAGCAAATTAATTCTGTTTCAAAGAAACCAGTGGTTGGTGGCACCTCCTGGGTTGCCTGGTAGTTGATGTGGTGGTGGTTGGAGCAGGAGGGGCTGTGGCCTGTGGGGGCCTGGGTTCCTCCAGTGTGGGGCGAGCAGCAGTTGGTGTGAGGTGAGCTGGGGTGTGCAGAGTGGTGTAGCCATGAATGTCAGACTGACTGGATGGTGGTTTCTCATTGCCTTCGGTGCGGAGGAAAGCATGGTTGTTGGGTGGACAGGGGGTCCACTGGGTCTTGGGGGCATGGCTCGTCTCAGTCGGCGTAGTAGAGAACCAAGGTAGGAGTGGTGGGAGCATGACTGGCGCAGTGCCCTGGGCGAAATGGCGACCCCCTTGCCCACCGCGCGCCCCTGGTTAACGGGGCGTGGCGGGACCAGGATGGGCAACTTTATATATATATATTTTTAACTTCCTCGCTCAGGCGAGGAGGTTAAATAGGGCGCGTTAGCACCCCATTGTCATTGAATGAGCCTGCCGCTGTGGGTGCATTCAATGACAATGAGGCGCCTGCCACGCCTTCTGCCACTATGCCAGCTCGGGGGAGCACTTTAAAGACTCCCCCGAACTGGCGTGGTGGGGGAGGCTAATGGCGCCTTTTCTTATGAAAAGTGCCTGCGGCGGAGGGGCGCATTTAAATGCACCCGCTGCCGCGGGCACATTTTACAGTAAAAGGACGCCTACCACGCCTTCTCCCACAACTCCAGCTCGGGGGAGGCCTTGAAAGACTCCCCCCGAGCTGGCGTGTCAGGGGCTAATGGCACCCTGCAGGGCGCGCCGGGCGGTCGCCCAGCTCGCCCCCCCTATAGGCCGGCTCTGGGTGGGAGGAAGGCAGGGAGCGGGTCTGCTAGATGTGATGCCGGCGCAGAGCAGGCTGTTTCGACCTACTGTGTGGGGCAGGATGGATGTGGTATGAGTGGGCGCATGGTTGGGTGAGAGTTGGTGGTGCGGTCGGAGGTGTGCATGAGGTAATGCCAAACAGTAAGGATGTTGCACTCGGGGTGCGATCAGGGACGTCATTTCACCAAAATGCCAGGGGTAGCGGAAGTGACATCACAGTGCCACACCCCCAAGAGTGACATCACAGGAAGTGATGTCATTTGACCACACCCCCACAGGAAGTGATGTCATTTGACCACACCCCACAGGAAGTGATGTCATTAGACCACGCCCCCACCATGACATCACAGGAAGTGGCCTAATAAAGCATTATCGCTCAGTGCATTAAGAAAAAAATGGTTACGATATCAGTGTATTGTGACATTTCATACAAGAATGGATCATCAAAAGGAGCCAGGGCTGCGGAACCGCCCGGGTAAAGAAAGCAGCAGGTGGCAGAGCCATGCTGTGTAGATGGCCACTTCAGTTTGCGGAGTGGCTGTGCTGGAGGCAACCTGTCTCCAGCACAGCCACTCTGCAAACTGCGGGACAGAGTCCCTAATTGCAGGACAATCCAGCGAAATCCGGGACAGTTGGCCACCCTAGCAGTACCGACCTCCAAGCTTCCCAGAGGGGAGCTGGGGGCTCGGTGATCCAATCTGCTCTGTCCTCCTTTGCCCAGCAGTCACTCGCACGTTTGCAGGCTCCATTTGCTCGCCTGTGGTCTTTCTTCTGCCCTGGAAGGGACACCACTGGAATCAATGGCCATGACTATCACTGGGGCGGGCGCCATCATTGTGGAAAGCTGGCTTCCTACATGCTGGGCACACTACTGCTTGCCAACCGGGCATCTTACACTTTCATAGAAAAAAAAGTCATTTCCAAACTCAAAAATGCGCTTAAACTTCCATTCACTAGTGTTCTTTGAAATGTGTATTTTTTTTTTTGTTGGACTATCACTTAGATACAGTGTAATGTTTTGCCCTTTCCTTTGTGTCTCATCATAGGTTAAATTTACAAACATGTTACATACTTATCAAACTGCTTAATTACAAATACATGCTTCTGTTGTGCTGACAGTAGTTATTAGGAAGTTAAACTGTGGGTTCATGGGTGCCAACTATTGACTTTCACTACAGGGGCAGAAATACCCCGATCTCAGCCCTGAATATAAGCAAACGACTAGCCCAACCCATGCCCTGGCCAAACACATTTTATAGCACTTGTTTTTTTTTTATTATAAGGAATTGCAAAAAGTCATACGATTAACAAGCAATGTTTAATATATAACATCTCAGCAACGGTCTCTCAAATTGCTGAGCTACCCATGTAACATTTTACTGTAGAACATATCTATGGGTCCGTTTATGTACTAAAAATCACTACATTACCAACAGTATTTTGGGTGCACCACTGCCATGGAAAGGATTTAAGGTGGAATTGATGTACAGTGTGGTAAGAAGCAGCATGAAAGAAATTGCACCGTTTAAAGAATTATTGTGAAGATTTCAATTGAGTGGAGTTCAACTGCCAGCTCCGCCCCCTCCACCAAATACCACCCCCACCCCAGCACTTGTGGGATCCCTTTTTCCATGTTTTCCATTTCCACCACTGGGAGCAGGTCCTGACACCCTTCTGTTCGGTGCCCCCTGTCCCTGCAACCCCCCACGGCCTAGCTACAAGCCCACACTGCGAGAGCATTCCAGCCTTTTACCCCTCCTGCCACCGGGCTTCGTGCCCCCCCACACTCCCCACAGCCTCTCTTTCCTTCTACCCCCATTCCCCCACTCCCCCAGGTCTCAGCCTTTCCTTCTAGCTAGCTTTCATTTTCCTCATGCTTCCGTCCATTTGCCTCTTCAGCCTCCACTCGCCCTCCCTCACCTTCCAGCCTTCATTGGCCTCAGCTTCACTTCCGCTCAATCCCCCCCCCTCACCCTCATCGCCCTCTCCCCAGACATCTTAAATACTGCTTTGCCTGTAATCAGGGGGAGTTCGCGAACTCCTCATCTGCTGTCGTATCACAAGCTTTCAATTAGTCTTCAGAGCTTTTAATAAAGAAAATATTTCAAAGCAAATCCCCAGATGCCCCCGGACCCGCCCCCCTCGTGCAAATATGTGCCGGCGGCGGCCTGCAAGCTGCCGCCGGCATATATTTGCAATGTAGTAAAATGAATTCGGGTGCCGACGGCACCCGAATTCATTTTACTACATTGCAAATATATGCCGGCGGCAGCTTGCAGGCCGCCGCCGGCACATATTTGCACGTCAGTAAAATGAATTTGGTGCTGAGGCCTGCCGTCGGCACCCGAATTCATTTTACTACATTGCAAATATATGCCGGCGGCAGCTTGCAGGCCGCCGCCGGCACATATTTGCACGTCAGTAAAATGAATTTGGTGAGCTGCGGCCTGAGGCCTGCCGTCGGCGGCGACCTCGGCTCACGCTCGACTCGAGTCTCTCGACTCAGTCACTCACCTCGAAGTCAGTCACTGGCCTGGCCTCCTCCTTCAGCGGGGGTGGATCGACGTGGGTGGATGCAGCTGGACACAACACTCAGCCTCAGCTGGCAGCACTGCAGCAGCAAGACGAGAAAGCACCACACGCGTTTCGCGTGTGTCGTGAAATAATCAAAATGGAGGCCAACACAAGCGTCGCAGCACGATGTGGCCACGCCCCCTCCTCCTCTGATTGGTCAATGGCCAGAGGTCGCAAGAGTTTGACAGGGGTCGCTGGCCAATCGCCAGCGGTCGCTCTTGCGACCTCTGGCGACCCCCAAATGACGTCCCTGCGTGCGATATTGTTGTGTTTGCGATGTGCTGGACCAGGAGGACTAGTGCGGGCCACTTGGGTGTAGAGCTTCGGTTGTGGGTGGTGTGCATGGGGGCTGCCGGGGCTCTGGCAATCAAGCTGAAGCACATGTAAGGTGGCAGGAAAGGGGTGGGGGGAGGCGGAATGCTGGCAGATGAGGTGAGCAGGCCGTCGGTGGGCTAATATTAGATATCGGTATGGCCTGAGCAGGGAAGGGGATCAGCATAGTGGGGGGTGGGTCTACTGAGCTAGGTGTGTGGTGTGGCCATCATGTACAGTGTACAGGTGGGCAAGGATCATATGTGGGTAATACAAGTACAATCAAGTGCATGCGCAGCTGGAGGCGGGCATGGCTTACCTTTGTTCTGCAAGGTGCTAGTGCTGCGTCAAAAGAATGAATTATTATTATAATATTTTGGAAAGAGGACAAAGACCTTTTATTGTAAAGTGATGTTTCCCTTGATTTTGAGGAAGACTATTCATGTGGGCAATCCCACAATAATAATATTCAAGTCTGTGGTTATTTCAACATTCGAGGCTTTGTATCCAGTATAAAACACATAGCAGCCAAGCAATCCTGAAACTAAAAATATGCGACCACGCCACCCGAGCCCTAAAGGCCCTGCAGTGGCTTCCGCTGTCAAAGGAATCCACAAAACATGGCATGGCTGGCCACCGGGCACATCTCTACCCTCATCAAAATACGGATCACAAGCAGAATCTTAGGATCCCCAATGGACAACAATCTACAACTTCTTTTCTGGAAGAAGAGCCCTGGTCAAAATTCATTTATTACCCCCTCCCACAGGATCGTCAACACGGAGAAAACGTCGCAAGTCTCAGAAAAAAACCTAAAACTCACTTTTTTTAAACAGGTCTTTTCACCAGCACGATTGTCGGGAAGCCTTTTCCAGCATCAACCGGCTCAGCTCATCCTCTAGACAATGACAACTAATCGCACCTGGCCGAGCCACAAGTGCACTCCTGCACTGCAACCATAACTACACTCTTGCACAGTGGCTCTGGCCGTGTCATAACTGCACTCCTGAATTTGGCCCTGTGCAAGCCATAACTGCACTACTGGACTGTGGCCCTGTCAGATGATTAACTGCATTCTTGGACTTTTGCACTGGCCAAGCCATAACTGCACTCCTGGAGTTTTGCCCTGGTCAAGTCATAACTGCACTCCTGCACAAAGTCTCTGGCCTGGCCATAACTGCACTCCTGGACTTTTGCCCTGGTCATGTCATAACTGCACTCCTGCACAAAGTCTCTGGCCGGGCCATAACTGCACTCCTGGACTTTTGCCCTGGTCATGTCATAACTGCACTCGTGTACAAAGTCTCTGGTCGGGCCTTAACTGCACTCCTGGAGTTTTGCCCTGGTCAAGTCATAACTGCACTCCTGCACGAAGTCTCTGGCCGGGCCATAACTGCACTCCTGGACTTTTGCCCTGGTCATGTCATAACTGCACTCCTGCACAAAGTCTCTGGCCGGGCCATAACTGCAAACCTGGACTTTTGCCCTGGTCATGTCATAACTGCACTCCTGCACAAAGTCTCTGGCCGGGCCATAACTGCACTCCTGGACTTTTGCCCTGGTCATGTCATAACTGCACTCCTGCACAAAGTCTCTGGTCGGGCCTTAACTGCACTCCTGGACTTTTGCCCTGGTCAAGTCATAACTGCCCAAACTGCCCTCCTGCACAAAGTCGCTGGCCGGGCCATAACTGTACTCCTGCACTGCGGCTTTGACCAAACCATAACTGCACTCATAGACTGCAGCCCTGGCCAAGCAATAACTGCACTCCTGGACTGCGGCCCTGGTCAAGTCATAACTGCCCTCCTGCACAAAGTAGCTGGCCGAGCCATAACTGCCCTCCTGGACTTTTGCCCTGGTCAAGTCATAACTGCCTTCCTGCACAAAGTCGCTGGTCGGGCCATAACTGTACTCCTGCACTGCGGCTCTGACCAAACCATAACTGCACTCATAGACTGCAGCCCTGTCCAAGCAATAACTGCACTCCTGGACTGCGGTCCTGACAGAGCAATAACTGCACTCCTGGACTGCAGCCCTGGTCAAGTCATAACTGCCCTCCTGCACAAAGTAGCTGGCCGAGCCATAACTGCCCTCCTGGACTTTTGCCCTGGTCAAGTCATAACTGCCTTCCTGCACAAAGTCGCTGGCCGGGCCATAACTGTACTCCTGCACTGCGGCTCTGACCAAACCATAACTGCACTCATAGACTGCAGCCCTGTCCAAGCAATAACCGCACTCCTGGACTGCAGCCCTGGCCGAAACAACCTGGCCGACCAAGAACTGCACTTCTGGACTGCGGCCCCAGCCGAATCATGACTGCAGCCCTGGCTGAGCAATAACTGCACTCCAGGACTGCGGACCTGGCGGGGTTTGCCTGTTCTTGGCTTTTTGTTCGTGAATGTATGGTTGCTAACCCTTGCAACACTTACTTACTTCCATGCTTAACCAAAAGCTGCAATCCCCCCTCCCGTCCATTCTTGCACTCAAACTGATCAGAATAGACCAAGACCTGCCAATTTTTATTTTCATTGCTATCCCCCCACTAGCTTGTTTTGATCCCACTCCCCCTGCTCCCCTCTGTTTTAGGGCGCCATGAAGTACATTTGTTTGCAGTTGGCACAGTAATATGCTATAATAAATAAATAAACACATTAACTATGATATGCATTGAGTTGTGAAAAGTGAGCTTGAGCATACATTGAACCACACCGTTACATGTCTTTTCACCGAATTTTTTTTCAGTGAATAATATTTCACCTAACGTAGATTAATAATACTATTCGACAAAAACCTGTATACCAATTATTTTTTTAATTGGGAGGGTCCCCCCAAGCCCGTTTTCTGCCCTTAAATACTCCCCCAACATTGCCAAAAAAATGTTTTTATTATAGGGTCCCCGCCCAAACCCCCGTTTTCAAAATGTAACGCTTTACCCCACCCAAACATATATACATATATTTTCGATAAAAAGATTTTAGATGAAAAAATCTTTCAATTAACATTTTTCGGTGAAACATCTCTTAAGGCAACACATTTCTGTGCAAAGACTGTATACCGGAACCACACACTCAGATAACTGTCTCAGGTTCCGCTCAAATACCTCCTCTGGTACATTAAAAATGCCTTCACACAGAAACGTTAATACCACAAAATGACAAATCAATCCGACTGAGGCACAGACGCGTTGCTGCAGTTTGGGCGGATTGGGCAAGCAATACCCTTCCACGATACCAACACAGAAGTCAATGGATCGAGCCACAATCTAGGTTGGTCTTGCCTTGGCATCGTCAGTTGGAATGAGGAAAGGAAAGTATTTATTTATTTATTGTTATGCATTTTAAATGGGCTGTGTTAACCTTTCCAAAACCTTTCCAAAATTGGGTCCCAACAAGAGCAAACTTGAAAGGCACATCCTGCAACAACCTATTTAAAGTACCTAATAAAGCGTAGCAATGAGGGGGGGCGGCGCTTATAGAAATCCCAGGCAATGATAGCACGCCCCCCACTGACGC
Organism: Ambystoma mexicanum; assembly: GCF_040938575.1. Classification (NCBI taxonomy): domain Eukaryota; kingdom Metazoa; phylum Chordata; class Amphibia; order Caudata; family Ambystomatidae; genus Ambystoma; species Ambystoma mexicanum. The sequence goes on along the minus strand of NC_090927.1, from coordinate 741,430,790 downwards.
CCCGCAGCTCATCTCGGCAGGAGGCGACCGGGAGAGAGGAGACTAACCCATCATCCGAGCCTTTTCAGCGCATTCTTCCGTCGACCACAGCTGGGCCATTTAGAGTTCAGACTTGTAAAATGAAATCCGGCTCAATACTAGTGGATAAACAATGGCGACGTGTGTCTGTGGAAAGCAGACACCATTCTCCTATAAATACCCACTTTTCATTAATCATCCGCCGCAGAGGTTGATGTTACCGCGCCCGATTAAATATTTATAGCACAATGACTTTCATTGATCCAAGATACATATTTCAGGCAACGCATTAACCCATTATGAACTCTTGATAATAGAAACAGCAGGTCAATTCTCCATACCTCTTTGTTGCTCTCTGCCAAGTCCACCTCAGCCCACAGTGTGTTTCGAAAGCGCTGGTCAAACTCGATGAACTTCTGGAAGAGGATGTAGAGCGTGCCCAGCAAATGCAAGTCCTGCAGAGTCAAGCAGAGCAGAGGGGAGAGAGTGCTCATGAAATGACCACAGTCCATTGTGGATGCGTTGTGTTATGTAACTGTAGAAAGGCAAACCATGCAGGCCCCCGAAGGGAGCCCCAGCCAGGTGCAGGATATTCAGCTCTTTTTGGATGGGAATGATGGACTCTGCTGCATACATGACTGACACGTGAAACAGGTACTGGCTAGACATATGTTCTGCTAGTTATCGAAGGCTCCCCGATTTAGGGCCTCATTACAAGTTTGGAGGTATGTTGCTGGTAAATCCACTGAAACACCACCAATCGCAATTACCGCCACCTGGTCCTGCGGATTTACAACGGGATTACAAGAGATGGTAGGCGGTGTTGCTCCCTATTTTTTGGAGTCCATAGAACTCCATAGGGATTTCGGCAAAATAACCGCCGGCAGTAACTACACCAAATGTGCTGTTTTTTGGGGGTGAGGTGGAGGATTTACCTCCAGCATTTTACTGGAGGAAAATCCTCTACCTTACAACCAAAGTTGTAGTACGGCGATGCAGTAATGCAGTGGCAACATAGTAACCACTGCATTAACAACATGTTTTCCTGCAACGCTGCACTCTATGTATGCTACTAGCAGTTTGTTGTATCCTGTTATGCAGGCTCCGCCCCGGGGCCCCCACACACGCTCAGTGGCTTCGAGCTGTCACTTGGGCTTCAGACACAGAGGAGGCTTGGGCGGTCCAGCAATCACTAATCTCGCGACCCAGGAATATATGGACTCCATTCCGCTCCTATATCTCCTCTATATCGGCCGATACTGATGCTGACTCTGGTAATCTCTCCTCCCCAGCCCCTATAACCACTTGAATGATATGCTTTGATTGCTACTGCAATATGTGAAATCTGTATGTTGTGGTCCCTACTGGTCCCTGCCATTCTGCATGTACCATCTTTACACTGTGTATGTTGATTGGATATTTGCCTACTATTTGTAAGTTGCTCGCTCTCTTGCTGTAATGTCAAGCACAATAAAGTTTTTAAAAAAATAAAGCCTTTAGTCATAAAACGCGACGCCTATGAACAGAAATATTCTTCAGATAATAAGTTGCTTTCACCAGAATAAGGCCTTGTATTATGAATTTCAAGGGCCACTTTTACAGAAAATACAATTCACCTGGACCAACGGTATTATAATGTCACTGTGCAGAAAAATAAGCTTTCTGGGTGAGAATGGCATGTGGGAAAACAGACTGAGCTCCCTGCTCCCCTGTGAAATGTTATTTCTGCATGGAGGTGCTGCGGTGGGGTGCTAGACAGAAATCAGGTTGGAGAGGATCTGTAGAACGAGCAACACCCCTTCCCCTTTTCCCTGGGAATATTAAAGAAGCGCCTTTGTCACTTTCCATCCGTGTTGGGAATCTGTCCCCTGTGGCTTCCCCACACATTAGTGGGCATCAAGAAGGCCACAGAGAGTGCAGCAAAACACTACTTATCAGGTCGGTACTGCTGACTCTGTGGGAGCTTCTGAACCCCACTGTCTCCCCAGTGCACTTTCCCTTCAGCCAATCTGTCACCACTAGATACACAGGGGAGAGGGGGGACGCCCCCATACGACCCCCCCTGGTGCCCATTGCGCCCCCCCAGTCTCCCGCTGATGCCCTATTATCGTCCGCCAAGCACCAAAATATGGGCCGCCCCACCCATGGGAACCCATTGGAGCCCAGTGTACACCCCAGCCTCCTGCTAGCGCCCTATTACCACACCCCCACCGCCCACCCACCCCAGCACCAAAAGGCGCCTCCCCACTGACGAGTCACCCTGAGGGGAGAGGCGTAGTGGATAAAATAGCGAAGAACACCAGCTCGCCTTCTTTTCCTGGATAGGAGACCTCCGTAACAGTGAGAGGAGCAGGGAAACACCTCATTAGCGTCTCTGATTACTCCCCGTTTTTTCTGATTCACTTTCCACCTGTCCAGCTTTTTACCTGTGACTCCTCTGCTTGTGCCCAGAGGAGAACATCAAAATAAAGCGTGATTGGCTAGCAACAATCTTCCTGGCCTTACAGACTAGTACACAGTGACTGACCCCCCCAACCCCAGATTCATTTTACTGCTAGTATCTGCACTGCTGACACTATAACTATTTAATTCTTAACAAGAATCTTATACTAAATTCTTTTAACTACTACCACTAGAGTACCAGGCCCTGATGAGCGGTACTCTTTTCCATTTCCAGTTTTTAGTTTTTCTTTTAAAGAGTTCTGGGTTTCACTCCTAAATATAGGTTACATGCGATTTTACCAAATTGATAAATAACGAAAACTTTTTTAATGAAACATTTTGAATGAAAAAATACTTTTTCTTATATTTGGGGGGTCTACCCCCAAGCCTCCCATTTCCCTTCATTTATATTCCCACCCCATCCCCCTCTCCACCCGTTTAAACCCCTTACCCTACCCCATATATATATATATATTTATATATATATATATTCAATGAAAAAACTTTGTTAAAGGGACGTTATGGTTCCAAGTAAAACCGAAAAAACCCTGAAATACGCCAGTTATGGTAAGCTAAGCAACCATAACTCGTGCCACCACCGTACACTTCTAAGACTATCACCCAGGACATCAAAGATGACATCACAAATGTCATTGACTATATCACTGATGACATCACATGTGCATTTACCTTTCATGAAAAGTATGTACAAGGGATTTTTATTGTAATGTTAATAAAAAAGTGTCAAGGATCATTGGAATAAATATCATGAGGTACGTAGGGTCATTAAGTAATGCATTAATCCAAATAGCATTGTATTATGACGTTTTTTCCAATATACTAAGGTACACATGTAGTAACATAGGTATAGTGTGCAGCAGACATGAAGATGCAATATTAATAATCTTGCCATGTTAAATACTAAAATTATAAATGCTTTCTTATTAGAGTCTTGCATACCGTGAAACATTTAATAAATACCTAATCAAGCCCACTTACATTATTGCATTACTGCACACAAAACACAAACAGACAACAACACATACAAATAGAGCATATACAGGGAAAGTGAAGTAAACAAAAAAACAGCAGTATTACCCGACAATCTTCATAACCTAACTGATTATCTTCATGCACAGAAATGATTGCTCTGCTTCAAAGCTACTATTTCCCTATGTATAACTATCACATATTGTGAGTAGACCCTAAGGAAAGTAGTGTAAGTGCAATGTGTACAAATATGAGCATATCCAGGGAAAGTACAGTATTAAAAAAACAACAGAACTATAAGACAGTGTTGATAACCTTACTAATCATCTTCATACATAGAAAGCATTGCTGTCTTCCAAGTCTGTGTTTTCCCCCTTGTATATGTTTCATATGCTTTGAGTGGACCCTAAGTGAATTACTGTAAGAACATATTTGAAGTATAAGTCTAAAAATATAGTACTTTGTACTATAGTATAGTGAATTTTTAGTTCCTGACTGTTACTGGCCTAGATATATCAGTAAAGGAAAAAAGAGTGAGCCAGACATGTGATGTCATCAGTGATGTCATCAATGACATTTGTGATGTCCTCTTTGATGTCCTGGGTGTTAGTCTTAGCAGTGCATGGTGGTGGCGCGAGTTATGGTTGCTTATCTTATCATAACTGGTGAATTTCAGGAGTTTTTGGTTTTACTTGGAACCACAACGTCCCTTTAACAAAGTTTTTTCACTGAATTTCATAGGTTTTTAGTAGCGCAACTTAACCATAACGTCCCCTTAACAAAATGTTTTCATTGAATTTCATTAATGAGTCCAACTTAACCATAATGTCCCTTTAACAAAGTTTTTTCAGTGAATTTCATTGGTTTTTATTAGTGCAATTTAACCATAACGTCCCCTTAACAAAGTTTTTTCATTGAATTTCATAGGTTTTTATTAGTGCAACTTAACTATAATGTCCCCTTAAAGATCTTTCATTGAATTTCATAGGTTTTTATTAGTGCAACTGAACCATAATGTCTACGAACATCTGACTTCATTGCAGACCTTCCGGAGAGTGCCACATAACCATATGCTGGCGCGCGGCATGATGACGTGTCAGAGAACCTGTATGCACTTCACGATAAGATCTGTGCTTCGCAGACAGTTCGGAACTGCATTTTCTACTGATCTAGGAACTTTCAACTTCAAAATTTCCCTTGAACAGCTCCAACACCTATTCCTACTCATCCATTAACAATCTAGTACACAGTACATACTTTTAGCAAAACTGCTATTTATCTTAAAATAGAATCAGCTAATGCCATCCCTCCTCCCCAAGAGACACCACCACTGCTGTAATCAAGGAGCATGAGAAACACTGCCCCCTACCTTAGAAATAACACACACGCAACATTTTCCCCCATCCACCTGCCCCTCCATATTAATGTTTGGTGCCTCGTCCCTCCCCACCTTTCGAAATAAGCTCTCCTGCCAAATAAAATGCATCCTAAAACAAAATAAATGTTCCTTTAGGAACCACCTTTCATAGTTAAAAAATAGAACTAAAAAAAAAACGTACAGACTCATACTACTTTATATTTCTCATTAAAGTACATAGACTAAATAAGATTTTCCAACATTACCATCATTTTGTGTTATGCAAATAGGAATATTGTGGCGTTCATCCTCCGTTCCAGGGACTGGAATGTTGTATACCGGCCCAGCAGCCCAACCATTACCCCCCATTCCAGCCCCTGAAATGGGGGATGAAGACCATTAGCAGCCTAGGTTCCCAAAGCGGGAACCCGGGGTACTAAAAAAGAGGATTTTTCCTCCTACACCGGGACGCCACAGGCGTCCCGGTGTAGGAAGGAAAATCCTTTTCCAAGATGGCCACCATGGAAAGGGAAGGCGGGGGTTCCATACAGGGCCCCCTCTTCGCTTTCCATGGCAGCCTGCAGAAGGCAAAAAGAGAACCCTATGACCATATTACCACAAACACATTTTTCTTCCCTTTCAAATCTATCCTAATTTCCAATAACTTTACCACAAAGCCAGTCCCAGGTGGACATGGCCACTTTAATCCTATGTTTTGTCCCTTGTGGTCCTGGCCAGCAGCCAGATTGTCCGGATCATGACCTTATTCCATGACCCAGACAATCTGACCACTGCCCATGGCCACAGGCTACCCCTCAGTCACTAAAGGTATACTGCTATTTTTGTAGCTACATTATGACACTTGTCAAAAAATAAAACACTGGCACATTTCCAAAACCATGCTTGTAGGTCCTTGTCAATGCTCCTTACGCAAGTTTGCTGGAAATCCACCCATGTTTTATTTTTTCAAAAGTGTCAAATGTATGCACATACAATCGTCATATAACCTAGCCCCCACTTGACAAAATCCATTCAGACTTTCCGAAAACATTTATATCTAGATCTATATTCCTTTTGCAAACCTTTGTGTAGATTTGTCAAATGGCACCACATTTATAAGCCTTTACAATATTTTAAGACCCCCCCTAATTTTGCTCCCTCTTGACAGAATCCCACCAAACTTCGACAAACACATTTATATCTAGATCTATTATCAGTTTGCCAAATTAAGTGTTGATTCGTCAAATGGCACCCCATTTATAAACCTTTACATTATTTTGGGACCCCCCATCTAATTTTGCCCCCTCTTGACAGAATCCCACCAAACTTTGCAAACACATTCCGGATCAGGTCAGGAATACAATTGCAAAATTACATGCAGTTCCATTAAGTGGCGCCAAAGTTATAAGCCATCCAAGAACTGCTTTTCTCCAAACCAGTAATGCAGAGGTGTCTGCGAACTTTCACAGGACTGTTCGCGAGCATCTGAACTGTTCGCGGACTTTCACGGCAAAAAACACCTGTTTTTTTGCTTCTTGCAGCCATATCCCATCCCATCCTCATCACCCCGCACCTCCCCAGAGATTATTTGATAAATTTGACAAGTGCAATGTTGTGTTTTTTAATATGATTTTACCGCAATGTTCGCGGACACGAGCAGATGTCCGCGAATCCAAGATGGCGGGCGTTTCCAATAATCTGACGCACTTCACGCTCTCCACCATCGAATCAGCGGACACGTTGCATGTCCGCGGACATGACGCAAGTCGATTAACCAATCAGTGTCCTGTCTACGTAGCAAACAGGGAAGTGTGTCCGCGGAGCGGACATAGATATCACAATTTTTTGTGACCTACTTTTTGCTCATTTTTTAAAAAACTACTGGACGGATTTTCACCAAATTTACAAAAGCACGCTTTCAGGACCAAGCCGCTGCTCCTGCCGCAAATTTGGTGAAAATCCGTCCAGCGGGTTGGGTTGTAGGCGTGAGCAAAGTTTTTCCCCAATTCAGACTATGGGAAAAAAAGACATTTTGGGACCCCCCTATAACTTTGCTCCCCCATGGTTAATTTGCTAATCCCATAGGAAGAGCACTTTTTGGGCGGCTTATAACTTCGCTCCCCCTGGACGAAACCTCACCAAACTTTGCAAAAAAATTCAGAGTGGGCCATATACTTATTTTTGCAAAGTTTGGTGAGGATTCGTCCAGGGGGAGCGAAGTTATAAGCCACCCAAAAAGTGCTTTTCCTATGGGATTAGCTAACATATATATATATATCTTTTTTAAAAACTGTCTTTTTTTCGTTAAAAATGTTTAGGTAATAATGTTGTTTGTTATTTTCAATTCGGTAAAATCACTGCATATCCTAAAGATATACATATACATGTTACAGAGCCACTATTCCTACATTCCAGACGCTTCTCATGGACTATAGCTATGTCCGCTCAGCAACGCCTGCCCTGCCTCGGTGTTCCAAAAATAAGAGGAGCGCACCTATCAACAGGCAAGGCACAAGTCATTGCTGCGTATCAGCAGAAATCTTGTATCAGCATTGCGCGCAGCTTCAGGAAAATCCCACACTTTCACGGAACACTGAACTTCACTCTTGTTCGTGCATGACTCTCACGCTACGGCCCTCACTGTGGCTTGCCGTTGAAATTGCTCATTTGGTTGCTAACTTGAATCAGGGAATGAATGGCAGAATTCTATGCACTCAATCAATCTTACTACTTCTGCTGATTCCCTTCCTTTGATGCACTGTTTTTCCAGAAACTACACATTCTTTAATTAAATAAATACAAGAATATAGGAAAATAAATGTCACACAGCGCTGCCACCGCTTCTCTGTGGATAGTCCTGTAGATCAGTAGACTGAATTTCAAATGTTAGGCCCCACTTGATGGAGTCTAAATGAAACAGGTCCTGCTTGGTCAAAGTACACAATAAAATGCAGTTTTAGAATTCCCAGGGAGTTCCAAACCACCCTAATGTTCTACTGCAAGCTGACTACAAAGTCCTCACTCCACCTTGGCCTGGGAAGGTTTCTTGTAACTGTATACCCATGTTAAGGAAATAAATGACAACCAAATGTAATTACTCACCTAGGAAACTGAAGGAAGCATCCCCCACCCTGTGCACCACTGGTAACTGCCTGCAAGACCTAGCACTACGAAAGTTAAAAAATACTTTATTCAGCGTTTCTCCATGCTCCGCTGGTAATGTAATACCAATTTCAGCTACAGTACCAGCAGTATTAGGGGGAAAGAGCTCTGCTACATGGGACACATCACCAGCAGTAGATTCCTCTGCCAACCTGGACAAAATGGGATGACCAGTACTGGCCACGGGGATAACCAAAGTTAGCAACTGCCCACACTTCATCAATCTTGATCATTCTCAGCTGGACCACTACTGCCTTTTCCATGATAAGGCCTATCATTACGAGGGAGAAACCGAAAACTCAAACAATACTCGTACTCTACTTCGTTTTATTCTCCATTTGAAAGGAAAGGGAATAACTAACACACACAGCTTGTCTATTCCCAACAAGAGACCAATATGGAACAAAAAGAGGTTGCACATCAGGAATTTAATCTCAACAAAATGGGGGTCTACTCGCATCTGGGTCTGTCCTGGTGAGACCTTTGGCTAAGGAAGGGTTTGTATTGCTGCCAGCGTTGCAATAGCCTCCCGGCATCGGAAATTGTCCACCGGATCAATCCCCATCCTCACGACCTTCAAGACAAGAATTGGTTTAGGAAAAATGCCTATGGGACAAGAAAAACACAAAAAGAGGGGATCTAAGCAAAGCAGTGGAAGGAAGTTCAGTGTAAGAGAGTTCACCCTAAATAACCAAATAACAAGAGCTCATTCCCTATCCAGTGGCCAAGCTCCTGGGCATCTGCCTAGGGCACTGTTAACAAAGTCACTCACAGTGTTTATATCACAGCGATTATATCACTGCTGCCAGGACCAGCCCTGTATTGGACCAATCTTGTTCTAGGGGTGTGTTTACTAATGTTGCAGGTTGGCATTCTGCCGACCTACCTGGGTCATTCCAGGTATGATTTTCTCTCTTTTTACCCAGGTTTCAAGGTTTGATGAAGGTTTGGCGCATTTTCTCTGCCAAATGGCAACTTCGCCAAAATTATGTTCACTAAATATGCTGATTTTGTTTGTTTATGACGTTGGTGGATGCTATATTATCCCATTCTGCGCATGGATCCGTGGCAGTGTGCAAATCAACTTGGAAAAAGACCTGTTTCAGTGTCTGTCAAACAGTGATTGTGCAGTCAATTTTCTAGGGCTTTTCTACCCGTGGGTGTGGGACTGGGCTTTGAACCTAAAGATACTCTACCCACTCATGAAACATATTTCACCATGACGGGCATGAGGGCCTCGTAATTACTACTCTTGGCAATAGCTGAACATCCTGATCATCTAAAGAAGGACTGGGGGTGCGCTGGGAGATCCTCCTTGTAGAGCCTCCACATGTTGAATTATGGAGCGGGTTTCTCTCCCTGCTTCTTTTTCCACAGTGGATTAGCTATGTCCTTTTGGTGCTATGGGGATTGGCACAGGTGAACATAGACCAGGACAGAGTGCACACAATGTCCAAAGGGATGTAAAATAAGGCTACCAAAACTGATTAGTGGGACTATCCCAGTTTTCAACTGCGGGAATAGGTGAAGGGCTTCAAATGACAGAAAGGTACACATTCACCTCAGGAGTCTAGAGGACTCTGTAATCCGGAGCATGAATGTCCTTCAGCACAGAATAGATGACTTCCATTAATCTGCTGGCTCTGATAAAGGTCCAGTGGATGCCAGAGCTGAACAAATTCCATTACTGAGAAGGAAGATCACAAGATTTCCAATGTCAGGGTTGAGATTTTTATCAAGTCTTGATTTCTTCTTAGCATTCTGATGTACAGGGTCCTTTTACAGCCACTCATTTTCCCCATTCTTCATTGTTGCAACAATTTTGATACATGGAACTGAAGCAGAGGCTGATGGACGCCAGGCGGAGGAGTGGAAGTGCCTAATTCAGAGGTTTAGGGGAAACACAAGAGAGAATGGCCCTGACTAGTTGTAGACCAGGGTCTCAGAAGAGTGCAATATAATGAATGAAATAAATCCTATAGGAATCTCTAAAATCCAGAGGAGCCTGAGCCATGGAGCAACACGGTATACAACCAAGAATAGATGCAGAAGTCTGTCTATGCAGATCTCTACTGTGACTCGTGTCACACAGAATATGAATGTGTTTTGGATCCTGGTGAACATGGCAAAGAAGAGATAGACAACCAAGTGAAACCGGTCGACCAATCTATGGAATGTCTGTACACTAGAAAACAGTTCAAATTCACATTTTAATGGGAAGGAAAGGTGTAACACACAAAAGCTATATCATTAAGAAAAATATTTTATTATAGAAAAAAGACATAATTCTCATTAAAACGGTGTTAAATAATACACAGATTAAGGAACAACCCTAAAACCAGGTTATCAAAAAATAGGACGATTACATACACAACACCAATGTAAAAATAAAAAAACAACCATACCACATTAACTAAAAAAACAACATTTACCATACAAATATCAGTGAAAAATTAATTTGTTGCAATCTATATATAACCCAACATGTTTCTGTCTGTTGACTCTTAGATGTCTGACATTCATCAGGGGTAGCTCTTTTTAAAATTCTACAGTGATCGTCCCCTCCAGTCCTGGTGGGCATGGATCTGAACTTGATCCTTAATGCAATCTATAAAAACATACAAGCATATTAAACAATTGTGTGTGCACCAACATTTCCCAAGATTTACCTACTTTTAATGTCATATGTCAACATTACACAAACACGGAAGCTTGAATTAATAAAGCCACCCGTACCTAGTCCCCATTCGGGAACCCTTAGCACCAAAAATCTGCTGTAAACATATATACCTTGGGATCTGTGTATTCCAAGGATCCAATGTCGCCAATAATACAGTCACATCCAGCCGGATATCAGCCGCTTATATTAGTAATCCTTTTCAATGGATTTGAGTAAGAACACACTAGAGAAGAAAACATAACGACACACTGTGTCACACTATAATCATACCGGAGTATAAAAAGTGAAAACACCCCCTAAGGAACATGCTTGCACATAACTTGCAAAATGCGGTAGCCAAATGTGTTCCCAAAAGAGAATAAACCTTTGAGGAGAATGATCAGTCTTTAACGTGAAACGGCTGTTGTGTCAAGTTCTAACTCTTCAAACACAATCTGTGGAGATTAAACACAATAAGAAGTAATCAACTGCTGTGTTCACTAGTGTTCACTAGGGTATTATTTAAACAAACAATTTTTATGCAGTTCCAAGGCCACGAAAAAAGGCACATAAATGATCTGCAAAGTGTGTCCCCAAATAAAGGCATATACGCCAATAGTGAGCCTCAATATACATATCCTAAGCCCAAGCTCAATATGTTATTTAGCCCAACAAAAACGCATCTCCATTTAGCCTAGCATAATAAAATGCTACACACTGCTGAGCCTCCGTATAGTGTTTTTCCCAAAAAAAGGGTTTACATGCCGCCTGTCAAATGTTGCTAAACTTTTTGCCGCCTCCAAAGTGCAATATCACTCAGTTTGAAAACAACACATGCACGTTATGCTCCACACTCGTGAGCTTCTGAAAACTGTTTAACTCAAAGTCTCATCTCCATACTGCATCGCAAGAATTCTTAAAATCAGTGCTGCATCCACTGTCCATTTTCTACTCAGTTTCAAAAAAGAGCCTGCATGCATGTAACCACGTTACCTAAAAACTACTGCATGCATCCCCAAAACAAAGCACAAGTTACAACACCTCATAACGGTAAACTTACCCGTAATGTACCAACAAAAGCCCAAAGTTCTTTTTCAACCGCCGATTGCCGTGGTTCAGGTGCCACCATACAATCCTCTCAACGCCATTGATGCAAACACACAAAAAAACGCCAGGAAAGACTGTCCACAAGTAGCTTTTACCCATAATGCAAATGCAAGGTAAAACAACACTAAAAAGGGACTCATCTCCAGGAAGAGCTGTCTACAAGTAGCTTTTACCCATAATGCAAATGGCAAGGTAAAACAACACTAAAAAGGGACTCATGAAGTAGAAAACAAACTGTGAAAAAGGCACTTAGTAATTCTACATTTTGAAAATTCATGCCAGCCTACAAACTGACTAAAATAGAAATTAACTTGGACAAGGAAGAAAACAACCACTAATGGAAAATACTCTGTCAAGGCAATCACCCACAACAAAGGGCATGGAGAAATACCACACTTAGTCTAAAAAAAACGGGGGGGGGGCGGAGTAATCAAAAAATGTTTTTTTGTCCGAGTAATTCAGAAAGACAAATCCTTGGCCTCTCTACACCAATGAGAACAGTCAGACTAGAGCCCCAAACAGGCATGGAACAGGGAACAACATAATTAATCATCTTAACCCAGGTTAGTATAAGGCAAAGAACTGTATATAAATATGCAGTCATCGACATGAGAAACACCAGAGCATGACAGATGTGTACAATGGATACAGCCAATAATGTCCATTATAACTCGCATGATAAGAAGAGCACGGCAAGCTGCACAGGGAGGACTAGGGCATCCAGAAGCATGGGCCCTCATCATTACATAGCCCTAACATTATACCACTCGACATCTTCATTTAATCCAACCAAGGATGTGTATATTGAGGCTCACTATTGGCGTATATGCCTTTATTTGGGGACGCACTTTGCAGATCATTTATGTGCCTTTTTTCGTGGCCTTGGAACTGCAGGAAAATTGTTTGTTTAAATAATACCTTAGTGAACACTAGTGAACACAGCGGTTGATTACTTCTTATTGTGTTTAATCTCCACAGATTGTGTTTGAAGAGTTAGAACTTGACACAGTAGCCGTTTCACGTTAAAGACTGATCATTCTCCTGAAAGGTTTATTCTCTTTTGGGAACACATTTGGCTACTGCATTTTGCAAGTTATGTGCAAGCATGTTCCTTAGGGTTTTTTTTTTACTTTTTATACTCCGGTATGATTATAGTGTGACACAGTGTGTCGTTATGTTTTCTTCTCTAGTGTGTTCTTACTCAAATCCATTGAAAAGGATTACTAATATAAGCGGCTGATATCCGGCTGGATGTGACTGTATTATTGGCGACATTGGATCCTTGGAATGCACAGATCCCAAGGTATATATGTTTACAGAAGATTTTTGGTGCTAAGGGTTCCCGAATGGGGACTTGGTACGGGTGGCTTTATTAATTCAGGCTTCCGTGTTTGTGTAATGTTGACATAGGACATTAAAAGTAGGTAAATCTTGGGAAATGTTGGTGCACACACAATTTTATAATATGGTTGTATGTTTTTATAGATTGCATTAAGGATCAAGTTCAGATCCATGCCCACCAGGACTGGAGGGGACGATCACTGTAGAATTTTAAGAAGAGCTACCCCTGATGAATGTCAGACATCTAAGAGTCAACAGACAGAAACATGTTGGGTTATATATAGATTGCAACAAATTAATCTTTCACTGATATTTGTATGGTAAATGTTGTTTTTTTAGTTAATGTGGTATGTTTGTTTTTTTATTTTTACATTGATGTCGTGTATGTAATCGTCCTGTTTTTGATAACCTGGTTTTAGGGTTGTTCCTTAATCTGTGTATTATTTAACACAGTTTTAATGAGAATTATGTCTTTTTTCTATAATAAAATATTTTTCTTAATGATATAGCTTTTGTGTGTTACACCTTTCCTTCCCATTTAAATGTGAATTTGAACTGTTTTCTTCTATACTATAAAATATTGTCTTGGGGTCCCCAGACAGTGAAAACAGTAGGTCTATGTAACGGACCTTGCTGTGGGGATTGTTTTTGTTTTGATTTGACCTCATTTGTACTGCTATGTCTGTACACTAACCAGACGTCCTGTTAAAAATTGCCTCAGTGTTTTTACTATAGCATGTGAGCAGATAAGCGGGGAGCAATACAATAAATTTGACCCCCTTCTGTACTCTGTGGCTCTGGCTCCTGTGGATTTTAGAGATTCCTACAGGATTTATTTTTCTTGATTATATTGCACTCTTCTGAGACCCTGGTCTACAACTAGTCAGGGCTAGCCTCTCTTGTCTCTCCCCTAACCCTAGACAGGCAGTGCAGCATCTCCAGCTAGGGCTAGTCATCAAATGAGGGACATTCAGTGATGGTTGAAGGGTCAGTTCAGCTAATTTGAATAGCTTTATAAATAAATTGATAACTGGACATTTTGTGTGTACTCACCTTAAGGGCCTTTGGCCCAGTGCAAGTGGCCCTTTCGATCCTATTTTGGATAAGGTACAGTGTGATAATGAGTCGAGTAAGCACTGTTAACAAGGAACAATTGTAATGAAACCCTGAGTTATTTTCCTTTTATTCGCTATGTAACCAGTTACCCTCTCCTAGTAATTGACAGATAACCGACTCATGTAATGAATGATCAGTGGTCTTTTCTACTGGCGTAACACAGAATAAGGGTTCTCCCACTGCAAAAGGTGGCAAGGGCCTCTGATATTGTCATCGTTCTGAGGAATACATAGGCTTTCAGTGAAGGTGGGGGACCCTGAAGAGATGAGGAGCCCGGTCCATCAGGTGCTGCGGGAGGTGTCCATTGTCTCTGTTGTCCATTTGTGCTTACCTTCAGACAACCTTTTCAGTCAGTAGTGCATCCTTAGATCATTTTTGTAAGTTAAGTAGTCAGAGCTGCTATCTTTGAGACATATGTATCCTCTTGTTCAATAGGATTTGTGAGGCTGCAAATAAACAACACTGAGCCTGATACATTATGTCTATTCTTACTCATTGAGGATCAGGAGCCTGGTGGTGACAACACACTATCAGGAAGAAGGTGGTAGAGCTGCCGCAAACAAATTACAAGTGCAAACCAGGGCAGTGATGGTGGGGTAGTGTTATCATAAGCAAAGGCCAGAGATTCATAGCCTAGCTGATGGCCATATCCAAAGGATTGCCAGTGTTTGGAGTACAGCCATCCAAACAGACTCTAATTGGGCCAACAGGTCAGCGGTCCCAGTACAATGAGTGGGCATGTTGCCTGATTAAAGATGGGGAAAAGCTCTTGCACCAAGACCAGCATGTCAGAAATGACTGTAGTGTCCATGATGATTGCCACTTCCATACCAGTTTTATATTGTAATATCTTTCTAAGGATCCACGTGAATCATTATGTGGTTGGTGCCATAAGTGATGCATAGGGTCTAGAGCAAGCTCCAGGGCTGCGGTTCAGCTCGTACTGAACCAGACCTCAGGGATGTGTAATGGAATCTCAACACAAAAACCCTCCAACTCCTGGCCTATACAGGATGGCCAGCGATGTGTCCTGGTGCCAATCAACAATCTGCAGCTGCGATGTGAGCACACATAAATGGAGCCTAGGAATATGCCCTTTCCATGCAAAATATAGGGAAAGTCCAGAGGCCGTGCCCTGTGCTAAGTGTGGAAAGCACGTGACAGCACAGGTCATGCATATTCACATTTCAGGTAGGAGATGGCTTACGAACATACCTTGACGAGTAAGTGTGGAGAAGGCAATGCCTGCAGCCATAGCTTGCGCATAATAGTACTACAGAGCAAAAGGTAAGTGTTCTGTGCAGTGTATTCATAGGGCACGACATGCTGGCCATTCCATGTGTTAAGTGCTTGCAGGGAGTGACCTGGGGTCCTAGTTTGTACATACTGCTAAAAAAGCATAGACTGCATCCAAGCCCTCTCTGGGCTACATAATGAAAAAGGTATTGGTATCGTACCCTCTCCACGCTTAGCGCAGGATGTGGTCTCTGGCCATGCCCTGTGTGAAGTATAGAAAAGGCACAGTCATGCCTTCTTCACTATAAATACAAAGCATACAGCCTCATTTACGAATTTGGAGCTGCGGCTAAAAACGGTAGTAATGCAGTGGTAACTGAGCTACCACTGCATTTTCGCCACAAATACAGGTTTGGAAGTAAAGCAGAGGAAAAACCTCCATCAGAATGCTGGAGGTAATTACTCGGCTTTACCGCCAAAACACGCCCAAATCAGCAGAATTACAGCCAGTGGATTACTACTGGTGAGAATTCCACCAAAATCCCCAGGAGTCCTATGGACT
The DNA here is from genome assembly GCF_040938575.1 of Ambystoma mexicanum. Taxonomy (NCBI): domain Eukaryota; kingdom Metazoa; phylum Chordata; class Amphibia; order Caudata; family Ambystomatidae; genus Ambystoma; species Ambystoma mexicanum. The sequence goes on along the minus strand of NC_090927.1, from coordinate 741,414,800 downwards.
CCAATGAATGGGGACTAACACCACCTAGCACCACTTGTAATCCGGCAGAAATTCCACTGGACCAAGTGGTGGTAACAGTAAATCCGTTTGGTGGTATTCCGTCAGATTTATTCCCGAAATACCACCAAACATATAATGAGGCCCACAGCATATAGACCTGATATACGGACCACAGCCTTGGACCATGCGCTATCTGCACTACACACAGCACATCGCTTATGACTGTCTGCCTGCAAATAATACCTTGCAATGGGGCTTACATTCAAACTGTTCTTGTCTATGTGCTGTTTCAGAATCACATGGCAAGTACATAACTACTAATAATGTTGGAAGGCCCTGATCCCAGTCACGGTTTATAAAGCTTTGGTGAGTGATCTAAGAATGGGGTGGTGCCATTAACAGTTTAAATCACAGTTTAAAGAAGTAGAGGTTTGTGTTAGCTTTATACCAAGAACTGTGGTCCATGTCAACATACTTTTGGTTGTATCCCGTTTTAAAGAATTATTTACATCACTGCCCGTGTTTTAGATAGGGTGTCTAGCGTTAAATTAAGTAATTCCTTAGGGCACTTGTCTTAGGACATGTTTAACCCACTTTCTCCTTTGAGAAGTTATGGCATCTATGGTTGGTGAGAGAAGTCAGCCTCAAATTTTGTATTTGTGCATTTTTTATTTATTTGAAGAACAGGGATGTCAATTTCAATCATAAATGACTTACAATAATACCTTTACAGGTGGTGGAAAAATTCCCATGAACGGTGCCTGTACGATAGCATAAAGATGAGTAGTGACCTAGTTTATGAGGGCGTAACAAATTAGGACATATACCAGGGACAAAACAAAACAAACAAACAACATGTATATAAGAAAACAGGTGACTTACAAAGGTAACATTAATCTAAGGGGGCAAGTTGTTCAAAGTAAAGGTGAGTACTTATTAAATATACAAAATAAAATTATTAAGCATCACTGGAGGCAGTGGTGGTGTCATGAAGGGAGGATGTGGGTGAAGGCAGAGAATCGTGCCTGCTTTAGCAAGTAAATTAAGTTGAAGCTGAGCTTTGGAGAGATCCACCGTGGGATTGGCTTGGATTGTTATGGGTAGTGGGATCCAGTGGAGGGGGGTGAGTAGGGAGAAAGAGCGGAATCAAAATGAGGCACAGGAATGGTACATGACGGTGAGGTTGAATGCAGAGAAGGATCAGAGGGGACGAGATGGTGGGTAAACTGAGATACAATCAGACAGTTACTGAGAAGCAAGACCATCGATAGCTTTGTAGACTAGGATAAGGAACTTCAAAAGATCGGCTGTGTATGGAGAGCCAACCAGCATGTTATCGGTAGGGAGACGTGGGGGAGGATCTGGGTAGATTGTAGAGAGTGTGGGTAGCAAAGTTGAGGACTTTGTCTAGATGGTGGGAGTAGTAGAGAGGAAGGGCAGGGAGTAGGCTTTAGCAGTCGTCCAGTTTGCTGAAAACAAGAGTGAAGATTTGACTTTTTATGGATGGAGTTGTGGGCACAATGATGGCTGAGGCACAGCACACATCAAATAGACTTCGATATAGAAACAGAGAAATACATTGCTTTATTTTGCAGTTAAACTTTTTCAATTAAGTATTTGATACACTACCTTCCCAGTCCTATCCAACTCTGGAAACCTTTTGGGAATAATATTGAAAAGCCTTTGAACTGAGTTCAGTGTTTTCCTCTTGGCATCATACACCTGAAATCTGCAAAAAATAAAAATAATTACAGTTGAAGGTTTCTGACACTTGAATGAAAAGAAAGGTTTGATGCTGATTTGTGCTAGTTCCACAGATGGCATTCAAATCACTCCTGAGACACCAGGGCCAAGGTTAATACTACTGATCGGTAACCCCTACTGTCTGTTTCAGTCTTAGGTTACAGATGACTCTCTAAAATGCTGGATCTCAAAAGTCCCTCAGGGACTTCCTAGCTGTTCCTACTTTATCCAGTTCTTAGAGTTTCTAGGTCTGCTACCCGGGACCCCCTCTCTAAGTTTGGCGAATGGCTCAATTTTTCCCTTCAGTGCCTCGTGGTCTGTGGGTTTGTTATTTTCCTTCCTGTGCAGGATTTCTGGCACCCCCTGCAAGCCCAACACAGTTAATTCCCCTATTGTAGTGGTGTGCGATTGCAGCCCGTCTCTGTCTCTTACTATCGCTGGCTGCTGTGCTTGAATCTCTGCTATGCTGTGGCTGTGTTTGGTGGATCTGCATGTCATAGGTAGGTCTGGATGTCCTGGTTTACTTGGCTCTGCTTCAAATTAGATGGGTGTGAAAGTAAGGGAAAGCACTGGAGAGTAACAGAGCCAAGATTGGAGATCAGGGTCTGCAAAGACAGATGCTAGCACAAGGGAGGGAAACAGGAATGGGGCCCCTCTCTTTTGCCTGCGTCATCCTCATGCTTAGGCTTGAAAAACTATAGATCTTTGGTGCCTGGAAAGTGTGCAGAAAGAGTCTTTCAAAGGTGTGAGGCATATCCCAGAAAGGGATAGGCTTGGAGTAGAACGGTGGGGTGTCTACGATATATCAGTGGTTTTACTTACTGATCTTTGAGAACAAAGCAAAGACAGTTTAGGTGGAACTCTCTTTCAGTGGTAGCCACTGGCCAGTAGCTTTGCAGTAAGGTTCTTTATCACAGTCGGTACCTACGTGAGGTAGCCTGCATCAGAGTCTACCTAATACCATTTCCAACTTATAAATGAAAGCGTATAGGGCTTAAGGCTCAAGTCTGCTATTCTCTTAAAGTCATTGATACTGCCCCTTTGGACGCATAAACCTTTGTTCCTCCTTAACCATCTTGTGTTTTTGTGTGCCTGTGTCCACTGAACAAGGAACTTCTGACCCTCTCCAGCTAGGACATACAAGTACTCCATATTATGTGCTTTAAGTATGTTGTGACAAATCCAGGGAATTTCTCCCCTCTCCACAAGAGGGAGCCACCCACTTTGGGATTATGGTGGTGAGCCTGCTGATCTTAACACCCCCAGGGGACAGGTCCAGTGAGATCTCCGTGGGGGTGGGGGTGTGAGTGACCCCAGTGGGAGGACAGGTAGTTCAGAGACAGGGATATTTGTTATCTACCCCATCCCAAGAAGGTAAAACTGTTTTTGCTTATATGGGAATTGAATGGTGCAACGACTCACAAATACATGCAGGACTGGTTGAATTGCCTTCTGAGGCCTTCCAGACCCGGCAAGAACCTGAAAGTGTGCACAGAGAACAAGCACACACCCTTTTGGGCTAGAACAACAAAGTGCATTCTACACTGAGACAGAGAGACCGAGCTGACTGCGGATCGACAGGGGCGGGAAGAACTCCTCCAAGGACCCGTATCCCAAAGAGACAGAAGAATGCCTGACGTGTCCTCCAAGGAAGCAGAGAGACCTGCGGCATGCTGAGACGCTGGTAGTAGAAGAAGCTGGGGATACCTGGAGGGTCTCAAGTCAAGAGACTGATGGTGGACCGAGAGACAAGCACCACCAAATAAGGCAGGGACCAGAAGAGGAAGATCCCGATGCTGACCGCGGCCGAGAGGAGAGGAGCCACTGAGAAGCCTAAGACGCTAAGTCTGAAGCTCCCTGTCTCCACATGGGGGACTGCCACAGAGAACAAGGTACGCAGCCACTCTGGAAGATGTGGGAGGGGCAGGCTAAACAAAGGCCAGGGTAGGGTGCAGAATAATAAACCCCAAGAATGAGCACACCTCAAATACAATAGTCACCAACATTTAACATAAAAAACAAATGTTAATAATGCATTACATTATCTAAGCCACCATCCTCAACACCTGAAAGATAGTTTACCCTACAGCCAATTTTTGAGGCTAAAGAGGGTCATCTCATCAGAAGATACATTGGAAGATGAAAATGAAAAACTGTCAGAAAAATACATGGAGATGGAGTACCCCAAAGAAATAATAGACGAAGACAGAACAACATCAAGAAATGTGGAGAGGACTGATTTATTGGTACCAAAAAATAAACCCAAAGAAATCCCATTTCTATATGCTCTGAGATACTCGGGGCAGAGTCACCATTTGACAAGGTTACTCATAAAGAATTTGGGGCTCGGCTAATAGAGCTGAACCCACAACTCCATTAACTATTTCCAAAACCGCCAATAATAGCCTACAAAAGGGGATGTAACCTAAAAGACCAGTTAGTGAAGGCGGAAAGACAACCAAGGGGTAAACAAACGACACTAAGTACAAAGAAGACTGGTACATACCCATGCTTAAACTGCAATAATTGAAACAATACGATGAAAGGAGGTTACGTAAGACACCCCAAAAAGGATAACAAAATCAAATTTAAGGACTTTGCAACATGTGACATGAAATCAGTAATATATGGCCTCAGCTGTCCATGCAGTATTTTCTACTTAGGCCAAACCACCAGAAAAGCGAAAGAAAGGTGGAATGAACATAAGAGTGCCATCAGAACGAAAAATAAAAAATCCCCAGTTGCTCGACACTTTAATGCAAGTAGACATACAATCGCGCAACTTAAAGTGATCATACTTGAAGTCGTGAAAAAAGCATCTAGAGGAGGCAATCATGCCAAAGGAATGGACCAAAGGGAAATTTACTGGATTGAGACTTTGAACAGTATAGCACTAGAAGGGATGAATGAGGAGTTTAGCCTTAGCCCATTCCTTTGAATATCCTGACAAAGAATCAAAATGATGAAGTTTATTTGATATGTCCACATTTCTACACTGCCAGTGAGCTTCCTTAAAAACAATGGTCAGAAGGGTCCCAAGATGTTTCTAAATGTACATGTTCCCTGTATTAGGAAAACAAAAAGGTATTGACTGTTTGGATATCTTTTGTAAATATGGATACTTAAAGAATGTGAGCAAGTAACCAGGTATTGACATTTTGGACATTTATTGCTACGATGGGCACTTAAAGAATGAGAGCATCGCTGGTATTAGCAAAGAGCGTACTAATAGTATGAAATGGCCAACTAAAATTGTAACATACTTCAAAAAGGTTGATGACAGTTTTTTTGTTGAATATACAGCGTGGAAAAGACTCATTAAGTACTTTAAGAAATGACGCTAAGTGATGAAAAGATCCATATAATCGATTCCATAGAATGTGAGCATGTCTTGATAACAGTGATGATCAGGATGATGCGCATAGGCGAAATTGTGAAATTGGGAAATGAACTGCAAAGAATATTCACACAAAGAAAATGTACGCAGCTATACGTTAGGGAAATAACACTGCCTACATCTATGATATTGTTACAAAGCACCTTCTTCAGACTTCCTTAGCTTCTTAGATATACTTTAATGCTTAGTTACATGAAGCTACATGAAAGGCAACCACTGGGTCCCATCACCCAGGCATAACTAACATCAGGTAGAACACTCATACAGGATTCACAAATCAACATTCCAACATGACATCACAGGGTCCCACATTCACAAGCAAGTACTTCACAACACATCTCCTTCCTTTCCAATGATGCACATCCACTTGATATTCACCAACAAGCACTTCACAACACATCTCCTTCCTTTCCCACATACACCGATAAACACATCACAACACATCCCCTTCTTACCACAACCATCACTGACAGAGGGAACACAACACAAGGAAATCACACATCAAAACATCCACACCGTGCATCTTTTCAACGAGAAATGCAACTCAAAATAAACTTCAGGGACGCTATCCCTACCTAACTGGGACACTATCCCTACCCTCATGTTTGGAGACGCTATCTCCACTCCGGCTCTCTACCCCTTTTCTACACTTAACAGGGACGCTATCCCTAAACCTTATGCTAATGGACGCTATCCCTTCTCAACTGGGGCGCTATCACAACACTCCTTTTGAGGGACGCTATCCCTACTACTTACTTGAGATGCTATCCCCATACTGATACCAAGTATCCCTACTTCACTCAGGAACACTATCCCTATACGGATGAGGGACGCTATCCCTAAACTGCTGCAGGACTCTATCCCTACTTCACTCTGGGACGCTATCCCTATACAAATGGGGAACTCTATCCCTAAACTGGTGCGGAACGCTATCCCTACTTCACTCAGGGACGCTATCCCTAAACTGGTGCGGGACGCTATCCCTACTTCACTCAGGGACGTTATCCCTCTATATATGATGGACGATATCCCTAAACAAATGAGGGACGCTATCCCTACTTACACACTAGGGACGCTATCCCTTGTACTACAAATGGGACGCTATCCCTGCTACATGCTCGGGGCGCTATCTCTGTACCTCAGTTGGGACGCTATCCCTACACCTGCATACTGACTTCACATTGATGGGACGCTATCCCACGCTTTTCAACATCTGCCACGCTTTTCAACATTGGCGACTCACTCCCACATACAACATTTTACATAGTTACATATGCATGTTACTATAAATATGCCCAAATACATATATGTGTGCCTAAAACACCATGCCGCCTTAATGCAGCCTACTTTGTCCCTATGGGCATACTTTCAAAATCCTAAAAGTCCATGTTATCTCAGACAACGTTATCCTGAAATTCCTCAAAAGGATAATTCTATCTCACTCCGAACCTTATACTTAGATCTCCAGGCAAGCATCATGCACTTCCAACTTTCATCTTTATTCAATTACTGTATTGAGTACAGTCTATAAATGTCTATTTAAACCTGTATATCCTCAAAATGTTACTCTTTTAACGATAGCCCCTTCAAACTTGACCACATCATCACCCCAACCGATGCATCCAAACCACCACATCTCTTGTACAAATGTCGCCATTAAGCACTTCTGTTTGTAGAATAAAAAGGATACATCCAAACGACATTGCTTGGTCACAATTTCTTTAACCCTTCTGCCATCAACAACCAGCACGCATGCACCTTCAGTTCTTCGATCCCTCCGGCATTGTAGGATGCGCAGGATTGTTTTTCCCCTTGGACGTATCTGTCCCGGCTCTTTCCCTATGGCCGTATCTGTTCCGGCTCTTTACGCTCCTTTCACTTCCTCATACGCACGCAGAGCGGAAAGCAGGAAGTCTTTCACTTCCGCATTGACACTCAGGTTGCATGAGACCGAAGAGGTAATTTTCTCATATCACTATGACAAACTGCCTTCTCGGGCTCTACTCCTTCGCCCACACTGTTAATATGGCAACAGTCAAAGGCATAGGTCTTACTCTTGATGTCTTACTCTTGAGAGTTCCAACGGATCGCCAGTACCCCGCATCTCCCTGTGACATCACCACTCTCAGACCTGGATCAGAGCAGAAGACACCTCTCCGCTCCAACCGTCACCAAGCCGATACTTTGCTTGCCTCGCCGCATAACATCACATCCTCGCGATCTGGTCAGCTGCTTTAACTTCAACATTCTTTACTGTAATTAATATACAGTATCTCCAGAAATGACCATTGGACCGTACACGTTTACTCTTGCCTTATTGTAATTTCTCTCACTGCTTTTAGCGCTAGAGCAGACCACCACGCTGGGGCTCCCTTAACTTCAGCGGCACCCCTTTTTCCTCTGCAAATGCTTCTCACACACAATAGGGGACCTACTTCACTGTTGGGCCTTAACTTCACCTTTCCCCTTCTCCATGCGCTGCGCTAGAAGACTTTATTGCGCCTTTAATCCGCCTGTTTGGCCTTTATCTGCACGCTGCTTACCCCCTTTTTCACTTCAGCTTTATGTGGCTTTCTTCACTTTTAGGATTCTTTTTACTTCTCCCAGCTCCATGATCCTTTCATCTCCGGTGGTGCTGAATATGATGGGGCTTTACCAATGACCAGGGGCGTTACTTCACTTATCCAGCCCTCCAGCTTCTTAAATATACTTTAATGCTTAGTTACATGAAGCTACATGAAAGGCAACCACTGGGTCCCATCACCCAGGCATAACTGACATCAGGTAGAACACTCATACAGGATTCACAAATCAACATTCCATCAGAATATAAATACCATATACTAGATTCACACTGCTAAAATCTTAAAAATCGAGACGAATAAAGTATCACTATTAATCTACTTGAAGAAAAGATTATCCAACGTCACGATGTGACGTTTTGTAAACATTGGTGACATCATGACGCATTGGCGTGATGACGCGGCCATAAATAGTGCCCATTTTGGATTCCGCATCTCTTGCAGTTTCCAAGCAGCAGCCTGGCACGGCACGGACGTGTCAAGTGGAGGTGAGCATGGGCTAATGTAATAGATAAGAGAAAAGATAGAGGTAATGCATATAAGGCATGCATTTTAAAAACTTAATTACTATTTATTTTAGGATAGCCAAAGAGCCATCCATATGCTAGAGAGGATGGGGCAGAACCAAGGAAGCTTGTACTGAAGTGTAAGAGGATATCTTATGAACACAAACTCCTCTAGTAGGTAAGAGTACAATATGTGAATTGTTAGAAGTTTAAAATCGAAATAGGATTTTAATTCAGAGTGACACATCTCTTGATCCTATATTTCAGGGAAGAAATGTCCACACAAACTAAAGGACTCAATGTAAATAGTATGAATCCACTGTAAAATGAGCAAAGTGGAACCTATTGAGTAAAGAGACCGCGCACGGTTCATCTCCTGATAGGTATAAATCAAATTTACCACTCTCTCCAGGAAAGTTTATTTTAATTGTAAATAGCTTTTGAAGATATAGTCTGTTTCCTTTTAAAAGAGCACTATTTATATTGTCACACTTACAGGCTGACACAAATTGAATTGGAAAACAGGCCTATACCATGCTGTATGTAACAGCACCTACATTATGAGTAAGACATTCATCTATGGAGCATCATCCAGGTGATTATTGGTTTCAGAGAAATACATGACAGATATGTTTATGCTTTAAGAACATACGTTGGAACAGTAACTGAAACATTATGTTGATTGAATTAATTATGGAATTGAAGGAATCATAACAGAAAGGAACTAGCAGCTCCCGAAGAAGGGAAAGAATTCCCGAAACGCTTTGAGCAGAACCATCTCATGTTATTTAATACTGGACATTGAATATAAGTTATACAATGAAGGGAATTGTTTTGACTTACGAAATGTTTTCAGATAACGAATGATACATCATTTGAGAAAGTTGTTTTCAAGAATAACGTATTTTATTATTTAAACATTGTTGTTGATGCATTTCTGTATGAACATTATGATATATAAAAAAGCAATATCGCTCAAGTAACAAGATTGGAGTGAAAGAACTTTTGTTTAAACTTATAGAAGAATTTGGTTGTTTATTCAACACACATAGGGTGTGTGAGGGACGGGAGTGTTCCACAGGACTGTGGACACCTGCAGGTCTTTACTATTGTATACCACCTAGGGTTGGTTCATCTCCCTTGCACCCCACTACTAATCTTAAACAATTCACTAATCGTCAGAATATTGAGGTGTGCTCCCGGGTACGAGGGTATCACACCTCAAAGCAAGGCAAGACAAGACACATCCAAACCGGGCTAGCAAAAACCATACCCCAAGGTGGGACGCAAAACAACAAACATGGATTTACCCCAAGGTGATGCGAGAGACACTAGAGCATCAGACAGGCTACCAGAAACCAGACACAAAGGAGCGTACCAGATATTCAACCCTACAGAAGGGTGAGGACGATCACACCCAAGGGCGTTGAAGGGGAACGCAAACCCCAGAGTGGGGTACAAGACACAGAAAAGCAAGAGGGAGTGAGAACAACCCAGTCCCAAAACGGAACATCAGAGATCACCAGCTAAGTGGGCCTGAGAAAGGGGACAACCACCACTAGAGAAAGCTCCACCAAACTCCAAGTTGGCGAACACAGAGAAGCTTCTTGGCACTGAATTGAGAGTGGGACCATGACCAAGGCTGGTTCATTAACCAAAGACTAATACAATGTTTTCTGTGAATTATAACATGGAAGAGACTAACCAGAGACTATGATACCTCCCGTAGACGGAGAAGAGAAGAGGAGATACTAGTACTAGAGACTGGAACTCTAACAAGGGTCCAGTGGCTGTATTACTCGTGACTAAGCAGGATCACAAGGGGGTCAGAAGTCAGTCACCATTCTTTGGTTGGGGGAAGAGGTTTTCCTGTGTTTATGTTACATTTGTCTTGTGTTTAAAATTGGTAGGGACAGGATCCACACTAGAGTAGGTTTTCCAGATGACAGACTTAGTTTGCTTTAGAGGACATCATGACAAGCACCCTTTAGACTTTAGGACAGGGCTTTGCACGTCGGGAACAGAGTAGGTTTTCGAAGTAGTAAAGAGTGTCCTTCTCCTGATTCCGTTTAATGTAAACTTTGTAACATTTTAGGCTGATATTTGGACTTCCCAGCATTAGCAAACAATTATTGCCATCTCCAGAAAAATATGGAGTGCAAACACTGCTGGGTACAAATGCACTTTAAGCACAGCAGGGAGAGCTAAATTCCAATATTGATATGATATATTTTATTTGTATCGCGCTCATACACAAGTGTTTCAGAACACGATACAAATATTCATCTTGGTTATACAAGAGGAGTCACCCACAGGGCATTTCAGGGCAAGCAAGTGGGGTACATGAGGGATCAATGATCCTTCGGTGTCCTGGAGCCAGCATAGATCACGAAGCCTGTCTGACTTCAAAATTATGGCTCTTGCAAGATCTTGTGTAGTGTCCAGGGAAGTCGTCAGCCATGTTGGTAGTCTGCTTCGGCATGCAGTGAAGCACAACCATGCAGAGGGACATGCTCAAGCCCGCGGGGCCAAATACAAGCAAAAAAGGAAGTACGCTGAGACAGCTGATGCCAGGGAGCAAGCAGCTTGTTAATCCATGACCACTTGTTCTGCAGCAGCTCCCATTTTAGTGGAAGAGGGCTAGCTGGAAACAGATGATCACCACTGAGGTAGCTGTGACATTCATTCTGAGGAGATGCTAGAGCATTAGCAGTGACAGAAGAGTAGATGAGCATTGCAGCACATCAGACAAGAGGCACACCTGTCAAGCCAATCCCTGCCTTTGAAGGAGGAATGTGATCTTTTTGAACAATACAGAACTACAGATTCTGAAGGGCTGTCCATAATAAAGCATTCAAAAATCTACTCCCAAAAAGGTGTGGTAGGACATCGACAAACCAATATTGCCTTGCCTTATTTTCAAATGCTATCCATAAGTGGTCTTTGAAAGGGACTTCCCCACCCATGGCCAAAGTAGACTTCTTAGCCTGTAGCCTCATGGTGCAGATTTCCATTCCCTTAGGGAATGCCTATTTCTCTGATGTGGCTAAGAAGGTAGAAACAGCAGTAAAAAGAATAATCTTTGCAAAAAACCTTGTAATCCACACGATGTTGCATAGACCCTCTTGAGGGATTATAATCAACGTTATGGTTCGGTACAGACAATGTATGTTAACCATTACTGGCCAACATGCAGCAGCAACCATTTTTGTTGTCAAATGTCCCTTTTGATAAGTTGTGTGTTTTGGCAGCAAGAGTTGGATCCTCTTTATCAGTGAAGAGACAGGTATTGATGCAGCCTTGGATGTTATTTTTACTGCTGGCATTTGAGGGAGCAAAGTTGTTCATCTCACAAATGCGTAACCTGATGAAGTCGGAAGAAGACCAAAAGACTAACAGATCAAACACCCAATCTGGCATTCCTTTCAGCTTAAAAAGCCAGTGGATTCCATTCCTCTGCAGCAGTTAAGGCGACTGGTTTGTGGAAGGTCCTGTAGCTGGATGGGCTCTTTCTCAAATCATTCCTTGACTCTAGCCAAAAAGCCATACTCACCCCTGCACCAACTCCAACCCCAGTGATGACTACAAGTCCAAATGAGAGGAACAAGCACCAGTGGCCAACCCTGTTGCTCTGTATTTTCAACAATTGAAGGCCACTGCCACAGATCAATGGGCCCTGTATATAGTAAAAATATAAAAGATAATGGAGTTACGTTTGCTGGCTCTACTAGCACAGAAGTTGTTTGTTTCAGTATACCATTCGGAGTGGGGGAATGGGACATATTAAATTATATTTTTTGGTGTAGAAATCTTTGATAATTTCAGACCAGTGTTTAACCAAACAATATGTTGTTCATCTACCATTCAAGATGGTCTCATTTCAAGCCATAATTAGAACAATTCATCCTAGACTTGCGGACATCAGTGAACCTAAACAATGCATATTTGCACGTACCAGTATTTTCCATGCATTGTAGACTCCTGTGTTTCTCCTACAAGGCCAATAATTTCAGTTTGCCATTCTCCCATTCCGGCTGAAATCGGCACCTCCAGTCTCGACCAAATTCATGGCTCGATTGGCAGGTTCACTGCATTTATGCATTTTCGAAATCTAGGTGATTGGCTAATAGTTTTATCTTCTCTCTGTGACCCAAACAGATGTCAAAGTCTTCAACAACATAGTTTTTTTCTGAACATGGATAAGTGCTATCTGTAGACCTATCAGACGTTCATCAGAGCTATTTTTTCAACCTTAGAATGAAAGAGACTTCCTTACAGACGAGAGGATATTCAAACTGCAATAGAGACTGCCATCACTGCTCTCCAAAATAGGCTCCGCTGCCAAGAAGTGGTTGCAGGATCAGAGACAAACGGCACCTCCGACGCACAGGGTTTCATGGGCTCACCTCCATTTATAGCCTCTTGTTCATCACCTCCTCAGTTGTTGTTAGCAATAAAGAGAGAACACGATTCCTATATCTCTCTCGGGCAAAGTCTTCAGTGGCGGCTCTTTCACACTGTTTCTGACTCTAAGGGGACCCTCCTCCTTTCAAGGTGGTGACCACTGATGAAAGTTATGCAGGGTCGGAGGGTGACTTTGGAGGCCACAAACCTTGGAGGCTGAATGCCATGTACAGTGGCCTATGGTCCCATTATGATGATATAGTGGCACAATTTCTATTGCAAGCTGATTCACTGGGCAGGCAACATGGATGATTCCCATGCTCAATGGAGTATGACCATAGGCCATGGCTGCAAGTTCTGGAAAGTGTCCCAGGGTCCCCCAATGTGGGTATAGTAGTCTACGGGCCAGGCCATAGGCCAAGCACGATGCCTACTGTTGATTGCTATGTGGGCATGCAACATGCCTGTAAACTCATGTCCGAGTTTGTGCCACCATGGGCCATGGCAACAAGCAGTGGCGGTGTCCTACAATCCCATTGTGGTATAGTGGGCACCACACAAGGCTCCCAGCCAGGTCCAGTGGCTATTGTGTGTAGCTTGGTGGGGTATGGCATGGCCGAACCTCATGCTCCAGGCAATTCAGCCATAACATTCATCCCCAGCACGGCTTTTCCAAGGGTCAAACAACGAGTGCTTTAAAAAATGTTGCTTAAAGAAATACTATAGTTAATTTTTTAATGTTAAAGAGACAATTTTACTAACTAACATACCGTGTTGGAACAGTATGAAACATCTTCAGTTATCAAAACAGTTTAAATTAATTGAAAAAACTTTGTTTCAGTTAGGGTGGCCTGCCCAATCTCTACCATGGGTTGCTTTTTGCGGCCTGCAACATGGCTGAAGACCAAGACATTGAGAGTGACCTAAGTTGCTATTATCAGGGTATTGTGAACACAGGACAGGTCCAGAGGCAATTGTGGGTGGCTGGGTGGGGCCTGCGGAACAGCCAAACCTCATGCCCCAGGAAATTCAACATTCCCAGCATGAGCTACTCAAAGTAACACACATCAATATGTGCTGCCAATATTATGTTTGTTAAAGGAGGGTTATAGTTCTTCCATATATGTTAAAAGAGGAATTATTAATAAATTACTTATAGCATTGGGACCTCATGAAACATTTAATTCATGAAAACTGTAATAAAGCCACTTCTTACGCTTTCTTGAAGGTTCTTTAAGTTAAGCATTATTGTAGTTTACTTCAAGTTGTTATGAGTGAACCACTGAGTCCCATCACCCAGGCTGACAAGTCCCCAACTGACTCAAACTGGAACCTTCACATGAACTTGCATCCAAACATTCCACAATGACATACCAACATTCTCTCAGGCCACCCACACACAGCAAGCACTATACAACACATCTCCTCCCGTTACAAAATGAACAAAGTTAAACACACAAACACACTCCAGACTGGAGACCTCATTCACACTACTCTCATACCTCTCCTGACTGATGCCCCCAACCAGACTTAGCAACTTCCTACAGATGTGGCAACAAACCCCATGCACTATAGATTTATGTAAAACCCCTTGTAACATGAGCAATACGCCTCCCGCCCATTCCTGCCACAAATCAGCATCTAGCGTACCATACTAGAGTACAAACCTGCCACCTTAATGGACTACAATCTATGTTCCTCCGCAATCAGTAACAAACCTACCACCTTCCATCCATCCCTGCCACAGACGGACCTACAGGCTGCCACCCCAGAGCACTACCAAGCCTCCGGAAAGACCAATACATTGCCACATCTGAATAACCACCAAACTGTACTAACAAATGAATAAATATCAAATCCTGTGGGGCAGATATCTTACACAAAGACAAACACACCAACCCTCACACACACACTCACACATCGACTCAGCCAAAAGGGCGCACACACAGCCAACACTGTGATATATCCCACCGACACCCTACTTCAAGATGCTGGGCAGGCATCATTGAAACCATCACACATCACTAATGATCACCATCCTGCACCCAATTTGCAGATTAAACGAGTCGTACATTGATCACACTGCACCTACATAGCAAAAGTGCAGTATTAAGATGAAAAAATAAATGCAACAGAATACAACAAAACTCAACTCATTCCATTGAATCCCAACTTAACATTACACCTTCCGCTTCGACGCACGCAAATTAGTCGGAGTGCGTCCCCTACCAGACCCTAACCACTCTAAATTGAGCATGTGAGACATCCACCCCTTATATAATGAGTCAATCCCTGGTGATCATAGAACAAAATCACCATCCTAACACCAAAATACCCACCATTATTATTATGTCCATACTAACAAGTATCGTAACTATATTCATTATCA
Organism: Ambystoma mexicanum; assembly: GCF_040938575.1. Lineage (NCBI taxonomy): Eukaryota > Metazoa > Chordata > Amphibia > Caudata > Ambystomatidae > Ambystoma > Ambystoma mexicanum. The sequence goes on along the minus strand of NC_090927.1, from coordinate 741,399,779 downwards.
AATGGAAGGCGCTACCTTCCATACTCGTGCGACACACACACCTTTTCCTCAAACACATACTTTTCACATATCCGAGGGTGCGACCCCAAATTCACGTGGAACTCCTACCCACATATTTCACATTCTGCTTTGCCTGAAACGCGTAACTTACCAACACTAACTTCATCTCACTTCACTCAAATCTGGAGGCGCTACCATCCACTCACAGTTTGATTTCTTCTAATCGGAAGGCGCGACCCCCAAACATTATCAGGTCCGCATTTGTTTTGCAATATTTTTGCAATAACATTGCCTAACACAAGCTTCAAAATTAACTTCCAACCTCATTTGGCACGACACTGTCTCAATTTCCATAAGTGACCTTATCCCTAAAAGTCCTTAGGTGCTTCGCACCTCCAACCCTGCAAATTCCTCAAAATGTTACTTCTAATACACATCACAAACCCTGCATATCACACTAAATGACTTTATTCCCTAAAAGTCCTTAGGTGCGCTGCACCTGTAACCTAAAATTACTCAATAAAAAATTAACTCTAACTTTAATCTTGGCTCCTCACACGTTCTGGCACTTCACTTGCCATTAACAAAACTAATAAATTTGTTCCCTATAAGTCCGTAGGTGCTTAACGCCTGTAAACCTGCAATACCTCAAAACGGTTAGTCTAGGCTTACTTTCACACGTCCACCACACAGAGCACTTCAGCCACTCACCATACCACCTTATCTAGGAATTACTCATACTCTTAAAATCCTTAACTGTTCTTAAACGCACTAACAAGAAATGCATTTAATCACTAATCTGCAAATCCAAATGGGATTAGATTCTGACCAATCTGTACTGGCATATCATGCATCTCTTACCTTATTATTACAACATCTAACATCTTAGATAGAGCTATAGACAAAACGTTGCCAATAACGTACTTCGCTACACGTGCAATCCACATTTAAAACATTTTTATAATGTTTCACTATTCCAACGTACCACTTGCAACAAGCTTCAAAATAAATGACTTTATCCAATAATATTTGGATGAAAGGATACGTGGCATCACTTTAACCAGTACCATCACAAACCAAATCTTCCTCTTCGCGAGCCGTCTTGGATCTGTCCCACGCTGGCTGTACACCTCATCGCTTTCCGCGACGCTGCCCAACAAAGCATTCCTTCTTCACGTGTGCTTGTCCTCACTTTTCACCTTCGTCTTGCGTTGCCCGCTGCACCCGCCAACAAGGGAACCCACACCATCCGTAACACATGTTCGGCACGGTACCTGCTACAGCTCCTCCTGCTTGTAGCTCCCGGACAGACTACAATACTAGACACAGAATGCCTTGTCCTTGACATCCTCCGCGTAATACAAATGCTTGTACATTGTAAGTGCCCCAGAAAAAAAATCTGCTTTTACTTTCAAAGTTTGGTGGTTGTCTTCTGACTACTTTTCCATTGGCAGTCAGTGCTAAACACAAAAACGTTGTGCAGCTTTCCGTAGGCTCTATAACGCCTCCGACGTAATTCTGTCCCTCATGTCTTTACCGAAGACAGGTCACTCATCCACAGCATCATCGCACCGAAAGATTGCTTCCTGCTCACGTTGTCCGAACGCAGTCGGGTGCTTTACTCTCGAGACGCTCCTTCCCTTTATAACATTAAGCATTATTTGCAGATTACGCATACACCGGGTGACTAACTCTTGCACCGTCTTGAACAATGGTCGGCATTCGACCGGATCACCAACTCCCCACACGCCCTTCATGACGTCCTTAGTCCTACACTGGGCACCGGGCCGTCAAGAGCTCCGCTGCTCCAACTGTCATACCAGCACCAACAGGCACACCTCCTCGAGGCATACGCTACATAAGTGCTTTTTCTAATTGAAAAAAACAATGTTTATTGCAGCTCCCCTTGCGCCTCACAAAAGAAAATGTCTTCAAACTCCAATCTAATCAACTACGCTGCATCTTTAAACGCTACTATCAATCTCTTAGGCTGATTGAAATGCATCGTTAATGTCCTTAGTGCCAAATGTCCTGACTGCCTACGAGGCTTTTGGTTGACATCCTAGGCTGGCACACAGATCCAGCACTGGCATGTTTTTTCCTTTGGTACTTGGTCTGGGGTTTCTTTACTTCTCACCCCCTGAATGCAGCACTGGGACTTGTCTCCCCCTTCCTTTACCCTGGGGTTTGTCCTCCACCTTCCTTTTTTTCCCCTGGGTGATGCGCTCAAATTACACACTGGGTACTGCGCTGACCTGCCCCTTCTTACTGCCCTGGGTGATGGAACTTACTTCTGTTTGGGGGCAGTGGTTCCTCTTCTCTTCTGCTACTCCCCCCTCAGCAGAATGCTTCTTCCTCAGGTTCAGTTTCCTTGTCTCCAGTGTAATAAAGCCAATTCTTACGCTTTCTTGTAGGTTCCTTAAGTTAAGCTTTATTGTAGTTTACTTCAAGTTGTTATGAGCGAACCACTGGGACCCATCACCCAAGCTGACAAGACCCCAACTGACTCAAACTGAAAATAAACAAACAAACAAACTGGAACCTCCACATGAACTTGCATCCAAACATTCCACAATGACATACCAACATTCTCTCAGGCCACCCACACACACCAAACACTATACAACAAAACCTTTGAAATTCAATGAAAAAACTTTTTAAACACACTTTATTGTTCAGTTGCCCCGATAAAAATCTGGGAAATTCTGTGGAAAAAAACTTTAAAGGTTTGTTATGGTTGCAGTGCAAAATAGAAAAACTAAAGAAATTTGGCAGTTATGGTAAGCTGTGTAACCATAACTCACCCCCACCCCATGCATGTTTGTGTGTGTGTGTGTGTATGTAGACGGGTAGTTAGGAGGCATGGGGGACCCTGTAAGAGAGTCTATCAGGCCTTTTTAAATGAGTCAGTGTGATAAATGAAGCAATAAAATGGCTTCCATTTAACATGACGCCTCTTTTGGCAGAACTGACGAGATGTATCATGAGAACACTTGGTTGTATGCCACCATGAGATATTTATGCAGGTGCACAAAGAATCGATTCATATAGGATCTGCCTCGATTTTGCTCAAGACCAGGGGGCTTCCATAGGAATCTATTTTAAACTCCACATGCAAAACACATTTGTAGGTGGCGTTTAAATTTCCATGAGTCAGAGTGGATAACGGAAGGAGTAAAAGCAAGTTTGTCTAATTTTTACTCAGGGATGTCATTTGGGAGTTGCTAGGGATCACAACTGTAACCCCTGCCACTGCCTTTGCGGCCCTGGCTATGGGGGAGTGTTCGAATTTTGAAAAAAACGATGTCTTTTTTAAGTCACTCTGACTTCAGAAATAATGTATGTCCATTTTGGTTTTCCGTAACGGAAATACATTGTTTTTTAAATCAATCAGAATGAAATACAAGCCCCGCCTCCCTCCCAGGATATGGAACCCTCCAGTTCCTGTGCTCTTCTGAGCATTATAGGGACAAGAGCTGGTTCCTTGTGTGCGTGCTGAAGCATGGGAGCCAGAGGCATGCCTGCAGAGGATTCGAGAAAGGTACATTTATTTTTTAAGTGTAAAGGTATGTGTGTGTGAGTGTGTGTGTGTGTGTGTGTATATCATGTAATGTGTGTGAATGCATGCATGGTGTATGGGTAGGTGGGGGTCCGTGTGAGTGAATGGTGAATGGGTGCATGTGTAAATGAGCAAGATAATGTGTGGGCTTGTGTTAAATGGCTGGATTACTTACTGATCATCTTCATTACTCCTGGTCCCACTTTTCCTCATCCCAGTACTTGCCTATGAAGCACTGTGTCTCATGCATACATACTGGGACAAGGAAGAGGGTCATGGAGGCAATGCTGGGATGGGGAGCTGATTTTGGGTGTTTTTAGGAGAATGGGAGGGAGAGGGAATGTGTGAGAAGGGTGGGGCAGGAGAGGTCTACACTCATACATAATGGTCATCAATGATAAAGCAGGCATGACATGTAGTAGTAGGTAGACTGGCATTTTGGTACAGCCAGTCTAGTCACTTATCACTGTGGCATTACATTTGTATTGGACATCTATAATACAGTAAGCATGCCAAGTGCTATTACCTGTCTAGGCTGGCATTTGGGTGCTGCCAGTATAGCCATTTCTTACTGTGTCATGGCATATTGTCTAGGCATATATAACTAAGTAAGCATTATAAGTGTTATTACATGGCTAGACTAGCATTTGGGTGCAGCTAGTCTAGCCATTTTTCATTTTGGCTTGACATTTTGTACTGGGCATTTCTGATAAAGCAATCATGATAAGTGTTATTACCTGGCTAGACTTGGCTTTGGGTGCAGCCAGTCTAGCCTTTCCTTACTGCGGCATTGGTATATTATTCTGGGTATCTATGATAAAGTAAGCATGATAAGTGTTATTATGTGGTTAGACTGCCATTTTGGTGCAGCCCATATAGGTATGTCTTATGTGACATGCCATGTTTTACTGTGCATCATCAAGGCTACAGCAAACATGATAAGTGTTATTACATGGCTGGCCTACACGGCGCAGCCAGTTTTGACATGTTTTCTTATTGTGGCATAGCCTTTTTAATAGCAAAGCAGTAAGTTAGCTTGGCTTGTTGAGCGCTCACTGCTGAGATCTATGTGTGATCTGCAAGTTCGAATCCCGGCCAGGCCAACTGAGACTTTCATTCTTCCGAGGTTGATAAATGAGTACCAACTTCGATTGGGATGATACTTGTTTGTAAATATGTGCTATGTATAGTGCTTTGGCGAAAGCACTATATAAATAACTAATCATTATCATGGATCAAAGCATTAAAGCTCATGTGCACTGTTGGTGACTTGCATCTATTGGATTTTTGGATACTGTAATATCACTGCAACCGGCAATGTAGGGGCTCTACTTATCATATAATGACAATACATGGCATGAATCTATATTTGGCATAATATGGAATTAACTGGCCATACAATGCTGAAGTGGCATATATATGGCAGTGCCTCAGCCTATGTTGATTGTATTGGGTCTAACCATATAATATCATGACCCCATCCATGGCACATGAAGGCAGCACCCTTGTTAAAATGTGATTAGTATCTAAAATATTGTAGTCTGCTTTAGTATCTATTTGGTATTTTAAAAATTGTACCTTTATGTACTTTATTTTATGCCTGCAAGCCACTTCCGGAGATGGCATTAGGGTTAAGGAGGAACTGTTGCCATACGGGTCAAAGGTCATTTGACAACACTTCCTGTGATGTCATCAGGCATGTGGTGTCACTTCCACTACCCCTGGCATTTTGGTGAATCAACGTCCCTGCTTTCACTCTTTCCTTGTCCACTCTGCCTCGTGGCCATTTCATATTACATGCAAGGGACCCCCATAGGATGTACTTGCTAATGTTGGTGGTCCTCTGTGTGCAATTTAAGATTTATTTGAAATAAATGAAAGTGCATGTAAGAATGTAGAACCTCACAGGACATGCATTGCTGAATTTTAGATCGGCAGATTATGAATAAGGCTGGATTCATTGACTACCTGAATATTAAAATGCAGAAGGATTTTCAAGAGATCGACTTTAGATATGTATGAGTCAAATTTCAGTGGCGATAATTTGCCTATGTAAAATATGACATGCTTTATGCTATATGAAAACCAGAAAAATTAATTATTTATAGGAGGTTATGTGATGCTGCTAGTTGTACATTCCTGACTTTTTTTCAAATTGGTGAAGAAGTTATTGCTTGAAAGAAGTCAATTTTATAAGTCCTCAGAGTGTAAATGTAAGGCATAAAATCAAAGCATAAGCAGTGTACGCCTTACTTTTAACATCCAGAGGATTTTGATTCCATTTATTTGCAGAGTAGGGGCACGGAACAAGATATTTGTTTCCACTGTGCATTATGTGGGTATAGTGAAAGCAGGCGAAGTCCAGTGGCAACTGTGTATGGCTTGGTGTGGCCTGGGGCATAGCCGAAACCATGCCCCAGGAAATTCAGCCATGACCTGCATTCCCAGCACATGATAATTAAAAGAGACAGACATCAATATACGCTGCCACATGATTTTACAACAGCATGATACTTTCATGCTGGTGTAAAACCACTGGTTTCAAATGGAATCTGCCTGTTTTTTGCCCTGCTAAGTGTTGTCTGCCATGCGTATATGGCAGGCACATTTGCCAAACGGACTGCAAACAAAAGGCGTGAAGGCGATTTCGTCAAACAAAAGAGGTGATGGCTGAAAGGTTTAGAATTAATATTAACCTCTGGCATTGCTCTGGGCAACCCTCCAGACCATCGTTCTTCGCCTGCCAAGCCATTACAAAAGGGGAAAGACCCTATGCAAATCAGGCTTGGTCCCACCCCAAAAGGGGCCGTCCACTTCAAACTGTTTGATCACATCCCTTCTGCACGAGAGCACAAGCATCCCCAGACATCTTTCGGCCATGCGGGACCTTATCAGTGAGGAGTAGCTTTGGTCTCTAGGCTCAGCAGGCATGGGACCCACGTCTGAGCATACCCGTCCCACTCGGGGTGACTATAGCAAAACAAAAGAGGTGATGGCTGAAAGGTTTAGAATGAATATTAACCTCTGGCATTGCTCTGGGCAACCCTCCAGACCATCGTTCTTCGCCTGCCAAGCCATTACAAAAGGGGAAAGACCCTATGCAAATCAGGCTTGGTCCCACCCCAAAAGAGGCCGTCCACTTCAAACTGTTTGATCACATCCCTTCTGCACGAGAGCACAAGCATCCCCAGACATCTTTCGGCCATGCTGGACCTCATCAGTGAGGAGTAGCTTTGGTCTCTAGGCTCAGCAGGCATGGGACCCACGTCTGAGCATACCCGTCCCACTCGGGGTGACTATAGCAAAACAAAAGAGGTGATGGCTGGGAGGTTTAGACTTCATCTTAAACTTTGGCATTGCTCTGGGCAACCCTCCACACCATGGCCCGTCACCTGCAAAGCCATTACAAAAGGGGAAAGACCATATGCAAATCATGCTTGGCCCCACCCCAAAATGAGCAGTCCAGCCCAAACTGTTTTGTCACATCCCTTCTGCATGAGACCACAAGCATCCCAAGACATATTTCAGCCTTTCTGGGCCTCATCATGGAGGAGTAGCTTGGGTTTCTAGGTCCAGCAGGCATGGGAACCAGGTACAAGCAAGATGTATTGCTTGTACGATTCCACTATGTGTCCCAGCTCATTTTAGTGCACTTCCAAGGCATAGGGGAGGCACAAAGCATAGTTTGCATATCCACTTTTCTTTCCTCCTCTGTCTTGGAAGAGCACCAGCTTTCAGGCCTGCGTGACATTTGCATGGAATCGTAAAACCAATGGATTCCAATGGAATACACTTTTGCATTTGCATCTGCTAATGAACAAGTGGCTTCTACAGGAAACCATTAATAAACGCTGCCTGAAAAGTGTAAATTGAAAGTCAAGTTTCTTGTTTTGACAAACAGAAGAGTTAAGGCGATTTTGCCTGGTTTTACTCTTCACAATTAGACTCTGCCTAGCAAATGTTCAAAATGTCATGCGGGGGACCAAACAGCACATAAGTGCTAACATTAGTTACCTGCATGCAATTTACATTTTCTTTAAAATGTCCCCCCTCTGGAATCCACGTCCATTTAACACTTGCTTGAGCAAGTGGATTCCATAGAAATACATTAGTAATCACTGCCTGAAAAAGCATAATTTGCAGGCGCTGTTTAATTTATTATAATGCGGAGAGTAAAACTGAAGAGTAACCGCGATTTCGCCTATTTTTACTCTTCAGTTTTCCACTCAGTCTTGTAAATGTTTAAAATTGCATGCAGGGGACCCAATAGCAGGTAATTGCTAATGTTAGCAGCCACCCCCACTCACAATCAATTAACACTTGTTGCACAATAACCCTCGAAAAGGGAAGTAACATCATATTTAAACACTTACGATAATACATTTTGTTGACCTTGAACTAAAAGTGATTGCTTTTAATTGAAGAAAACCATGGCAGTGTCATGTACTAGGGCTAACGGTTATGATCAACAACTTCTTAGGCCCTTACAAATGTATGATTTAAACAGCGCAGTCAAGGTGGCGATAATTACCCCATTTCTTCTGATTCAGACACAATTCTCAATTTTTTTATCTGAACATCACACCAAAATTCCTGAAAACTAGGTTTGGTAGAGAGACTTCCCCCTGCCCCCCAAGTAATGAAAGGTAATGTCTTACTTCTCCTGGAAGATGTGCAGCCGGGACACTGCTTCTTCAGGTCTCACCCCAGGAGCAGCTGGGCCTTGCGTGTCAAAACTGTTGCGAAACTGAATGACTTCCACCACAAAACTCTATGAAATAAATAAAAAGGTTACATCATCGCAGATTGACCCATGGCAATCTACTTTATCAAAAATATGGGGCTATATTACAGAACAAACATGTACATCTGAGAGAAGTGAGCTGTGCCTCCTGTATCTCCCCGCACCCCCCAAGCAGATATTCGTTGAGTCGTGGCATGGCTACCAAAATTATAGCAAAGTCAAGACCTTCACAAAGAAACTCTTAACCTGGATCCTGCCTTTGCCTTTATCTTAACACTGATTCTCATAACAATACTGATGGAGCAGGGGTCTGAGCATGATCCTATGCAAATGCACACTGCTTGACAAAACCAACTGAAAGTGTCCACCAGCAGGACATCCCTACTAATGCACACCTCTGAATGGCCCTGGGTGGTAACCATTGCTACAGCATGGCAGATACTAACTTATGTAAGTTAGACATTTTAGGACATCAGCCATAAGGGGCCAATTTACAAAGATTTGTGTGTGTATTTGCAGTCACAAAAAGCGCAGTTGAAGTGAATGATTCATTAGGGAAATGCTCATGGAGATGCTTGCAAAGTGGGTGCGCAGATTGCAGTGCATGTACATGCACTGCTCATGCAGCCATGTATGGAACGCAAAGGGCAGGGTATATACCTTAGACCTAATTTGCAGAGTAAAAATCGTTGTGGATAGAGCAGTGGCCATGAACAAGTAATGTAAACAAGGGACAGCTGCAAATGGAGGTAGAACATGTTGAGTCACAAAAACGAGCCATATCACTTGCTCATTTTCTCCCAGGTCACAATATTAACGTCAAGATTTCACGAGACACATGAACAATATATGAAACAAGACTTATTGAAATGCTACGAGAGAGTAGGTAAATTAAGTGTGCCAGAAGAACCTTTGGAGAAGTCTAGAGGGCACTGAGTATCTTACTACCAATGTGGTGGCCAGATGGAATTGTCCACAATGGGCTATTACAACCTGTCCACCCATTTTGGAGTACGCTCTAAATGAGGCATCCCTAACCCGTAGTTGTGCAGCTAATACACATTCCAGAATGTACCCACACTGCCTTAGCTAGCTGGAGTCTTAAGCCCCACCTCACCCTTACTATTTCCTGATTTGTTCTGTCGTGGAAGAGAAAGTGACAAGGTTTCTCTGACGGCAGGTGGGATTATCGAAGATCTCCAGCGTTGTCTAGTATTGAAGAGGGTCTATCTCCGTCAGAAGCCAGCTGGCTACCCGTGGGCCATGGGCTACTTCAGACCTTAGACAATACTCTGTGTTGGGATTAATCTGCGGGACCTCTAAGAGCAACTGTTTATGTTTTCCTTCGGAGGGGAGGTAGGGGAAGGTGGCTTATTTATGATGGATCACACATGCATTCCTCTCAAGAGGCTCTTCTTAAGTTCCTATGCATTCACTTTAGTTGTTATGATATCTTGTTTTTTTCCAAACATAACTTTTCCTTGAATGCCGAGATTGCTCCTTAAGGGTCCAAATTCATAGGCCCTGATTCATGGAATGATTTGCGTGTAAAACTGGGATTAGCATGCCATTCTGCTCACAAATCCCTGTTTGGGGAATAGGGATTTGTGGGCAGATTGGCACGCAAATCCCGTTTTACACGCAAATAATTCCATGAATCAGGGTCATATAGTCTGCAATCCTCAGCAATGTAATCATGCTGTTGGCTTCCAGGGATAGATAGCTCAACCGCAGCATGCTCGCCTTGAGAACAGGACAATCCTGTGTATTAAGGCTTTTTTACCCCAGTTTGCCTGACTTGACCCCTCATCCTCCTGAGATTGATAACAAGTCTGACAGCTGACATGGGAAAGCCATCAGTTATGGATGTGTGCCCTGGCAGAGGCTACTCAGCTCGTGGGTTAATCAAAGGTCGATGAATTCAGTGGATGGCCATTGGATAGTTTCATAGTAACTATTCATCCCCAGGCGGATCTCAGAGCACACCATTGCCATGAGATAATAGTATGGAAGTATATTACCTCTCATTTATAGAATGAAAGAGCATGAGTAGCATGGAACAACAAAGGGATGCCTGGGGGTTTTTTAAACTCCCCCGGGCCACCTGGTTACATGCCAGAGTGCCTGGGCAATATGACACTGTGTTCCGAAGGTGTATACAATTTGATTTGCTGTATAACCTGTTCTAGCTACATTGATGAGGGATGTATGGGTACCGCTTGCTCGTATTCTTCAATTCGTTATTTTCTATTCCGGCTTACAGTTCTCCTATTGACACGGGTATCTCACACACAAGGTCACACACAAGGCAGGAGGCAGACATCTCACACACAAGGTGGGAGCCTGTTTTTCATCAAGGTTTATAGGAAGCTTTAGGATCTGAATGAATGTAATCTTGTTAAGAAGTGATTCAGGGTTTGGTGTTATTTAAATGTTTTCCTTAATCATATCTTTATAACATGAAGGCAGAACTGTCCCATTCCAAGACAGAGGAGACATCAAGGGAAGCTGATTGGTGGAGGGTTCCTTTGTGAGGTGACATGGAACTGTCAAGGTAATTCTAAACTGCCTATCATCCAAGAAGATTCATCAGGCAGGTCACAGTTATCTTAGCATAGGTTAAAAGTTTAATTATTTCAGCAATATTTTGATTAAGAAGCCTTAGAAATTCAGATCTTTGTGGGACATAGTGCAGAGCACTGGTGGGATCAATACATATTTATATATGAAACTACACAGACTGTAAATAGTTACTGTCATTGGAATTTTTGTGCTGACAATAGAGACTTACAAGCAAGTACGTTCTTTGTCGATTACTGACCGACGTCAGTATTGTAATTTCAAAAAAACATACAGGATTGGATTTACCAGGGTTGGTTTTTAAAGTGTCTTATGTTTGGGTGTGAGGTGGCATATTAAATTAGGTGCACGATCTTGAAACGAAGTTGCCTCTACAAGCACATGACGTATGGAAGCTGTGTAACGAGTGAATCAATGTGCATCAAGGAAAACAACTAGGTCACTCGTACTGAGATTATCATCAAGTAAAGGACATTCCGCATACACGCGGTTAGCATTGTAGACCTTCCTTATGCACACAACCATCATCGCCAGCTCAGTACCCTACAGTTACGCAAGTGTATTGCTTACTTCAAGCTTACGGAGCTTCTGTACATTTCAGAACATTAAAAGGACGCAACAAGCAATGACAGGGATTAAAACAGTTTTACACTATAAATAGTTAAAAGGCAAATACATGACAGAACTACCAAAGTCTTTTCACAAAGATTGTCAAATAGAAAAGAAAATTGATATCAATACATATCTATATACCACAGAGTCCAGTTTGAGTGGCACATGCAATTTGAACTATTTTCCAAAGTGTTTTTAAGGAAAACCAAATCTACTGATTTATAACATGCAGGCAAACTCTGCATCGTTTTTAGAATAGTCGGTAGGCAGTTTGCAAGGAACCAGGTATAAGAATAATCATTTGGATTGCAGTGAAAGTTGGAGTGTATAATAGTAGAATGTGTCTCGCAATGTTTTGTGTCTGTGTTTTGTCTTGTAGACTCTTATCCCTCTTACCCAGTATCCAGATCCAGAAGTAAAAGCAAGTGACACAGGAGCTGGCTGTTTGCTATTGTATCTACTTCTCCCTTACCCTAAGAGGCATGGTCAGTCTAGCTGGCAATAGGCAGTTGCACACTACACACTTCTGGTGTGTCTCTGGCATCCAGCAAGTACTGCAGGGTTACTGAAAGGGACCTGATAGCCACTGATTCTGTTGCTCTGCGTTGTAATCTTCGATGAGTTATAAGGTTTCCTTCTTTCAGCTTTTATGCTGTTGAACACATGATTCTTGCACATGTGAGATTACTCAGAGTTTTTCTACCTTAACTACGTTAATCCAGTTATTACCAACATGTATATGGTCTGCTCGTATGTGTTTCTACACTACCTATATGCAATGTTCCCAGTCAGAGCCAAATTCAATGGTTTCCTCCTGGAATTCTGGAGATTTCTGGTTCTGGATTGCCATTTACATGATAGGATTTATCTGAGCAAGCACTGATAGACCTTCCAATCGGGTTAGATGATGCATTCGTTGTGCAGTTCCTGAAGGACTGGGATTCACAATTAGCCTCAATGGCCCACACGAAATAGAAGTGAAGATGTTTTTTTGATGAGATGAATACTTCTCATTGCATTGTCGTTTTTCTTTCAGAAGCTTCTTACCAATGTTGGGTATCATGTCATGTGATACCTGTGCCCATCTTTTTTATAAATACTTTTTAAATCAGTAGCTGGGTCTCATATAATAGGTTGGTGGCCATCTTCCTGCTTCCAATAGCTTGAGTAATCTATTTGTAAATTGATTCATTGTTTCCTCTGATATTTCTATGCATAACAAATGATTTCTCATTGCCACCTATTGGATTTCGTGAAATTTTTACTATTTCCTGCGAGATGTACATTCTTTGCTTCCACCTCCTGTGATGGGTGGCCTGTTCTGTGTTAAACTGAGTTTCAAATAATTTTAACGATCTGTGTGAATTCGTTTGAGTTTTACAATAAGTGTCCCACTTTATGAATATTAGCACCCTAAGGTGTTTATCATACATTAGAAAGGCTGTATTCATGCTGGTAAATTCCTGCTTCAGGGACTTACATATGCCTGTTCTACGTTAGCATCATTGCTGGATCCATTTCCCATCTTCTTTCTTGGTGGTTAGTGGCGGTAGAGGTCCCGTAACTTCTGTTTTCCTCTCGAGCATCACGTAAACTGGATTTCTCGATCTCATCCAGGTGGTTTATACTTCACTCTTTTCTCTTCGTCTTTTGTTTCAAAATCTTTTCATTTCCTTCAAACTCTCATTAATGGCTTCTGAATGGGTGGGGATTCCATGTCATTCTCCGAGACAAAGCTCTGTTCTAATGTGGAGATACACTTGACTGGGGTAGTAATCCTGGTTTGCCTTTCCTTACCTACTATTATTTTGCTTGGTTAATTTTAGGTTCTCCTACCTGAATTTAGTTTTTTCCTCTTGGTTCCACTTCCCTGTAAAGTCAGTAATTACTTCCCTGTAAAGTCAGTAATTGGTCTTGAGTATGGCTTATATTGTTTTGAAACGGCTGATAGCTGGCACTGTCCTCATTTATTAAAGACTGGGACGGAGAGGGGGGAAGAAAGAAAATGGCAGATTACGGATGATAATCCTCATTGCTCCTAATCCTTCCGAGTTGTCGCAGTACTTATGTCCCACCCCTTCCTCCACAATGAGGACTCATAAGCCTGTTTTGGCTTTGAAATTACAGAAAGGATTAAAAGCGAGGCAGGGCTTTGTGCCCCAGGGAGGGAACAGTGTGTGGAAACATTCTGGAATATTTATTAGGTGTGCAATGGATTGTCTCTCTCCATGGGAGCGAGTCCTCATTCATTAAGGGCTGTGACGACTGGGAGTAATAGGAGCATTGTGACCCAGCAAACTATGCCTCTTTTGTGTACACTGAAAAATAGTCTTTGCAGTGATAAATCGGAATAGCGATCGGGTTTACTGGGACACAGTAGACATTCTCACCTTCACTTGTTTGTCAAGCTCCTGCTTAAATATGTCCTGTTTCTCCTTTAACAGGGATTCTTTGACCTAAAAGAGTAAAAAGTCAATTTTCATTTACTTTTGTTCACATAAGAACTCAAAAGATTGGCTAATAGTCAACAGAATGTTTTAAATAATCTGCGTTGAATATCAAGATAATGTAATTAGACTTGTTTTCATCAAGTAGCACTACTTAAATATTAAGATGTATTTAATTTGGTTAACTAACACCTTAACACAAAGCTATTTACAATAGTTAACGTGGAACACCTGATTAGCATTCATAGTTACACGGTGCAATTGCGACGTAGAACATGCAAACATGAATACGATATCATTTTAAAACCATTGATCAGGACAAATACATATCATCTCCGTTAATTAACTTTATTTTTGGCACACAAAAATCCCACAAAAGTACCTACAATAGATAAATATAGCAGCATAGACATGATACATTCAGGAAGACAAATATACACTACAGGTTATTACTTTAAAACACAGTTCAATAAATATGATAGATCCTAAAATGTCCAAAAGCAGACCCACAGTCCATACATTTTAATTATACATTAAATACAAAAAATAAAAATGCCCCCATAGTAGAAAGATAATATCACAATGTGCCAAACGAATAACTCATGCTAATTAATGGTGTGACAAGGACTGCCGCACGGTACAGAGAGGTATTCAAACTACTCACTGCAGTTTACTATCTGCATTAGCAGCATTTCTTACTTTTTACATTTTTTTTCTTAACACAAATACTCTCCTCATGAAATGCAGAAGTGCTCAGGAACTTTTTACAGTTTTTGCCCACAACAAATAAATAAACGCCTGACAGCATTGCTGAAGTTCTCCTTCCCTAAATAAATGTGCTGATGTTGACCTCTGTGTGTGGTCATCACAAATTGGGCAAAAAAATAGTACATGAACAGATGTTTCCAGGGTTCCAGGACAAAAAGGTACAAGACGCATCCTCAGTGTCGCTTCTAGTTCAAACTGCCACAACAGCATTTATTTCAAGACAATCTAAATGCAGTTGCATCATCAACTGGTGGTATCATTAATATGGGTCCAACCAAAGTATGGTTGAGGGCCGTTAATGATAGGAATAACAGTAATTGATTGAATAAGGGGCATGTAACTTCGTTAACACATGCGATGATCGCTAAGTGTTATGACGTGCCGACAAGCTAAACTAGCTGTTTGACAGATAGACACAATTGTAATTTAAGAAGGGTGTCAAGGATTAGTTGAAATAAATGTTGAAAGGTTATACAGATTATATGACCTAGGTAACTGTTTAATATGTGTATGTTAGATGGTAATGAGAGAATGTGAATGCATGGTGGAGTGAGAGAAGCAACACATGATTTGTATGTAAATGTATTCTGATTTATTATGAAAACACAGTACGACTTGTTCATATATGCTATTTTTGTAATACATTTATTTTGTTGTAACTTTTGTGTTAGGAAGCCTCTTTCCAATCTACGGTCCAATTTTTGTTTGTTCACTAAGTGTTATGGCATTTACATTGGACAGTTTTAGTAAAATATATTTTATCCATGGCATTGACTTAACACTCTCACTTTTCTAAGATCAGTCAAGCAACTATAGGCAAAGTGAACTTTTGGATATGCCAGAATTTTCAAAAATAAAATAACCAACCTAACATGAGCTTCCAGATGAAAAATGTCTATCTCTGTATGAACAGAATTGCTTGGGGACAATTGAGTGAGTCGTAACAATTGCTTATAGATTTTGTATGCGTACATTTTGGAAAATGTAATCATCTTTTATATACTCCTATTCCATTTTGTGTTAAAGTAACTGGGCTATTGCGAGCTACAAGAAAGAGCCAAATCGATCCCAGTTATTTTGATCCCTGTTACTAACATATTTGTAAATATAAATGTCTTTCTGACAACGATCTGCAAAGTGTTGATGTGTGAATGATTTCTGTTTTCTACAATCTAAAAAAGATTTTTAGCATACTGAATCGAGTTTAATTATTCAAATTTTTCACAGTCATGTATCCTGCATATCTGAATGTATGCACACTATGTTGACTGAGGCTGAAGGATGCATGCCAGAGAGGTTTCAAAGCCATCTCCACAGTCGGTCGTGCTTCGCACAGTATCAAAATGGAATTCATACAATGTATACTGGCTAGATATCACCCAAATTGCTTCCCCTTGTTAATAGATGCAGAAATTTCCCTGTTCCTCTGTGCACCCTGGAAACAGTGACACTCACTGTTGCCAGGTCTTGCAGGGTCCATCAGCAGGATTCTTCAGGGGTTATGCATGGAGTGGGGGGCTGCTTTACTTATTAAAATCCTTATCTCAGGTTATTCTTATTGTTAGACTGGGAACCTCAAAAATCTAGATGAAGAGGGGAGTCTAGAATCATGAGGTTCTGGATGGCTCAGGCAGGTGAGAGCATTTTTGGTGTTCTGTAACTGCCATTTATCGTAAGTAACTTCAAGTGGCATGTCCTCAGTAACTGGGACCAGAGCTTTGGACCTAACATCTATACTTAGCAAAAGAAAACCTGAAAAGACACAAGAAGCTTCATTGGAAAATCTAATTGGGACATGTTAAAGGGAATATAGGTGTTGCAGCATTCACCTCAGTTTGAATGCTTTCTCTCTGTTTCTCTTATTCCTCTATGCTGCTCAAGTGGACCTTTGAAGCAGCACTCACACCCCTGCTAAAAGACCTCCTGCACTAGCATTACAGTAAACCAAGGCGTGATCAAAATAAGGAATGCAGGGGTGGGTCAAGAAAACAAGGAAGCAGTATCGGGTCACAACATTTTTTTGGTGATATTTGCTAATAGCTTGCCATAATCCCAGCCCTATGATCCTAGTGTTTTTATTTTTTCTTTAAATCCCAGCAGCCTCGCGATTAGGGCCACTCGATTGTATTGGCACCAGGCAACGCTGGCAGCCACCATACTGAACTACGCAGCCACATTATAAATGCTGACATTCGGCCACTCCCAGGTCAATTGGACAAGGCCACTGACTCAGTGCCAATGGTTCCAACTAATTTGAAATGGTTTCCACAATAGGGTTCTTTTCTGACACCAGACATCAATTGGGTGAGGGCCAATGCCACTCGCCTGAAGAGGACGTATCCGGAAATGCACCCCCAGTGCCATGTTTGGAACTGATTAGTCAGGTGGTCCATTATGGGCGTGGACATAAATGAGGGATTATGCTATGGTCTTCCTCCATGAGACCATAACATAATTGTTTAAGGCAAGGTGGGAATAGCAGATGGAAGGCAGGGTAAGTGCCTTTAAACGTTGTGGGGTTATTTCTCTGAAGCACACAAAAGGAGCGTGTAGTATGCTTAGTACATTTATATACACTACCAGAAAGTAGTGTGAGCCTTGGAACCTGAGCAAACTGTAGGTTCCAGGTTTGACGGTTAATCTGGACTTTCAGGATGGGATCTAGACCTGTATGGACATTATTCTACTGCTCTCCTGTTCACCACCTATTCTATACCCTGTAACTAATAAACCAAGTTTCTTTTATACCGCATGACTCCTGCCTGATTCCTGGTCCGAATCTGACTTACCTGAGGAAGTATGATACTTCATTTTCGCCACGAGTGGAGAAAATGTGGAGCCCATGGTGATGAAAATCTGGTGCCATTGCTGTGGACATGCTTTTCGTGGTGAGGGGTCATGAGGTGGAGAGGAGGTGCAGAACCGGTCCGACTGCGGCATCAATTCAGTTCTTGGATTGTTGGAATTTGATGTCTGTTGTTTGAGAAGGCATGCAATGGAGAGTGCCACAGAGATTGTGAAGATGGCCTGGGTAGTGCTGGCCTGGTGCACAAATCGGTGCATGGCTGCAGGAGCAGCAGAAGAGCACCTTTGTATGTCCCTATCCAGGGGTGCCATGGCGGTTCCCGTTTCCACGGGGGAGAAATTATTATGTTGATTAAAGTGATGTGAGTTGAGCGCTCTCTTTGTGCTCGTTGTGCTCCATGGCGATCACTGAAGGAGCACCCCACCAGCCAGGTGATCCAAGGAAGACGTTGCAGCCGTGGTGGGACAGGATCTCCGCTTCCCTCGTCAACTGTGCAGTGAATGATTACATCACAGCCACAGTGAAGAGGGATAGCGATTAAATGGAATGCCCGGCATCTAGGTATTTGTCTCCTGTTGCTGCATCCTCTTTGGAATAAAGGACTTTCTATAACGTGCTGTACATGCTCACATTTCTCTTGGACCTACTGTGAAGTCATCATGAAGAAGGACACAGACAACAGATTCAAACCTCAAGATAAACACTTTTATCAACTTAAATGTCAGGATGGAAAAAAGCTAAACTTGCCCCAATCCCTACCTAAAGAAAAGAAAAAGGAACGTCTGAGTCAGAGTTCAACTGAAAAATTTGTCTGCGTCCAAAACCTATACTTGCCCTCACAAATAACTCTATACAATGTGTAGGGATATCAGCAACCAAAGAAAACAGTGTTTAACCCAAAGTTCTGCCCTTACACAAATGTAAAGTAGTTTCGTAACAAAGTCTCAAAATTATTCTTTGAAGATAAAAGGGAAAATAGTTTGAATCAGGACCCAGGGTTCCTTCCCCGGGTTAAAGGCAGTTCACAACAGATGCACCAGGGTTCCCTTCCCCAAGTTCAAAATAAATCACAATAAAAGCACTGGGGTTCCCTTGCCCAAGGTCAAAATAATTCACAGTAGAGGCACTGGGGTACCCTTCCCAAAGTTCTGAATAATTCACAGTAGAAATGCTGGGGTTCCATTCCCCAAGTTCAGAATAAATCACAGTAGAAATTCTGGGGTTCCCTTCCCCAAGTTCAGAATAAATCACAGTAGAAATTGCTGGGGTTCCCGACACCAATTCAGAATAATTCAGAGTTTTTAATAGACTCCAAAGATTTCCAATTTCTGGTTCTCACCTTCTGGTGGTTGACCTGTATTCAATCCAGTATTTAGAAAAAAGAGCCATCTGCTTTTGTAGGTTTTATAAGGTTGAGCGATAAAGATTTCTTTACATGTACACCAAGGAAATGTTCATTTTGCATGTTGGAACCTTTCAGGACTGCCCCTTTCCTTTTCTCAAGCTGCGCAGTCCCTTTAATACTTCACATGATTGTTAATTCATTAAAAAGTTCAGACAGAGACTTTCGAGAACGTGTTCCGCTTCTTTCAGACCCACACAACCACTCCGCTACATTGTATACTTGCACAATCATTGGTTCCTCAACAGCGTTCGCGGTCAGTTTCACACTGGGTTTCCTAGTCTCTGAAGCTCACCGGCTTCCTTTGCAGGCTTCTCGAATATTGTGCTGACTCACTTCAACTCGGTTGCCTCCAGGGCTCCCTCTTCTGCCCCTGAGACACTTGCACGCTTTCACAGCGCCACAGGAGAACAAGCACTATGGGCCTCATTATGAGTTTGGAGGCAGCCATGCCCTTAATAAGGGCATGGCTGCCTCCAAACTCGGGTCCGGGTCCGTGGTCCCTGAATGGGGAAATACCGGCCCATTCCGACCTGGGAGGGCCCAGTATTTCCCCATTCAGGGAACCAGGACCCGGACCATCCCCATTCCAATTTGAGCCCCCATAGGGATCAATGGGAATGGGGAGCATGCTAACAACGGGCCCGTTAATGACGGGCCCGTTGTTAGCATGCTGGTCCCATCGCGAGACCTGCAAAGGGCGTCTGGTCTGACCAGACGTCCAGAGCGGGTCCCATAAGGGGACCTCGTAATAGGGCGGAATGGGTTTAACGGCGCTGGCAGCTCTACGGCACTGTTAAACCCATTCCGCCAGGGTCGTAATGAAGCCCATATGTCTCTTAATTAGAAGGACGGCCCCTCAGCATGCCGCCTTCTCTTGCCTTGCAGTTATGCCAGAGAATTCTGGTTCTCACGCTGTCCCAGTTCGGACGGCCAGCCACTGCAGTCCCTGGTATTCCGACCCTTGCCGAGATGATCAGAAACGGCCAGTGAGAGGTTGAGTGGAAACTGCAGTGCTGGTGCGGCTTGATGATCACGTTCACTTTAGGTCCTTTCCTCTAGACCATAGAGGACGGTGTTGCAAGGTGTTGCAAGTCGGCTGATCGGATAGTAGGAGCAGCAGCAGCTCCTTGGAGTCTGGGAGCTGGTACCGAGCTGGGAGTCGAGCCGAGTGCTGAGAGCTGAGTTTTGACTGAACGGTGAGCAGACAGAGAGAAGGAGAGAAGGAGCTCGCTTGCTTGCTCCCGTTCCAACCCATACCCGTCCCCCGCACTCAGCATTTCACTCGGTGCTACTGGTAGGAGCTTGCAGGGGCCGCTTGCCCTGCCTCACTTCGACTCCATTGCTCCTTTTGTGTGATATTGTATAACTCATTATATTATACTGAGTTTTGGATAGAGATACTGTTAAACACTGTTATGAATCTGGGTATGAATCCGGTTAATGATACTGCCTATTAGTGCTACAGTCCGGAAGGACAAGTTTTGCTAGCATTTGCTAGCTTTTTGCGGGCACAATTTACCAGAGGCTGTGCCCCCCCCCTTCTTTTTTTGGCAGGCCCTTTGATCTGGGATTTAGCTCGACTTGGGCAGAAGTGCCGTTATAGCGGTCCGAGTTTGGCGGTATTCATAGTGAGGTTGGGAGGCCGCTCAAGCTAGTCAGCTAGGGCGAGTTAGCTATATCTAACCGCATTTCTAAAATCCTTACACCGTCCGAGGACTGTGGGCGTGTCCTTTGATTCGGATCGGTGTATTGGGTGGATATTATCTAATTACAGTGTGCTGTTCCCCTTAAACCTTATTCGGGCCTGTGAAAGGAGGGGAAAATGACAAAAGCACATAATCTATGAAGTGGATTATTGGGGGACAGACCAGGTCTTCTAGACGCATCTCAAACTTCAGTGGGTCCAGGTATAATGGTTGGCCGAGAAGAAACACCCTTCAGCTCTGGTAATACACGGCGAGTCAGCTTTCTCCCTCCTATAAATTAATTCCCCATGAACGGTTTAATGCAGACGAGTTCTGGAGTAAGTCCAACAAAGATGAAAATATCTATTGAAAGATCATCACTCTACACCAAGGAATTCACTTGAAAAAGCACAGCGAATGACAAATTTGATGTATACTCGCAAACACAATGAAAAACACCATCAAAAATTATTTTCACATTGAACCTGCAATTGCTACAAAGGTCTTGAAGGAGGTGCCTTTAGAAGAAAATCTGGTAGAGTTGCTGCAGAGCGTAGAAATCAATGAACAGTCAGTGATAAGTATAGTACATTACTCTGGAAGGGAGGAAGAGGGCAGCAAGGTGCCTCAAATAGACCTATCTTTCGAACTCAAACAGGTACCGGGGGTTTGGTCCACACGACAAGGGGACACTAACTCGCCTCCTCCTTTGGAGTCAAGAAAGAGTGGTTATTTGGGCAAAGAAGCAGGACAAATGGGTGATCAAGGATCTGAGTTGAGTCCTCGAACGATTGTGGCCCTCAACTTCATATTGGGCTCCCTGGAAGAAGGTTTTCGAAAATATCAAGAGGGAAGTAAACCAACACTCAGGAATCCTGTTAGAATTAACTAAAGAGATGGATTCAGTTGATTCTAATGTGGTGACTTTAAAATCAGCCACAAATGAGGACAAAAAAGAATTGTGCGAAGTATTGCAATGTCTCCAGAAGGAGCAAGTAGTAACATTTGATATCCTGATTCTGCAAGGAATAGAACTAAGGAACGATATGAGTAGGATAACGGAAAAACTGGAGGAAGGTGGCATCAATCAGGGACAGACTATCCCCCAAAAGGAGGCATAAAATATGAGTGAGGAAGGTTTATGGGAGGATACCCCTTTGTCAACATCCACCATGGAAGAATTTATGTGGCTGGCACAATTGGCAGAGGACGAAGGTTCACAAGGTCCAGTCAGTGATCTGCAGGTGGAAAAAGATCTAATAGCTCATCTAAATAAAAAGAAAATTAATGGAAGGTCAAAGAGGAAGAGAAAGAGAAGGGAGGAAGAACAAAATAACCAAAGGGTGGTGGAGAAGAAAGGGGAGTTAAAGGTACGACAAGCCTCAAGTAAACAAACTGTAAGAAATCTGAAGAAAAAAAGAGACCTGAAAAAGGTTGAAAAGGCAAATGTCGAGGCACTGAGGAAAGGTAATCTGATGGAAGGGGTTTTGGAGAAACCCCAAGAGGAAAACTCAGCATTAATTGTAAATGCAACAGTGAGTTGTCAAACAGACCTGCCGGTTGTGCCGAAGAAAATAGCCCCGATTATTCTACGTAAAAGGCAACTATCTAAACTGATCCTGTCTACCTTGAAAATTGCCCCTATATTTTGGAAAAAAGAGGCTCGGTTATTTTACAAAAAGCTGGGACTTCAAGTGGTGCTGGTGACACTGAAGATTTACAAGTAAATCAAGGAACTGAGGAGAGGGTGAGTAGTGAAGGCCCTCTTATTAGTAATGGAAGGGTGATATGTGGTCCAAAGAAGCATTCCTCTCCTCCTCGGCAATCGACAGTGGTGGCCCAGTTACCGATCAATAATAAGACTTCCAGCAACATGTCTTACATGAACGTGTTCTTAAGCAATGGGGACATCAGTATGCTAGGTAATCCCTTAAATCGCCCTGCCATTCTAAATAAAATGAAATCTATGAATCTCCTTAAGTACCTGTCCTCTGAAGACATTGATCGTCTTAGCTTTTCTGAGTTTCCAAAGACTTCACTTGCCAAATTACAAATGAAATCAAGATTTGCCATGGAGGTGATGATGGATTCCAGCGAAGAATGGCAGAAGAGCGGCCTCAGTATATCCAGAACTATGCCAAATAAGATGGTACAGAATGCAACCAAAGACTGAGTTCCCACAACAAAAGCTGACTGCTGGAACTGCCAATTGGGGAGGGGCGAACATCTGGGAAATAGTGCCTGAAATTATAGCACAAGTAATAACACGATCCGCAACATTCTTGTAAAAATTGCTATTATACACAAAGTAAAAAAAATAAAAAAAATAGCACAAGTAATTCAGAAAATTGGTTTACCAGAGCATAAGCTCTAGCAAAACGGGAAATAAGATGCCTCTCATGGAACACAAGAGGATTTAACTCTTTTTTAAGGACTCCCAAAGGCTGTTTATTTTTCATAACTTTGATCTAATAATATTTCAAGAATCCTGGTTAACCGATGTAATTGAGTTTAAGGGATTCTCTACTTTTGAGCAATGTGCCCCTAGTAGGGGTCAAGGCCGCCCTAGTGGCGGTCTGCTGATGGCTTGTAGGAAAATTGTCTTTTGTGATTGCTCTCTGATATCTAATTCCATCCAATGCCTATTGGCCGTGAGAATGCAGATTAGAGATAAAAAAAAACTAACGTATACTGGGTGGCGATAGTAGTGTATCGGAACCCGTTGATTAGTGAACTACCAGTCTTTTTGCAAAAGTTATCAGATCTCTTAGTGTCAATTGTGTCAAAATATCCATCAGATTGATACTGGGGGATTTTAATGCTAGTGTTTCCTCTCATATGAGCCTCCTCATAGGGTAAAGGACATCACCAAAAATGGTTATAGTTGGGGTTCTTTTATGAGGGATTGGAATATGTTAATGCTGAACGATAATGTGAAGGGAGAGCCCTTGGGTGTTCCCACGTGGAGGAGAGGGATGGCCTTCTCAACAATTGACTACGTCTTTGTGTCAAGGAATTTGTTTGACAAATGCTTAAAATTTTATGTGATACAAAATAAGGACAGTGATCTTGTAATGTTGGACTTTGTGTTTGACGTGGGAAATGCCATAAACTATCCTGTATACAACGAACAGTTAGAGGCTAATTCGGCGTGCAACAGAGTAATTAAGTTTAAGCAGGGGGACCTTATTCTGAGTCAAAAGCTAGAAGGGGCAGTGGTTGATCTCAGTAAGGAAAAGTTGAAGGAATATTGTCAACCAAACACCTGTATCAACTTCCTCTCGGGATAGAATAAACCAATAATAGGTAAAGCTGTCCATCCCAAAAAGAAAAGCATGAGCACTTCTTTGACAACAAAATCTTGAGACAAAGAATTGGGTGAGAGCAAAGAAATATAGAATTAAGAAACAGATAAAGGACCCAAAAAGCTGTAGTGCGGCTGAAAAGCAAATAACAAATGATTATAAAAACTGGGCTAGATCTCATAGGTTTCTGCTTTCTCATAGAGATGGGGAAGAAATGCTAAAAGCTATACTAATGAGTAATTCGAGGAATTTTTGGACCATTGCCAACTCGGTTCATACCAAGTCTGACTCTGCACAAATATTGTGTATAGATGAAAAGGTTTGGGTGGAATATTTGACTAGGCTTTATGCCCAGGCTAGCTCTATAGACCAGTACGGTGCAACCACTACTAACTGGCGGATGGAGGTTTCAGTGTGTGACATAGTACATTTAATAAAGAAATCCTCTAGCTCCAGAGCCTCGGGGCCAAATGGCCTTTCAAATTCCATCTTGAAAGGGAATCCTATGACATGGGCAGTTGTCCTAGAGGCCTGTTTGAAAATATATTAGCATCACAAAAGTTTCCAGATTCCTGGAAGAACGCAATTATTATTCCCTTATATAAAAAGGGGGACCGCCTTTTGGCGGACAGCTACCGTCCCATCTCATTGCAAGACGCTGATGGAAAGATTTTTTTGTGGTCTTTTATTGGGGAAATTGGAGGCCTGGCTCACTCAAAGGGACATTCTACTGAAGGAACAGACAGGCTTTAGAAAAGGATTCTCTACGATCTTAAATCTCTTGACTTTGGGATGTATGACTGCTACGACCCGCGTAAAAGATGGATCCCCCGCTTTTGCGCATGGGTGGATCTATCACGTGCATTTGATAACATAAACAGGAATAAACTGTGGAGTAAATTAAAGAAGTGGGGCCTCCCAGACAACCTCTTAAATATTCTGATTCATCTACATCAAGGCACAACGTTAAGCATAAGGCTGGGAAAATCTGGGTTACTTTCTAGACCAATGGCCTCAGAGAGAGGAGTGCGTCAGGGGTGTTTATTGGCTCCCTTCCTTTTTATTCTGTTTATGGAAGACTTGAGCGAGTGGTTGGTAGGAAAGGGCTTGGTAGCCTCAAAACTAGGAGGCAGAAAAGTTAAGTGGTTGGCCTATGCTGATGATATAATGGTTATGGACCACTCTCAGGTCGGCTAGCAGAGATTACTAAGTGCACTTGCAGACTATGCAGTTTTGAATGATCTGTCAATTAATCCAAATAAATTGTTTATTGTGAGTTTCAAACATCCGCTAAAATGAACTAAACCATATGTATGGACATTGAATAACATGACAATCCCGGTTGTAAAGGAAGTGACATATTCGGGGTCCCAGATTGCAGCCTTTTCTACCCAGACACACTTCTTAGACATGGTTGAGGCCAGGCTCAGAAAAATGGGTGCACATATGAAGAGAATTTATTCTAAACACTGTTGGTTCTCAATGCTGCCATTAATAAAGTACTACGTGGGAAAGGTGGTCCCTAGTGTTACGCATGGCCTAGAATCTCATATAGAGTCTTTCAATGTTAATTGGGATAGAGTGGAAGGCAAACTGTGGAAGGATGTACTGGTCCTCCCCTCCTCAATTCCCATTTTAAGTGTTCATTACGAGCTAGGCCTGGGTTCGCTATTGGCAACAGTTGAGTGGAAATGGCTTAGTCAAATTAGGCTTATTTTGGAGCCTCCTAAAAAGTCACTGTACAAAGAGGTATCTGTGCAAAAGAAATTGAATAACAATCTGTTTTTGATGACTCTCTGCAGTAAATGTAGGAAAATCGTGGAGCAATCTGATTGCACTTTGGAGACTCTGATCCAAAATCCAGTTAAAGCTAAAGATCTAATAAAAATAATGGATTGGATCAGGATGTTATCAAAGACGAGAGAGTCAAAATCATCCTCTTTCTGGTCGGAGCTAGATAAGCCTAGAGCAAATATTCCAGTTTATCTGCAAAAAGGCATTAACCCAAGGATTAGATATCGGAGTTCTTGAGATTTCGGTTGAACTTGGTTCGAACCTGGGAAATTCTGCATATCAGAGACCCTTTTGCTTTTCCAACTAATCTATGTGATTTATGCGAAGAGGGGGTCAAACAAACTGTGGCTCATTAATTATCAAATTGCCCAGGGACTTGGGTGATTAGACAGAAAAGGTTAAAGAGATTTGTTCATGACCCCAAAATGCTAAACTCAAAATTGTTCTGGCAAAGGCTGTGTCAGGGGCAGGAATCCTTCCTCACAGCAGAAGTGGTAGTGGTGTTAACAGAACTAAAGCTACTGGGTAACTGATTGTGGTAAAACTTGAGTATGTGGTTACATTTTTGATGATCTGGTTGAAATATTTTGGATGCTTCATTTTTTTAATTTTGTTTGTTTCTTTTTTTTTCTTTTTTCGCCCTGTGCTTTGTGTTTTAGATGTTTTTATTGATACATTTTATTCAATGTTGTTTTTTTATGTTTGTGTAAAAAGTCGAAAATGTTGACTAATATGCACAATAAAAAAATGTAAAAAAATTCCGACCCTTGTCACACGGCAGCACTGCTTCCAACGGCTCATAGCAGTGTCTACTCTTTTTCTCCTTTCTCTCTGTGCTCTTTTGGCTTCGCACCTTTTATACACCTTTTATACACCTGGTGTGTGTGAATGAGCTGCAGGTGTGAGCCCTCTCTTTCAACTGCCTGACTATAATTAGGCTTATTAGTGTGACATGATAGTTTATTTATATAGGGCCCTTTACACAATGTGTTTCAAAGCGCTTCAAGGCAAAGGAGGGAACAAGGGAAAATACAATGACATTCTTACAGGCCATGAACAGTAACTATCGTACTCGGCCTGGTGACATTTCAGATAGCGCAAGAGCTAAAACATAGATACGGAAGGGAGGTGGAGAGTGGGAAGGAAATGGAAACAGACAAACAGACAGGCGACTACTGTACTAGGCCTGAAGACATTTCAGATAGTGGGGGGGGTGAAAAAAAACAACTAAGGGGAGGGGGGAGGAGACAGACGAGGTTGCTATCATACTAAGTCTAGGAAAGAAAGTAAGGGGAGGTGATAGGAAAAGGGAATAAGGGAGAGGAGGAGAGAACAGAGAGTAAGCAGTCAAAAAGAGTGGGGAAGCAAGAGGGGAGAGCGAATACAATTGCAGAAGTCAGTAGTAACACATAGGGCCTCATTATGATTTTGGCGGTAGCCATGCCGCTATTGGCGGCATGGCTGCTGCCAAAATCTGGTCCGGGTTCCCAGAATGAGGAATTACCGGGCCATTCCAAGTTCGAAGGGCCCCGTAATTCCTCCCTCCAGGAACCCGGGCCCGGACTTTCCCCATTCCCATTCAGCCACCTTAGGGCTGAATGGGAATGGAGGAGGGATCAAAAAACGGGCTGATTACGAGCGGCCTGTTGTTTGCTCCCTCTTCCCCTCGCGGAACCCGGTAAGCACGCCTGGTTTGACCAGGCGTTACTTAGCGGGTCCCGCGAGGGGACCTTGTAATGAGGCGGAACGGGTTTAACGGGTCCGCCTCCTTTAGCGGGTCCCGTTAACCCGTTCCGCTTCACTTGTAATGAGGCTCATAATGTTGCAAGCCAGGATACAAGATGAAGATGGGAACAGCATGATTCAGGGCCACCATGAGTACAAGATGCAAAGGAAGACCAGCATGAGAGTTGAGAAAGGGTGACGCACCGTGCATCAATGAAGTCCACAAAAGTCAAATCCAGCATTGGCCACAAGACGGTGATGGTGAAACCAGAATGTATCATGACAGACTCCTGTAGAAGTAGGCTGGAGAGGGGGAGAGGTAGATGGTGAGCAGGGTAGAAGAATCAAGCTAAACAGGCAACACCTGTGTGCGAGAATGGTGGGGGACACAAGGGAAGATCACGGGGGGACCAGAGGGGGTGGAGATGGCCTGTGGGGACAGAGGGGATAATACATGTTGGTGCATGCGTACCTGCTGTCTGAGCAGTGGGTCTGGCCCTGGGTCCTCCTGGTCCAAACAGGTCCAAACAGGAATTGCCCTTTTCTTTGTCTGCCCTTCGCTTTGGACGCCTGGGCGAGAGATGCCCTTGATCTAAGAGCTAAGAGCCGTAAGGAAGAAGCAGGGCTAAGAAGGTGGGTGGTGCTTAGGCCAGGTGACCTAGATCCACTTGCACCTGATCCCCATCTGCAAAGGAAAAGAGGTTGGAGGGCTCCTTAAGTAGGGAAAAAGAGCGGCAACCAGAAAGGCACCAGATGGACAGGGCTTGCTAAGTGGGGAAAAAGAGCGGCAACCTGGAAGGCGCCAGGTGGGCGGAACTTAGGCCAGGTGAACTAGATACACTTACACCTGCTCCCCAACTGCAAAGGAAAAGCTGCTGGAGGGCTCTTTAAGTACGGAAAAATAGCAGCAACCAGGAAGGCACCAGGTGGGCGGGGCTTGCTAAGTGGGGAAAAAGAGCGGCAAACTGGAACACGCAAGGTGGGTGGGGTTTAGGCCAGGTGACCTAGATCCACTTCCACCAGCTCCCCATCTGCAAAGGAAAAGAGGTTGGAGGGCTCCTTAAGTAGAGAAAAAGAGCGGCAAACAGAAAGGCACCAAGAGGGCAGGGCTTGCTAAGTGGGGAAAAAGAGCAGCAACCTGGAAGGCGGCAGGTGGGTGGGGCTTAGGCCAGGTGACCGAGATACACTTACACCTGCTCCCCATCTGCAAAGGAAAAGAGGCTGGAGGGCTCCTTAAGTCGGGAAAAAGAGTGGCAACCAGGAAGGCACCAGGTGGGCGGGGCTTGCTAAGTGGGGAAAAAGAGTGGCAACCTGGAAGGTGCCAGGTAGGCGGGGCTTAGGCCAAGTGACCTAGATCCACTTGCACCTGTTCCCCATCTGCAAAAGAAAAGAAGCTGGAGGGCTCCTTCAGTAGGGAAAGAGTGGCAACCAGGAAGGCACCAGGTGGGCGGGGCTTGCTAAGTGGGGAAAAAGAGCGGCAACCTGGATGGTGCCAGGTGGGTGCAGCTTAGGCCAGGTGACCTATATCCACTTGCACCTGCTCCCCATCTGCCTGATCTTTGTAGTGGTATTCATCTGAGGCTCTCTTCCTCGTCTCAGTACAGAGTCGTGTGGTTGTATGTTGTTGTGTATGCCTCCTAGTCGCCTCTTCCTCGTCCCAGTACTAGAATGGCATGACTGAGACAAAATAAGGGAAGCTGGTTTACAATAACCCATAAAGGTTGGAGAAGGATTGGGTGGGTTGTTATTAGGAAAAGGGGGATACATGGGGCCTAATTCCGAGGATGGCGGAGACCCACGGGAGCAGCTGGTGGGTTTCTGCTGTCCTCGCAACACTGAATCCGCTAACCTGACTTCCCGGTGCCACCGGGACATTACAAGGCCCGGCGGAGTGGGAAGTCAGTTGGCAGATTCTGTAAATCCTCAATTCCATGGAGTCCGATAGGACTGCACGGGAATGGGGACATGGAAGCACCGGCACCGTTGCTAAAGGTGCCGGTGCTTCTGTCAAAAACATGCCTGCAAAGGCCAAGACTCTCAGCAGGTCAGACCTGCCGGGAGCAACACCCCTGTAGGCATACTCGTAGTCTGGCAGTCCGGAAAGGGTGCTGGTATGTTGCTACTGGCACTCTTATTTCCAGTCCACTAGTCTTATAATGAGGCCCCATGTCTCGCCCAAGGACGCCCCACTCCCAGTCCCCAAGGACCCACCACCAAGGTGATCCTCCCTCTCTTGTCCACCCCCAGGGTTGGTATCCAAAAGCAATTGCCTTTCCCTGGCTACCTGCGCAGAGGATCCATGGGGAATAGGAGTGAAAATACCCTCAGGTTTCTCACATACCCTTCCCAAATGCGGGTTGGACCAGGGAGCTTCACAGGAAAACTAGGAAAGGATGTCTACGTTACCTTGTTCTTGTCCTTTCCGGTGTTCAACTGTGAAGCAATATGGGGGAAGGTCCAATAAATACTGCATTTTCACTAAGCAAGGAGATCAATTTCTAGACGTTTTGGCATTTATTTGGGCTTGCTGTGAGACCCATTGATCAAAATAGGGTATATCCCTTCACAGGACCAACTGGGTTGGCAAGTTGGAAATCACAGCTACAGTTCTAGTTTCTGTGCCAAAATAGTAATAGGGATCTGTGTTAACGGGTACCTCTTCATATGGTCACACACACAGATTACCTTCTATTTTCCTACCCCCTTCCATCCTTGAGGAAGTAACCCTGGTCTTGTGGGACTTTCCTTATTTCCGGTATCCAACTCTGCCCACACAGGTTTTTTCTCTAAGATAACAGGTACTATGTATGAGGTCTTCCCTCCAGTATATAAGAAGACGTAAACCTTTCTCTGATTCCCACATTATTTCTTCCCTGCTTTTTAGGCTTCTTAGGGTTTTTCCTTCTCTTCTAATGTCCCATACCTAGATGGCACATATGACCTATTACTACATGATGATTGTGACCCTTTCTCTTCATTTTCTGGAGTCTGGTGCGGCTCCTTGGGTGCTAGAAAGCTAGGGGAGTCAATTTGGGTCAAAGGACAATAGCTTGCAATGTGTCCATACCCTTTACAAGAATAACACTTCTGATAGGAGTGCAGAAGTGGATTTATCACAAGAGAGTAACCCCCTCTCTCTACTTGTTCCGCTAGAGGTTCAGATCTTATTTCCTGTTCTAAAGTGGTTGTTATCTGGGTAAGATGGATGTTAAGGAACTCAGGTAAGGAAGATTGAACATCAATTGATGATGAATTAGTGTTCTCTAGGGTTTCATCAGAGATACCTACTGAGATTAGATTTGTTTCTTCTTTCTCCCTATTTTTGTGAATGCTCATACTCTCTGAGGAAGTGGCTGATTCTGGCAATATATCCTCCCTGCGAGAGCATTGTCTTTCTGCTTCAAAAGAATCTAATCTAAGACTTTGATTTCTTTCTTTGCTGGACATTTTCTCCCGATGACTTTCTCTCAAGGATGGATAGGAAAGAGGGTTCCATAAGATTTCATACCTTAAAATTCCTATCAACTGACCCCGTTTGATCTCAATGGGGTTGTTCAAAAAATTCAAAAGGACACATTTCAGCTCCTCCTCCCATGAACATATTGGCTGTATTCTTACTCTTTGTTCTCTATGGGGTAGTACATAAATACCCAAGCCATAAGGAAAAGTAAGATGTAGGCCTAAGGATATTATTACTTTGTCCCTCTCTGGTACTCAGCAATCACGGGGACAGAAAGGATTGAAATCATTCCCTTCTACGGCCTTCCTGATGGGGAGGATAGCCTGGGAGTTCAAAGCCTGAAAACCTATACCTATAGGATGATCTATCTGATGGGGAAAGTTAGTATTTCCCCAGGACCTTTTATTTTGTCAATTTGATCTACTAAAAAATGTTGGACTGACCTCTTCTCTTGATCTTTTTGTCTACTGGTGGAACAAGTAGATGGTATATAATTACTAGTTTCATGACAAATTGCACAGGTGTGATACAAATATCAATGTCATCATGAATTCCCAGCCAGTGGAAGTTCATCTTCACATGAGTTCCAAATTTAGAGTGTCCCAGAATGCTTTCATTCAGACATAATTGGGCTCTCACTAGGATAACTTGTTTATGACTTTTGGGATCACAAACTATGGTTTTACCATGCCTTCCAAAGAGTTATCACCCCGTTAGAGAAATCAATTTCTCAGAAAGAAAAAGGCAACCCCTTTCTCGCGACCCTCTGTTTCCGAAACTACCTTCAGGAAGATCTCAGCCAATAAAGGGCCATGTCTTTGGGCTATGGTTAGATCTAGAAGGAAAGTTGGTTCTCCCTTCTAATGTCTTCAGACTCATTGTTGAAAGGGTTACCAGATGACTCACTAGTCTCCCGATCAGTATTTTCTTCCTCTGGTTCTTCCTTGAGTTTGGACAGCATCCCTCTCTAAATTACCCCCTAAGTAATAGTATGACTTTGGTAAACTTGAAATGAATCCCTTCTGTGGTGTTGAAATAAGACCTTAATATCCCCTCGGAAGTCTGGATCTATTACCCCCGCTAAGACATGAATCCCAAATCTTTGCGTTTATCCAAACTTGAGTACTATTCTGATTTATGTATCATGGGGTGAATCAAGTCTTCTTTCACCTGGAGGAATGTTCTCACCCCTACTACTGCAGATATCAAACCAGAGAGAGCCCTTAGTGGCTACTGAGGGGTCCGATGCTCTGGCACTCAACTTCTCAAATGTTAGGGTCTCCCAACTTGTATCGGTTGAGCCGCATCCCACTCCTAACACCATCTATGACGAAATCATGAAGAAGGACACAGACAACAGGTTCAAATCTTAATATAAACACTTTTAGTAACTTAAATGTCAGGAAGGAAAATACCTTACTTGCCCTAATCTAGGGTGGGATTTCCCTACCTAAAGAAAACAAAGGAATGTCTGAGTTAAAGAGTTCAACAGAAGAATCTGCCTGTGTCCAAAACCTATGCGTGCCCTCACATCTATCTCTAGACAATGTGTAGGGATATCAGCAACCAAAAGAAAACAGTATTTAACCCAAAGTTCAGCCTCTTCCCCAAATATAAAGTAGTTTTGTAACAGTCTCAAAAGTATCCTTCGTAGACAAAAGGGAAAATAGTTTGAATCAGGACCCAGGGTTCCTTCCCCGGGTTAAAGGCAGTTCACAACAGAAGCACCAGGGTTCCCTTCCCCAAGTTCAAAATAGTTCACAGTAGAAGCACTAGGGTTCCCATTCCCCAAGTTCAAAATAATTCGCAGTAGTAGAAGCACTGGGGTTCCCTTCCCAAGTTCAAAATTAACCACAGTAGAAATGCCAGTGTTCCCTTCCCCAAGTTCAGAATAATTCAGTTTTTAATAGGCTCAAACCACATTCCCAATTTCTGTTTTTCACCTTCTGGTGGTTGACCTGTATTCAATCCAGCATTCTTTTCAGTTATTATATGGTTGAGCAATAAAGATTTATTTTCATTTACCCCATGGAAATGTTCATTTCGCAAGTTGGAACCTTTTAGGACTGCCCCTTTCCTTTTCTCAAGGTGCACGGTCCCTTTATTACTTCACGTGATTGTTAATTCAATGAACCGTTCAGACGGAGACTTTTGAGAATGTGTTCTGCTTCTTTCGACTTATGTGACCACTCTGCTACATTGAATACTTGCACAATCACTGGTTCCTTCACAGCGCTCACAGTCAGTTTCACACCGGGTTTCCTTGTCTCTGAAACTCACTGGCTTCCTTTGCAGGCTTTTCACATATGGCGCTAGACTCGCTTCAACTCGGTTTCCTCCAGGGTTCCCTCTTCTGCCCCTGAGACAGTCTCACACTCTCACAGCACCACGGGAGAACAAGCACTCTGTCCCTGCATTAGAAGGCTGGCCCCTCAGCATGCTGCCTTCTCTTCCCTTGCAGTTATATCAGAGAACTCCTGTTCTCACGCCATCACAGTTCAGACCACCAGCCTTTGCAGTCCCTATTATTGTGACCCTCGTCATACAGCAGCTCTGCATCCAGCGGCTCACAGCAGTGTCTCGCCTTTCTCTCCCTTTTCTCTGTGCACTTTTGGCTTCCCACCTTTAATACACCTTTGGTGTGTGATGAGCTGCAGGTGCGAGTCCTCTCTTTCAATTGCCTTACTATAATTAGGCTTATTAGTGTGACATGTCTGATCTTTGTAGTGGTATACATCTGAGGCTCTCTTCCGTGTCTCAGTACCAGAGTGGTGTGCTTGTATGTTGGTGTTTATGCCTCCTAGTCGCCACTTCCTCACCCCAGTACTACAATGGCATGACTGAGACAAAATAAGGGAAGCTGGTTTACAATAACCCATTAAGGTTGGAGAAGGACTGCGTTCGTTCTTATTAGGGAAAGGGGGATACCATGTCTCGGCCAAGGGCCCCCCACTCCCAGTCTCCAAGGACCCTCCACCCAGGTGATCCTCCCTCGCTTGTCCAAAAGCGGGATCCAAAAGCGATGACCTTTCCCTGGCCACCTGTGCAGAGGATCCATGGGGAATAGGAGTGAGAATATCCTTAGGTTTCTCACATTAGACTGAGACTTTTTTAATTTGTGTTTGTTCCGTGTGGGAGAGAGTACAGCTCTCCCACATGTGAGAATCGGAAAAAGGTACTGTGTTGAGACGTTGTTCTGCTGAACTTGTTTTACCTTTAAATACGGCGACAGTGCTGGAACTTGAATATTATCTTGGATGACATTGTAATGATCTCGGTGAGTTAGTGCTGCATCCAGATGGTAGAGACGTATCAAAGGAGATGTTTCCCATTTAAACTGCCGGTTCATATGCAGCCTTGTCCGGCTCGTTCCCAGGATGGGAAGGAAACATTGATTAGTTGTTTTTGCGACCACAGCATTCCCATTCTTTTCTCTCTTCGTTCTGTGCCTGGCTGGGCACGCGTAGGATGAGTGTGTTAAGGATCATGTTGTTTTTCTTTAACTAGGAGGAATGCAAGGCAACCTAGAGTGTTCATGTAGTCAGGTGGGCTGGTTTAAAGGTGTGCTGTTACTTTTAGTGATTTATGCAATATGTATTTTAAAAAGCACGGGTGTTAATGGTTTAAATACAGAAATGCAATTTTCTTTTCAGGTTCCGGTAATGGTTAAGGAATGCAAATTCTGGTGTTTTTTCGCAGATTAAATTAACTTACAATGTTATGGTCATTGCTGATGTCACTGTCAAATGTTGACAGGAATTTAGTCAGTTTTGAGTGGAGGATTTACCTCCAGGACAAACGTGGAGGTAATTCTTCCCACTCAACGCCAGAAAAGCAGCAGAATTTGCAGAATTACCACTGAGGTCGTTCCGCAAAAAAAGCCTCATTGGGTCCAATGGACCCAAAATAAATGGGGAATTACGCCGCCACGACCACTTGTTATCAGGCAGAAATTCTGCCTGACTAAGTGGCGGTAACAGTAATTGAGGCCAGGTGTATAATAGCATGACATTCTTAGGCAGCTGGTGCTTGTTCACTACTGTTTGACAAGTTTGGTTTATGTAGTTAAGCGCTGTGCTTTCTGTCGGGCGAAATGCTGATATTTTAGAACCTGCCCTCACCAAACGTTGGATGTTTTGAGGAAGATGCCTACACATCTTCCATTTAAATACATGATATATAAGGTGCTGGGGCCCAGTTGTGTGTGATCTGATAACAAAATTCTGTGTCCTTTCAGTCACAGTACAGGAGTGTGAGGATTTCAGTAAATGGAGGATTATATGAGCATTTTGTGCACGTTTGAAATATGGCTGATAAACAGCATGCATGCAATTTCATTTTTTGAAATTAGGAACTTATACATTGATTGGGGGTAGCGAACCCGTATTTATGTGCAAGTTAAAGCTCTGATTTTGTGCAATCTTTAAGGTTCATACATTGGAGTATGATGGCTGTTAAATTGTATGTGAATGTGATACTTGTGAGACTAAGGGTGTTGGAGTATCATTGATACTGAGAGGCTAAGGTTCCAGCACAAATTGAAAGAGTGGTTCAATTTATGTGGTACTGTCAGTACATTTCAGCAAGACACACTTTATGTACTGCTGAACATTTTCAAGGTGTTTGGCAGTCTGTCAACTATGTAAGAAACTGAGTGACTAGAAATGCAAACAGTGAGAACCCCACAATGTCCACTCACCTGAGATTGACGTCCAAGTCGAGGGTTGATTGCGAAAGGCCTGCCCTTCCCCATCAATCCCGAACCAAATAAACTGGAGATTAAAGTGAGGATAGGGATACCTCCCTGGGGAAGAAAACCCGAGCACTGATACGTGCTCTGTGAGTCTCTGAAGAATCTTAGCAGTGGCTTAAGCAGACACCCATTCTGTGCAGGCAGAGCCACTTACATCATTTGCTCCATTTGAAGAAAATAGGGAAAGGAACTACAGCATAAAGCACTGGGTTGTCCCGCGCGGGTAATGCCGCAGGTAGCGTATGCTCTTAAATGAAAGTTAGTAATAATAAAGACGCAGCAGGTGAAGTTCCGAAAGAGATTAACAAATTGTGCTTCAAGGTTATTCAATGAGTAACGAGTTGCGCTTCGGGTGATGATCCAGCAAAAGAGCAAGAATGGACGAAGGAATTAAGAAGGAGAAGAAAGGACAAGGAGAAGGCGTAGGGAGGAAAACAAAGGAAGGCGGGAATGGGAAACAGAGATGAAGTGAACAAAGGGAAACAGCGAGAGGCAGGCTCAGATACTTACGGACTTAGTGAAGTCTGAAAGAAGCAAAGCACCAGGCTGTGGATGGTAGATAGTTTTATACGGTTCTGAGAGCCGATTGGATTTGGAAGAGAGTCATTTTCTTCCATTTTACACACTAACATGGTTTTTTTTTGTTCTCCCATTGTTGTGTGCCAAACTGTGCTGCTCCTCTGCATGCACATGTTTTGTGTGTGTTCTTTATCTTGTACGTACACTTTTCTAGGAGATGTGGTGTGATTGGCTACTTAGTTCTTTGTGCAGTATGCTCGTTAATAACCCCACATGTCTTTGGAACAGGTCCTTTGATTGTTAGTATGTTTTGTCAAGAACAGCAGGCTCAGGCGTAAAGGCTGTGATTGGGAGTGGCAGTCCCATGATCTGGAGGTGGCGGCTCCAGATAAAAGGAGATTCAGTGTTGTGTGATGGTTGCGAGTGTTGATTGGGTTGCTTTTTGTAGACCAGTTTGTGCATGGGTGTGATGGCTCATTGTCCGCAGGGTGGAATGCTCGGATGGAAGGTGTCTAGTTATTTCATTGAAGGTTGAGTGCGTAGCTAAGTGTCTCGAGTTTGTTGGTGTAAGTTTTGAGTAAGCCTAAATGTGGAT
Organism: Ambystoma mexicanum; assembly: GCF_040938575.1. NCBI lineage: Eukaryota > Metazoa > Chordata > Amphibia > Caudata > Ambystomatidae > Ambystoma > Ambystoma mexicanum. The sequence goes on along the minus strand of NC_090927.1, from coordinate 741,363,022 downwards.
GCAAGGTCTTTGTCAGTGCATGTGTGGATAGTGTTAAGAATCTGAGTGAATGTCATCTTCATAACTTTGCAATTTATAGGATGGGAGATGTGTAGTATGCTTAGTGCATTTATTATCACTACTGTAATGTAGTGTGAGCCTTGGAAACTGAGGAACCTGTAGGCTCCAGGTTTGGCGGTTTATTTGGACTTTCAGGATGGGAGCTAGACCTGTGCTGATGACATTCTACTGCTCTCCTGTTCACCACCTATTATATACCCTGTAACTAATAGACCAAGATTCTTTTATGTCCCCTGACTCCTGTCTGATTCCTGGTCCGAGTATGACTTACCTGAGGAAGCACGATATTTCAGAGTACTTCTGCAGGACATGGCGGGTTAGTTGGTTGAGAGTAAGAACAAACTATAATAAACCTTTTAATCTCATCCTAATAAGAGAAATGCAAGACTATTCTTTTCTGATGTTTACACTGCCAAGTATGGTTCCTATCCAGTGCGCAGGGCCACTGAAGCAATGCTACTGCCTCGCTCTGGCAGCAACATTCCAACTGACGCATAGCCTCCACACCAAAGAGTTACACGACTGGGCATCAGAAAGGAATAGTGTTCTTGACAACTAGCAGAAATATATTGTACTATATTTCCACTGCCAATGACGGCCAGCATTTGAGCATCGCACCTAATAGACAATAATTTGTGGGGAGGCAGCACCTTAAGCCAATTATAAACAGCTTGAAGAAATTAAACCTTAGTATAGTACCAGGGAAGTAGCCCACTCCAATAAGAACAGTGCATGAATCAAAATACATTAAACTAAAAGGCAAGAGCTCATCTGCAACACATGCTGGTGCTAAGGAGAAGTTCTCTTCTAATCTTCCCATTGTTCATTGGAGCAGAAACTCTGATTTGTGCGGGGTTCAGCAGCTCCTAGTAAGGACCAGACAACTGCCTGTTACATTTTCATTCCAAGAGATCATCCTGCGTTTCGGAGAAGCTCTGAATACATGGGTCTGCTCACCCCAACAATCCTAAAAGTGTGACCGAAAAATATGCCACGATGCCATCTTCACAAATATAATGATTATTGCTTAAATCAGCTCAATAAATAGATATCCCTATAAAAGGCACCATACAAGTGATTGCTCTTAATCTTCTAAGGTTGCTCTGATTGCCTATGCCCATAAAATGTGACTTCCAGTTGTAAATATCAATGTGTACTTAAATACCAATGAAAGCATCCTGGCCTAGACGTTCTGTCTTTGTCAGTAAAAAGAGAGGCAGACCACAAATTCAAAGGTTACCCTGAATATTAGGGTCTATATTGAAATGTGGATTTAGGTCAGGTGATTAGTGATGTAATGGTAGAAGGTTTTTTTAGAAATACAAAATTTTTATCAGTTCAGTCGTGTCAAATTGCCTCTTGCCAAATTCCACAGGAGCTGCTAAAATCCACAGACCCTCCCAAGGCGCTTTGTTTCTAGCTGCTGATAATACACTGATCTACACGCAAGTCACTCCAGGAAGGAAAAGTCAATGGGACAAAATAACGAACAGATTCTCCCTCACAGCTTACGATGGTCTGGAATCTACAGAACTGGGAAACATGAAAATGGGAACAAGGTGAGTCTACATGCACTCTATTTCCCTAATCTTAAAATACATATTGATTGATACTTCAATATTATTCACCTGAACACTTCCTTTTAAAGCTAGAAGATTATTGTTTCTGCTCATTTAAGCTTTTACTGGGATCAGATCTTTGTGTTGCCTTTTTGTCTTTTACATAAACTATATACAACTGTCTATCTTTCTCTAGCTATGCTAATCCTAATCTTAATGTATATACATAGAACTTAATAGTCAATAGTAGATTCTTCAGGTCTTTACTCTTTGCTCGTGTTTCTGTTATAGAAAGGTATCTCTGTAAATAATAGATAGTTATATATTGGGCCTCATTACAAGTGTGGCGGTCTGGAAATAAGGGTGCCGCCGGTTGCACCGTACCGGCACCCTTCCCAGACCGCCACACTCCAAGTCTGCCAACGGCCCCGGTAGTCAGAGTTGTCACGGAAGCACCGGCACCTTGGCAACAGTGCCAGTGTTTCCATGTCCCCATGCCCATGGAGTCCTATTGTGGAGACACTACTCTGAGAGAGCTTACACGCTGGAGCATGCGCGATGCATTCCCTGTGCGTTTGCTCCAAAACAATCTGTCCCCTCAATGCTGGCGGTGAATTTCACTGTCTCGCTCTGGAACATTTTCCAATGTTAGAGCCCTAATCTTACAATCTTGTTCAGAAATCACTTTATTTGTGTTATGAACGTCCAGCGTAAAATCCTATACATATTCCAAAAACACTTGTACGTTTCTACTAGCATTGAAAACAACCCGCTGTGCTCCCACCATCTTGTGACGTCTGTGTCACTTCCAAAATCGGTTTATTCACAGGATTTTCAGATGACTTACTCCTTCAAACTATCTTGTTTTGTAATGTGGCGTTAAGCCCACGTTCCAAGGAACGGGTGGTAACGGCCTGGCAGTCCAAGTTAAAGGCCAGAGCAAAGTAATAATATCTTCCTATTACTGGAGATTGAACAAAATAGGACCTGCCGGAGGCAGTTTTGGAATGCTGCCAACATTCCAAGCTGCCTGTGTTAGTCTGATCCAATCATTTCCATCTTGGCTTGGGAAGGCGCTCACTTCCTGCATTCTTAAATTAAGGAAATAAAAGGTTCTACCAATCCTATTTCTAGTTCAGAAACTACATAGTTACTTTCACCTCCACTGCTTCTATTTCCCAAGTAATAAAGCAATATTTCTTCCTGGAGCAGGGCATTCCCCAACTTCATGCACAACCACTAGGGACCTGCGGGACCTATGGAACTTGAAAAGTCATTTCAGTTGCATGAGTAATGGTTAGATGTATTTATTTATGGTTGTATTATGTACTTATGAATATGTGAAGTTATGCAGTTGTTGCTCTATTCGGTAGGTATATGTGTTGTGGTCACTGTAACATTGTTTTGCAGATATATATTGTGTGCTTAGCATCATTTCATGTTGTTTTGATGTTAGGGACTGATCTTTATTATGTGCATTTTTTCACTGTCATAGCAATGTTTTGCAACAACATTTGCACCAACCCACTGGTGTTACAAGGGCATTCATAATAACAGCATAGTGCACATTTAGCATTTTGCTCCAGTTTTTAGGTGCAAATATCAGTGCCAAACTGAGCTGGCATCAGTGCTAAATCATGCCTCTGATTTAAGACTGAGCCTCATTATGAGGTTCATGGTAAAAAGCCAGAAACCACATATCGTCAGAGAATTACCGTTACTGCATGCACAAGCATGTGGTTGCGTGAAGGATCTGTACGATTCTGAGTCATACGGGCCAGTCAGTTAGTCTTATTTTCAGGGTATAAAGGACTCCATGGAGGGATGGGGGTTCATTACTGCATGTAGGATTAGTGTGTGTGGTTATGCTGCTTTTGTGTGGAGGTTATTTCCCCCATACAAAGTCAGGCGGTTTTGAAGCGTGTCAGGTATGAAATGCATAATTTGGCAGACAGATGCATGTTTTACCACACGCCAAACTCATAATGAGGCCCACAGTGTATTTGCAGACATAGGGGAAACAAATAGAAATATTGAGGGGGATAAAAAGTACAATTTCATAACATATTGATAGCTGCCCAACAGCACCTACCTTGCATGTGAGACTCATCAGCTCGGTCCACTTGTCTCTCAAATGTTTGACATCAGTCACTTCTACTCTCGGTATCCGTAACTCATAGGACCTACGGGAGATAAAACAATGTAGTTTCTACTGGTTGAGAAGACTCGACACTCAATCATATACAAGAATGTGCAGCAAATGATGTGGAACCAATTGCTTGATGTATAAGCCCCTTACAAATGCACAGTAAATACATAAATAATGTATTTGATAATCTCAAAGTTATCCTTAAATATATCTTAGCGGACGCTGTTAAATCAGAGATAAAGAGGTCCAAACAGGCTTGGTATGATAAAGGCTGCAGAGTGGCAAAAAAGGCTCTTATTGCAACTGTTAAGGATAGTACACCAACTCAACCTATGAGAATATTAGCGTGAAAGAACTATAGTTTTAATATAAATAGGGCCAAGCTTTCACAGGAGAATTAAGCATGGAAACGTATTATGAAAAGCTGCTCTGATCAGAATTTAGTGAACAACAGTGTAGATAATATTCCATTAAATAATGCATTCTTGGCAGATAGATCTGAAAATGATTGTTAGCCCCACTATATTAATTTTAGGAATGCCTCTAGCAATGATATTCAAGATAATTTGCTTATGCTGGATTGATGTACAACATGACTGGTACAAAGATCCTGGAGACATTTATAAATCTACTATAGGGCTACAGCCACCCTTGTTATTTATTGTTCTGCATTCAGTGTTACATTCTAGAAGTCTGCCTACATCAAGGCTTACTGGTTCTATTGCATCAGCGTTTAAAAAAGGTGATTCAAGTGATTGTAGATACTATAAACAAGTACTCATAGCAATGTCTCTATAATGATAGTAGGGACATTCATATCCATACTGTACACTTGGGTTAATGAGGATGTTATACTCTCAGATAGCCAATACAGTCTTAATCTTGCACTCCTTGTTGACAAATACTATAGAGTTAGAGGATGTGGTTTTTACCTCGCCTTCATGGCTTTGCCAACAGCTTTTTATCGAGGAGAAAGGGCACTTCTCTTGTGAACGATCTATCCCAATAGGTGTGAACACTCGGCTCTCTAGCATTTAATTACAATTATAACACTACTGCTTTTGTTACCTATACTAGAAGAGGTGGCTACACTTGAAGCTTCGCGATTGACTCAGGTGTACAACAGAGATGTGTGATTGCACCGTTACTGTTTAATTTATATCTTAATGATATGGAAAGATATCTAACAGCTATCACAACAGATGTCCCTATGGCTGGAAGTGAGTCATCTGATGTCTAGCACGTTTAGATGATGTTGTCCTGATAGCTCACAGGCCCCTGCCTTGAAGAGGGTTTTAACAGGTTTAATGCATATATACATATGCAGAACATGCAAGTAAAAGTAGAACGTATAATCAGATATAGTCTCAGAAAAATTGCTTTCTTCATCATTGCCAACATATATAGGCTCAGAGTAAAATGAATGCTATAAGAAAAACATGCAAAATGTCTTCCTTATGCGGCATGTGCATTTCTGTGGAATGTTTTGCATGTAGATCAAGAATATACACCACCCATGTACATTGAGCATTATAACAGTTTCAGGCACAATTTCCTGTTTCAGAAGGTTTTAGCAATATGTGCTGATTTGTTTTTTGAACTTTGCATACCTAAGTTGCTCGTACATGTCCTCTATTGGCTGGTAAACACCATCAATTTTATTCTCCATATCCTGAAGCTCCTCTAAAAGTTGAAGAGATGAATTCAGCTCTTCCAGGCTTTGCACTGGCACAGTGAGCTGTGTGTACACCTCTTCTGTGTACTTAACAGCTCTTTGTAAATTCTCCTATATTAAAGAGAGAAAGGAAATTGCAGATGACAGTGATCCAAAAGAAATCATATATCACACATCTGAATATATATTGTACCCTTATGGTTAATCAAAAGAGGAATTCACTGTAAAATGTTGACATGCGTTGATTTAAAAGCATTTGGCAAGCCTCTCTCTCACAAAAGAGGTATGCCTTGAGAATGTTAATGGGTTTAGTACGCACAGGTTGAAGCTGACTTTTCTAGGAGGTTGATCATTATGTTAAAGAAAATGGGTGCTTTTGATTGTCTTTAATTTATTGTGGAAGATCCATAAAATCACCACACAGAGATATTGCTTACAGGGTTTTATGTGATTGTCAGGATGGGATTTCGGATAAATGCTAGTGTAGCCCCCATATCATTTAGGGGACTGGAAAGCTGTTTTTTTAGTCTACTGGTCTTGCAACAGACACAAAGGCTGTCTGAGACTGCAAGGGTTAAGCTCTCCCCTCAGTTGTTGCTGATGTGCTGTCATGCTGGGTGTTTCCTGGATGTGTGGCTCTGAACAGTGACTAGTGATGCCAGGCTGTAGGTGGCAGAATAATGTCTCTTGAGTAATTGGATTGGAGTAACTTAGTGAATGCATGACTGAGCCAATGATTGAAGACTATGGACAGGAGCGGGAAGCTAGGGCTTTCTATTAGAAGAAGATGAGAGGACTGAGTAAGGTACAGACATGTCAGAAGAGTATTGATGTAAGCAAAGTCCCAGAGAGAGTGGAGTACCATTTAGGATTTCCTCAAATTCTCCCCTCCCTGCTAGTATTCCATTACATAATGACAGGAAGACTGACATTATCTGGGTCAAAGCATAAGGAACGAGTTCCCTGGACAGGAGTTAGCTCATGCATTTAGGCATGAGTGAGTCATCCAGGAAAGTAGTAGATATCATTAGGCATTTTGACCGAAGAATGGAGGTGAAATGAGGAAATATGGTAGAAGTGGCAGTGGACCACTTGATTCAGAATATGCCTTGACAGGTGTCCTCAGTTTAAAGATAATAGAATTGTTCCAGAGGCGGCAGTCACAGAGAGTCGAACAGCTCTCGCCTTTGCCCCACATCCTGATTGAGATGGCACCAAATTGACTCTTGTGTGAGGATGGCAGCACTGTACTGGTCTGGGATGGTGGGATGGTGTCGGTGAGTCCATTCCTGGCTCAGAGAATTTCTAATTCTGTGCTCAACTGGATCAGGAAAACAAAGAACAGGGGCTACACAAGGGTTCCCGAGACCCATCCAAGGAAAGGAAAGGTGAGCTGACATAGCAGGCCCCCAGTCAGTTGCTTCTCATGCCAGGGGAATCCTTGGTATGGAATAAAGTTTAAAGGTTGTGTTTTAAAAATAAAGAGGGGTCCGCGTTGGGATCCCTATAAAATTCACTTTGGTGTCTGTGTGCCTTAGTGATTTAAGACCTCGGGGTGTAGCCCATCTCCTATTATCAGCAATTATATTTTGAGGCACAGCACCCCTCCCTACTGGCTTGTCTTGTGAGTTAGTGGGGTGGTTCTCATGCGGACTGTCCGTGGTCTGGGGTGATGGAGGTGGACACCCTTGCTTGGACCAGGGCTGGAAACAGGGGCTACATACAATTACATCAACCCCAATCATATGACAAACAGAATTTGGAGACAAATAAATATATTTGTTATGTATGGTTTACCTGGCAAGCCATTATAAAAAAATACATGTCTCAAAAATGAGGTATCTTCTTACCATGAAGTCACAACAGTGGAATATTGCGATCATATTCCACTGCCATGATATCACAGCTGGGGGATATGGCATTTTCTCTGCCTCTGTTGGATCACCTTAGACTCATTGAATGCCCAGAATTCCCAGTGCCTTCATCTCATAGTCCAGCTTGGCTGCCTGGCAGTGCAGGATTTGCTAGCCTGTGCGTGGATGTCCCATACCTCCACCCCCACATTTTGTAATACAAGTACATGGACAGTGCCAAGGGGTGAAGAAACAAATGACCCAGGGAGTCATATCCAACATAAAACTGTAGAGGGGCAAATATCAACAATGGGAGCTGCGGGGCAGTTTCCAGTGACATCGTAGACAATAATTTCCAAGGTTTGGTGAGAGAATCTACTGCGTGCTAAGGTTACCAACATTTGAACAAATTACATATGTGGCACACCGAAGCACTGCCACCTTGTAACAGGATTAACAATGTAAAGACACTGTATCACACAAAAGACACTGGGGCCGATTCATGGAACAAACGTGCGCCGAAAATCTTCGCGCAAGCAGGCGCAAGCAGGCGCAAGCGGAAAAAAACAGGCGCACGCGCGCGATTCATTGAAGTCCCTGCGCGTGTTCACCTCGGGATGTGCGCCAAACCCGTGCATGGCGCACACGTCACTTCAACATCCCGAAAGGCGTGCGCGACGCGCACAGTGAAAGCGCACAACCTCGGCGCATACACCAGAAAGTGGGCGGGACACAGGGCGTAACGAGCGGAATGGGGAACAACGCGCGAAAATAAGGGCGTAACTGGGGATGCACTGCAGGGAAGCAGACGGAACGCCCACACGGACTCGAACCACACGTATTCATGGAATCGAATAGGGCAAAGCCACGCACAGCCAAAGACACGCACAAGCTGAAACACGTCCGCCACACGAAGGCAGGCGATAGAGTCCCAGCGCATCACAAAAGTGGCAACATACAGCAATTGGGCCTCTGCGAGCGGGGCACGTGTATTGCGGGGGTGCGTGGGAAGCAACACACGCGATCGAGCGGGGTACGTGTATTTCGGGGGCGCGCAGGAAGTTACACACGCGATTGAGCGGGGTACGTGTATTTCGGGGGTGAGCGGGAAGTTAAATACGCGATTGAGCGGGGTACGTGTATTTCGGGGGTGCGCGGGAAGTTACACACGCGATTGAGCGAGGTATGTGTATTTCGGGGGTGCGCGGGAAGTTACACACGCGATTGAGCGGGGTACGTGTATTTCTGGGGTGCGCGGGAAGTTACACACGATATTGAGCGGGGTACGTGTATTTCAGGGGTGTGCGGGAAGTTACAAACGCGATTGAGCGGGGTACGTGTATTTCGGGGGTGCGCGGGAAGTTAGATACGCGATTGAGCGGGGTACGTGTATTTCGGGGGTGCGCGGGAAGTTACACACGCGATTGAGCGAGGTACGTGTATTTCGGGGGTGCGCGGGAAGTTACACACGCGATTGAGCGGGGTACGTGTATTTCTGGAGTGCGCGGGAAGTCACACGCGATCTCATCAGGGTACGTGTATTTCAGGGTGCGGGGGAAGTATCCCACGCAACATCAGCAGGGTATGTGTATTCCAGGGGTGCGCGGGAAGTTCCACACGCAATTCCATCAGGGTACGTGTATTACAGGGGTGCGCCGGAAGTTCCACACGCAATCTCATCAGGGTACGTGTATTACAGGGGTGCGCGGGGAGCAGCACACGTGAATTGCACGTGTGGGTCCTCCCAGGTGTTCCCTCTACACCCTCCACGGCCCCTGCAGGTGGCTCACACCCCAGGGGCCTACCCAGCACATGTCCTGCAGGCACCCCATCCACCATGGCCATGCCCACCAGCCAACCCACATGTAAACTTGCACTACTGCCCACCAACGCATGTCCCCCTGCACCCCCAGCCACCAGGGGCACCCTCCACCAGGCCCCACCCATGTCCAACTCATGTTCCCCGCCACCCCCACCCCCCAGCCACCAGGGGCAGCCTCCACCAGGCCCCCACCCATGTCTCCCACCACCCCCACCCCCCAGTCACCAGGGGCAGCCTCCACCAGGCCCCCACCCATGTCTCCCAGCACCCCCACCCCCCAGCCACCAGGGGCAGCCTCCACCAGGCCCCCACCCATGTCTCCTACCACCCCCACCCCCCAGCAGTGCAGGGGCAGCCTCCACCAGGCCCCCATCCATGTCTCCCAGCACCCCCACCCCCCACCCCCCAGGGGCAGCCTCCACCAGGCCCCCACCCATGTCTCCCACCACCCCCACCCCCCAGCCACCAGGGGCAGCCTCCACCAGGCCCCCACCATGTCTCCCAGCACCCCCACCCCCCAGCCACCAGGGACAGCCTCCACCAGGCCCCCACCCGTGTCTCCCACCCCCCCACCCCCAGCAGTGCAGGGGCACCCACCACCAGGCCCCAACCCATGTCTCCCAGCACCCACACCCCCAGCCACCAGGGGCACCCACCACCAGGCCCCCACCCATGTCTCCCAGCACCCCCTCCCCCCAGCCACCAGGGGCAGCCTCCACCAGGCCCCCACCCATGTCTCCCAACACCCCCACCCCCCAGCTGTGCAGGGGCAGCCTCCACCAGGCCCTCACCCATGTCTCCCAGCACCCCCACCCCCAGCAGTGCAGGGGCACCCACCACCAGGCCCCCACCCATGTCTCCCAGCACCCCCACCCCCAGCCACCAGGGGCACCCACCAACAGGCCCCCACCCATGTCTCCCAGCACCCCCACCCACCCGCACTGTGGGGCAGCCTCCACCAGGCCCCCACACATGTCTCCCACCACCCCCACCCCCCAGCACTGTGGGGCACCTGCCAGCAGGCCCCCACCCATGTCCAACTCATGTTCCCCACCACCCCCACCCCCCAGCCACCAGGGGCAGCCTCCACCAGGCCCCCACCCATGTCTCCCACTACCCCCAACCCCCAGCAGTGCAGGAGCAGCCTCCACCAGGCCCCCACCCATGTCTCCCACAACCCCCACCCCCCAGCACTGTGGGGCAGCCTCCACCAGGCCCCCACACATGTCTCCCACCCCGCCACCCCCCAGCAGTGCGGGGGCACCCACCACCAGGCCCCCACACATGTCTCCCAGCCCCCCCACCCCCCAGCCACCAGGGGCACCCACCACCAGGCCCCCACCCATGTCTCCCACCACCCCCACCCCCCAGCCACCAGGGGCAGCCTCCACCAGGCCCCCACCCATGTCTCCCACCACCCCCACCCCCCAGCAGTGCAGGGGAAGCCTCCACCAGGCCCCCACCCATGTCTCCAACCACCCCCACCCCCCAGTCACCAGGGGCAGCCTCCATCAGGCCATCACCCATGTCTCCCACAACCTCCACCCCCCAGCACTGTGGGGCAGCCTCCACCAGGCCCCCACCCATGTCTCCCACAACCCCCAACCCCCGCACTGTGGGGCAGCCTCCACCAGGCCCCCACCCATGTCTCCCACCACCCCCACCCCCCAGTCACCAGGAGCAGCCTTCACCAGGCCCCCACCGATGTCTCCCAGCACCCCCACCCCCCAGCCACCAGGGGCAGCCTCCATCAGGCCCCCACCCATGTCTCCCACCACCCCCACCCCCCAGCCACCAGGGGCAGCCTCCACCAGGCCCCCACCCATGTCTCCCACCACCCCCACCCCCCAGCAGTGCAGGGGCAGCCTCCACCAGGCCCCCACCCATGTCTCCCAGCACCCCCACCCCCCAGCAGTGCAGGGGCAGCCTCCACCAGGCCCCCACCCATGTCTCCCACCACCCCCACCCCCCAGCCACCAGGGGCACCCACCACCAGGCCCCCACCCATGTCTCCCAGCACCCCCACCCCCCCAGTCACCAGGGGCAGCCTCCACCAGGCCCCCACCCATGTCTCCCAGCACCCCCACCCCTCAGCAGTGCATGGGCAGCCTCCACCAGGCCCCCACCCATGTCTCCCACCACCCCCACCCCCCAGCCACCAGGGGCAGCCTCCACCAGGCCCCCACCCATGTCTCCCACCACCCCCACCCCCCAGCACTGTGGGGCACCCACCACCAGGCCCCCACCCATGTCCAACTCATGTTCCCCAGCACCCCCACCCCCCAGCACTGTGGGGCACCTGCCAGCAGGCCCCCACCCATGTCCAACTCATGTTCCCCACCACCCCCACCCCCCAGCACTGTGGGGCACCTGCCAGCAGGCCTCCACCCATGTCCAACTCATGTTCCCCACCACCCCCACCACCCAGCACTGGGGGGCACCTGCCAGCAGGCCCCCCCATGTCCAACTCATGTTCCCCACCACCCCCACCCCCCAGCACTGTGGGGCACCTGCCAGCAGGCCCCCACCCATGTCCAACTCATGTTCCCCACCACCCCCACCCCCCAGCACTGTGGGGCACCTGCCAGCAGGCCCCCACCCATGTCCAACTCATGTTCCCCAGCCAACATGTCATCACAATCTAGATCCCTGGTCCCTATGGTCAGCCTCCAAATGCAAAACACCCACCCGAGTATTGCATCCACCCACTCATAATTTGCAATTACATCACAGAACACCAATTGCAAGTTCCGAAACAAACACATTTCCCTCACATACACCCAATGGGTGTCAGTGAATCTCAAAACACATATCATGAAATGCATGAAACCAATGAGATACCACGCATTGAAGTTCACCAAAAAAAATATGTATTAAAGGAAACATAAATAGAATCAAAAATGAAGAAACAGAAATGTGAATGTAAAAAATTAAAAGAAGCATGTCCGTGAAAAAAAGCAAAACCAAAAATAAAATTCCAAAGTAATGTTGTCCAAAGTCAATGTCCACAAAACAAAATCCAATGGGAAATAAAAAAGAAAGCCATTGCTCCATGGTTAAAAAGTGAAAAAAAAATACAATCCAACAGTGAACTATGTACATGGGAACAAGCCAGGGTCCATTATCCCAACAAAAGAAAGGAAACCTATCTAACTACACTAACTAATAAAATAAACTATATACAAAAATGTGGCCAATGTCCAAAAGGTCCAAATAAAATCAAAACAAAAATGAAACCTAACACTACCTACATAACTATGTACAAGGGCAGCGGGCTAGTTTCACGGCTCACTTGTGGATGTCCCGGGCCAGGGCATCATCAAACTCCTCCTAAATGTCCCGGAGGCGGTCCTCCTCCATGTCACTGAGGGTCTGCAGGGCCGTCGACGTCTCCACCTCCATAACCCTGCGGATTGCCTCGAGGCACTCGGCCCGCCTCAGGGCCCTCCGCATGGAGTTCTCCGCCCTGACCATTGTGAGCCGTGCCTCTTCCGCCCGCTGCCGCTCCGCATCTGTGGCGTGGCCCAACCGCTGCCACACGGAAGACACTCTCTGTCCGGGGTCCTCCTGCCCTCCGGCCGATGCCTGCCCCTCCGATGTTGAAGGCCCCGAGCCTTCATGGCTCCCACCACGTTGCTGCTGCTGCTGTGCCTCTCCCCGTGCACTGCCTCCTGCTGCCTGCACATCCTCCGCCGGCTGGGGTGCAGTCGTAGATGTGGCCACCCCTGCTGGACGTCCGACTCCCGACTGTGGCAGGGATGCCTCCTCCACCAGCCTGGCTGCACCGTCAGAGGCAGCTCCACAGGGCACCCAGGTGACTTATGGGTGGGAAGATGGCACAGAGGACGACTGGCGCGTAGGGGGTCCAGTTGAGGAGGGGGTCGTAGCAAGCCCCATCAGACGGAGGAATCCATCCGGCCTGGGTGACCTGTCCCAGCAGGCTGACGTGGTCAACGAGTCATTCGAGATGACGTGCAGTCTCTTCATGAAAAGACTGCAGGTCACCTCGCATGGCCCGTTGACGCAACGCCACACCAGCCAGGACAGGCTCAACCCGGACCTGGATAGCCATGTCCGCAGGCAGAGGAAGGCCAGTTGACGTGAGCTCATCCCCTGCCCGAAAACGGGTCTGGACGTAGGCATCCCTGCTGGTGCAAGATGATGCAGGGACAGGATCAGGGACAGGATTGCACACAGGCACCTCCGCGGCGGCCTGTGCTGCCTCCTGTCCCTGGTCCTGTACTGCACCACTAGCACCAGTGGGATCCCCACCTCCAGACCCCGTCTCTGGTGCTTGCACGGCCTCCTCCTCCACCAAACCCCCCAACAACCTGGATGACTCCATGCCATCTTCCCCTGTTGGGCCCTGTGGGGTCCCAGCTGCCCCTTCTGCTGCCGAGAAGTCCAACTCCAACCTCCGCCTCTTGGACCTCCCCCCGGCAGCTGCGGCCTGGGACGCGGCACCGGACTCCTCACTCCCCAACGAGATCACAACATGGGAGGGGAGCCGGGCCTTGCGTCTCCGGCTGGCGGTGGGATCCCCGCCGCTGTGCTCCACAGCACCTTCTCCGCCCTCTTCATCAGTTGACGCTGCAGACAGGGAGAAACAAAACACAGGCATCAGGGCACTGTACAATGGACACATACACACATGACAGTTGTACATGAGTGGCATTGGCAAACCTCAGACATGTCATCACAATCCCCAACACACATGTCATTACAACTCGCACACATGAGCCATACCACAGCCATATCGCAACTGCCACCACCATCCATACACATACAACAGCATGATCAGCCAAAGGTGAGCCAGACATCACATGAAGTGCACCACACATGTACACACACCACCACACTTGCATGCATGTGTACACCTCTGCCAAGTGTCGCAGTGTTCAGACGGGCATCCATGTCACATCTGCCAATCAGGCTTCCACATACCGCTGTCACATGCATCCATGTTGCATCACTGTTGCACCCTTGTCAAATACACACACATGCACATGTACACAGTGCTGATACATGCAGCCAAAAACAAAATAAATGCGTGACATCACGGACATGTCTACTTATATACACAGTCATCCAAACATGTGTGCCCACACAACTGCATTTGGCATGCAAGCCTACACACACAAGCACCAGCCATGTCTCACGCATTCCAGCCCTCGCATGTGTCAGCCCCACGGCCCTGTACACCCCCACCCATACTCGACCCCATACAAACAGATGTGCAACCTGCACACTACTGAATATTCACCACACGCACTGCTCACAATCAGGATGCATGTACACTCACTGCTCGACTCCAGACGGGTCTGCCTCTCAAGGACCTGGACGTGGAGCGCTGGGGATATGCGTTCCAGGACCCTCATCTGTTCTTCCGACAAGTGGCCCCGGCGCCCCTTGGCATCCGCTGCCATCAAGAGGCGCCGGGCCTTGTTCAGGGTCCTGGACCTGAAGTCCTGCCAGCGCTTCTTGACATGTTGTAAGTCGCGGACTGCCACCCCCTCCGCGTTGATGGCAGTCATGATGTCAGTCCAGATCCGAGTCCGTCCTTCCTTGTCGGCGCGAGAACTTCCGAAGAGGGCATCATACTGTCGCAGGACTTGCTCCACCAGGACACCAACTTCGGTGGCACTGAAGCTGGTGCCCCTCTGCCTCTCTGGCCGGGGGTTGTCAGTGGTCTCAGATGGTGTTTGCCCCGACATGACAACCCCAGAGGCAGGAGTGGGTGGGCAACTGGGTCCTGGGGCTGGGCTGTGGAGCGATGGAATCCCAGTCGGGAGTCTTCGGTTCCAGCAGGGGTGGTCACAGCAACAGCACCCCTGGCTGATGTGCAGGCAGCAAATGGCAGAGCACGTGGGCAGCAGGCAGTCAGGCAGCAGCAGATGGCAGGTGGGAGCGTGCTCGGGGTTCTGGGGGGCAGTAGTTCGGCCTTCTGGGCAGGAGCGTGGTCTTCCGTGTGCTTACGCGTGGCCAGCTTGATACTGAGTGATTTGGCACGTGAAAAATCTGCACGTCAGCGTGTAATTCGAGGAAAGGCCCTTAGCACGTAAGCACGTCTGCACGCATACGCATTTTCAGTGGACAGAAGGCCCCTCAAGCACAAGCGCCCCTGTGACGTGACGCGTACAGACATGCATGGGCATTTCAGCGCACGTGGAAAACTGCACGTCCGCTTGCAATACGAGGAAAGGGCCCATGCGCGTATGCGCACGTGAAAAACTGCACGTCCGCGTGCAATACGAGGAAAGGGCCCAGGAAAGGGCCCATGCGCGTAAGCGCGTGTGGAAAACTGCACGTCCGCGTGTAATACGAGGGAAGGGCCCATGTGCGTAAGTGACGTGACGCGCGCGTGCGTTTCCCTCAGCACGGGTTAAAGGTGAGCGGGCCCAGCAGTTCGCTGTACGTGCCTTCGTGGAGACCGACGTGTGTTGCTGCTTCCTGTTGTTTCGCGCGCCATCACAACTTCACAGCTATCAAGGACGTATCTCTTCTTTTGGCGGGGGTATTGGCTACGCGTGTTTTTCTGCATCGCGCTAGTCAGACGGTGAGTCGCACACGCTCTTTTTCCCACTGCGGGTGCCCCTGTGTATCGCACCCATTTTCGATGTCATAGTAGCCTGCGTGTCCCACGCGTACGCGTTATTCGTGTTACTGGGTGCCACCGCGTACTGCGGGAGGTTGAATCCACGCACGTAGGCTGCAGGGTTGCGTGCACGGTTTTACTGCAGTTTTGGGGTGCCTGAGCGTTGCGTGACCCGTCACCACATCACCGGGGTCACATACAGCCTTGCAGGTGCAGGGGGGCTGTTA
This sequence comes from Ambystoma mexicanum, assembly GCF_040938575.1. Classification (NCBI taxonomy): domain Eukaryota; kingdom Metazoa; phylum Chordata; class Amphibia; order Caudata; family Ambystomatidae; genus Ambystoma; species Ambystoma mexicanum. The sequence continues at coordinate 741,347,082 of NC_090927.1, read as the reverse complement.
ACATCTTGCTTCCCACCCCCTTCACCCCAATTGCCCAGGTCAATTTGGTGTACACCTCCCATTGGCACCACTCCATCTGTGCCAGCACTACTACATCTGTGCCATGGTTGGGAGGCCACCAAAGGTGAGGGGCGCCTCAGCTGGGTGTACTCCTCGTGGCGGGCGTGGTCGGGGACGTGGCCGTGGTGACCAGGGAGTAGGGGGACTCCAGGGTGTCCAGGGCAGCCACAGAGGGGGAAGAGGCAGGGGTGCGCCACTTGAGCACAATGTTGTGCCATGTGTCGGTGCAGCCATGCCACCACCCCCTGTGGTTCCGGGGGATGCAGCTCCTGCATCTGGCACTGGCACCCGTATGACTCGGCAGTCCGTTCCATCAACTGCCACGGGCCCAAGGGTAGTGGTAGCTGCAGGTGCAGCTGTGGACACCGCCACCCAGGCTCAGGGTCTGCCAGCGCAGGCTGCGTTGGCACTTGAAGAGCCCTTGGTAGATCTCCAACAGGCCAGGGGGGAAACCATAGGGGCACGCCGGGCTGCTCAGACCAAGACATGTGTCCCTGGGGCAGTCATGTCATCTGCTGCCCCGAACAGCCGGGTGTTGGCAAGTGCAGGGGCAGATGCACCCAACAGCACCCCGGTTGTGAGTCTGCCAACCAGGACCGTTGCGGTCAATGACCCTGCCACAGCTGATGTTGCTGCTCAGGGTCCATTAGTGGGCACCCAGCTGCCACTGATACAAGTCAGGCCTTTGGTCGTCCCTCCACCTGCCACTCCCTTGGCTCAATCCACCGAACCCACTGGCCATACTGGTCAGGGCGGCATTAGCCAGCCAGGGTCTGCGCCACAGTCCAAGAGGAGGAAGGTTGCACCTGCAGCACATGCTGGGACCCCACACACAGCCACGACCTCCTGCACGTCGAGGAAGAAGCCTTTCTGTAAGCAGGAACTGGACTTCCTCGTGGACTACGTGCGGGGCCACAGCCGTGACATGCTAGTGGGTGCCAATTGTCAGACTACGGCTGCCCAACGAACATGTCAGTTCATTCGGCCATGAGGTGCGCATGGCGCAGGAGTGCAAAAAGCGTTGGAATGACATCAAGCGCAGCACTAAGGCCAAGCGTGCCTCAAATTACAACTTGACTCTGGTGACTGGCGGTGGGCCTGCACCAGAGGAGGAAGAACTCACTCCGCAAGAGGCTGTCGTTGTGGAGTTCATACCACCTGAATTGGTCGAAGGAGTGGGAGAGATGCTGGACTTTGATGCCCAGTCCAGTGAGTGTTGATGCGTGTTTGTTGAGGACGTGTGTGTTTCACTTGTGGGATGTGTTGTGCGTGATTGCTGCTACATGTGACGCATACATGGTTCTGATGTGTAAGTAATGCAATGCTACCGTCATGCATGTCTCCTCTGCCTGCATGTGGCACTCCATGTGGGCATGCTCCCTTGCCCCTCCTCCGCCACTCTGCACTCCAGTTCCACCTTTGCACTGGTCTGCTTCAATCTTGCCAATGTGTAGTATCTTGTTCATGTGTCCTGTGTAGATGCTAACTTCCAGCGTAGAAACTGCCAGACATATGCCGTGTGGTACAGCCTTAGTACTCGATGCAGGGTATCTCACTTGTACTGTGCATGGGTCAGATGTCCCGCAGGGGCATGAGTGCCCATTCATGCTCCATGTGCATTGCACGCATGCCCCTATGTGTCCTTGACTGGATGATCACTGTAATATGAGTCCTTGGTTACATACATTGCCTGCCATCTCATCGGCCTCCCCATGTCAACTGTGGCTCAGTCCTGCGTTGCACACATGTTTAGGCCCTGACAATCTGTGTGGCTCACAGGCCTCAGCCTGTTCAATGGCCAATGACTCTGTACAACTCTTGTGTCTTCTTCACACGTGGGCGGCCTCCGGAGTTTTCATCATGTGTCCTGCCCACTGTCCCAGCATCATTTGCAGTGTTGTAATTTGTATCACATTAAGCTGTTGATGCCAGTCAACACTGCCTGTCAATACACAGGTGTATGGTCAGCCTTTTGATACCATGCTAGGCATCCCTGCTTTGGTACTGGGGTGGAGGGGTGCTTGGCTTCTAGACATGGTACACATTGAATGCACAATGCACGTGATGTCTGAATTTGACATTGCACTGCCTTCACATTTCCTGGCACACACCATGGAGTGCTTGTACATGTAGGTAGTGAGTGGCATACACATTTTCTGCACTGCATAGACCCACTTCCATGGAAACTGCCACCTTTCAACAGGTCTGATCACAGAAGCTATTCAAAGTAGACCCAGCATGCATGCCAGGTCATATGTTGTGTGTCACATGTCTGCCGGATGCCTTTGCTGTCGGTGTGTGTGTGTGTCGTGTGCTTCTGACATGTGTAGTGACCTTTTTCTCTCTATTTTTCAGGTGATGACGCAATGGAGGCGGAGGATGGTGTTGTCATGCCAGACACAGGGTTGGTAACACCACATCAACCCGGCACTAGTGGGGGTCGTGGGGTGGTAGGCCACGAAAACCCCCAAGTGCTGCAGTCCATCTTGTCTCTGGCTGCCTATGAGTCCAGCCTTGATGACGACTCTGACGTCCATGTTGAGTTGGATGAGCATCAAGTCCATGTGTCAGGGGTGAGTGATTCTGATGTGGACACTCCTCTGTCTGCGACACCTGCACTGAGGGATCAGACAGTCTTGGTTCCTCCGCCCGTGGTGGATCGGGACGCAGGGTCACCCTCCACACCAGTCACTGATGTGCCTGGGACATCACGTCAACGGGGGCATGTAGTCGTGCAGCCGCAGGCGGTGCCAACACAGCGAGGACCCCCGGTCCTTGGGTCCCGCAGGGGTCAAGCCCGGCAACGCGGTCGCCGCCCGCAACCGCTGTATACTGAGTGGGAGCAAGACATGACTGCCAATTCCGAACGGCAGGGGGCAGCAATGGAGAACATCTCTAAGAGCATGGAGCGTGTGGCCCGATCTGTGCTCCCCCCTGCTAGGCAGGTGCTTCTCCAGCAGCAGGCGGCACGGTCCACGGCCCGCTCGCTCAGGCTGGGCATGGCGGCCTCAGACAGGGCACGCCAGGCTGAAATGTCGTCTCTGCGTCAAGCAATTGCTGCTCACGCAGAGGCGCACATGGATGCCCTGAGGGAGGAGTATGCTTCCCTCAGATCCACTCTGGGTGTCCTTATGATGTCCCAGAGGCAGCAGGCAGAGGAGAGGTTTGCACAGCTTGAGCGTACCATCTCGGCTGAGCTACAGGCTTGCCGGGAGGTGCAGCGGTTGTCCAGCCAGGCCTTGCAGGAGGAACTCCGTGTTACACATGCTACCTTGCAAGAGGAAGCACGTGTATCACGTGAGGTTCTGCATGCAGACCTATGTAACATCGCCACACAGAACCAGGCTCACCCGTCCGGCAGACTTGCTGCCGATGAGGGGCAAGCTGCGGCTAGGCGTGGCGAGGCTACTGTGCCACGTCCTCCTTTACAGGATGAGCCAGACTCGGACGACCATCTATCTCCCACATAGGTCGTGCTGTGCAGGCGTTGAGCCCATGGAGGATTTTTTTTTTGGCTCAGCATCATCGCATGTGGATGTTGAGCAGCACCCTGTACCTCCCCCTGGGGATGATTTAGGTGTCATTGTCCACTGTTCAGCTTTTGCTAGATGGGGTGTGTCATGATTAATGTGGACATTGATTGCTATGCATTGTGTAGTATGTTTCATATCTTTCCTGTACACGTGCTTGTTGCAATTCATGCTGTAGATAGTGTTCCACACTTTGGGGGTGAAAGACGGACTGATGGTGTGATTTGTGATGTGACTCTCTGACATGGTCAAGTAATGAGATGCCTGATGAGACACACACAGATGACTTTGAAGCATTAATCATGTGTTTCATGCCCTTTCTGCAGGGGGATGAGCCTCCAGAGCACCTTTGCCAGCAGACATGGCCCATTGGACGACGGAATTCTTGACCCGTTTGTTGGTGCCCACATGCAAATGTGTGCACAAGCAGAGGCACAGTGATTACAGCCCCACATCCTAGAACTGCTGACATGTTCCAAGGAACTCCAGGCAAGGTGAGCATCACAGGGGGGCCACGACACAGCAAAGCTTGCACCAGGCGAGTTGCACATGCAGGCTTAGTCACAGCACTGAGGGTGAGCTTAGACGAATTTGGTGTTGAAGCACACAATGCAGCTCAGATGTGTTTGTGGACTGATGGCTGTTGATAGTAGGGTTGTCTGGGACACATGCAGGGGCAGTGGCACATACCCTCCGGTACACCAAGGTTCATTGAGGCACTTGTATCAACCATGTAGCCTTCCGAGACATGGAAAGGGGCAGCTCACAGGGACATACAGCAAGGGACATACTCGGGTGCAGTGCATGTCTTTTCCACGTACTTCATGATAAATGCACTGCCAACTTTGTTTCGGTCATGGTGGTATGCAACTTGCTCTGTAGTCATGACTTGCTATATGGGTCTGTCTGCTTACCCAGGGAACATTGCATGTTGTGTGAATTGTGACACATTGGTGTTCCATTTGCCACGCACCCACCAGCCGCTGACTTACTGCATTGACTGTGTATGACCCGTCACAGGGGTGATGTTATATATAGGTACGAAGCATCGAGCACAGATTGTCTGTTTGTAGAGTAGTTTGTTGCTATGGGGCATGTTTGGTGTTGTGTTTTTGTGTAATTGGCACGTACAGGTTGTTGACTGTGGCTCTCTTTGCAGCATTGCAGTGCTCCTGTAACCGGACCTGAGAGTGCGCAGGCAGGAGGCCAGCACTCAAAACCAGAGCTAGGTGTCTTGTTGTTTTTCTTTCGAACTGCTCTGCATAGGCTTGCTGGGGAGTGTACTGATGCATGGATGTATGTGTGGTTCAATTTGGTATGTTTTTTCTCCCTAATCACCCGTGATCCTATGCAATTTTGAAACCTGTACCCTCTACCCGGTGTTCCTGCTTCCCGTGCCTATCCAAGCAACGTTCCCTGACCCTCTTTCCCCACTGGGGTTGCGGATGCCTGTGTAAGCCTCGAACTTGCAGGCGACAAAACCCTAGAGGGGGTGGTTGGTTCGTACCACTCCTGAGCCTGGACTACAGAAGGCCATGACAATGATGTCCAAGTTTGTTTGGATTGTGTATGTGTTCATGCAGGTTGTACATTTTCGTGCATTCCCTAGTTTCATGTGTTATTCCTCCTCCCCTCTCCTGCCACTCATTCCAGTCATACAGTGTGTCAACACCTGTCCCGACTGCATATCCCTGAACCTCATTCCCCACCAGGGTCTCAGGGGCCTGTGTGAGTTTGACCTTGCAGGCACCCGGGACATGGTGGGGGTGGTTGTTTCGTGACACTCCCGCGCCTGTACAGGGGACCTGTGTCAGTACACATCCATTCATGGTGCATCATCCTATGTCATGTACCACACATGTCTCACATCCTGTCGTGGCATTGTTTTGCTGTGCTACCTTGGTTGTTGCATCATTGTGGTAGTACTTGGCCTTTGTGAGGTACTGCTAAGTCAAGTCATCTACTGGAGGGTGTTCGGGTTCATTTTTATGCCTTGGATTTTGTGATTTTGGAAATGAGTGTGGATTCTGAGGCTTCAAGCATCTTTTTACACACAAGGTGGGAGATGGTGACGAAGGGTAAAGGTGATCCTGTGGCCAGGTGGAATTGAGGTTTGGAGGCTCCATGACCCAGGTGCAGTTGTTCAGTGGGTCATGGTCATTTGTGAGGGAGGGGGGGGTTGTTGTTGATAGTTGCCTTACCCTGCAGTGTGATGGGAACTCTGACATAGTAATGGTGGTATCCTATGTACACGTTGTGTTCTGCTGATCAATGCCTGTTCATGGGTTGTGTTTTTCTTTCAGGTGCGAGGGGATAGTTGTGGTTTGACATGCTGGGGTGTACACATGGTGGATGTTCACATGTGATGTGTAGGGAACACTGATGGTCACTTGAGTGCACATGCATATGTGGAGTGCATGTCCTTGCAGAACCACACACTTGCACTCGGATGCACTACATGTACTCCCACCCTTGCATATCCATGTGTACACTGTTTGCCTTCTGGTGCCCACTGTGTCCCGGCAGCACATGTTCTGTGACCGATTATGGATCCAGTACATGCCTAATTTGATGTTTGATGTGGTCTGTCACTTAGATGTGATGCTCAGGGTGTGCATCACACACAATGGCTGTTCACTGTGCTGTGCGCTGAGCAGTGTGATGCAGGAGTAGGACACTGCACACATGAGCTGCAGTGTTGATTTTGCAATGCATAATGTGTATGTAGACAGGCATTCATTGTGATGTTACGTCTACGACTGTTGTAATGCATTTGGAAATGACTTATTTTGGGTGGGAGATTTTGTTGGTCTGTCATTTCATCTGATTCCGGGTCAGGCATCATTGTCCGATGCCACTGTACATTTAGGACATGGCAATGTGTACCTTATCGTTACTGCGTTGGTGTATGGGTATTGCTTGCCATGTCATGTTGATGTTTGGGAGGGTTTGAGTGACATGACAGTGATGGCCATGGCCTGTTTTGCAGGTGTGTATGATGCACACCTTGCATGTCCGGGTCATCCGCTTCTCAGAGCAACTAGCTGGGGGTAGATTTCTCTCCGCAGCAGGGCCCTCCCCCTGGAACAGACTTCCTGCCTGACTTGAACTTGAGGGAAACCATCTCCAGTTCTGGAAGCACCTCAAGACCTTCCTCTTTGCTTCCGCTTACTCTCTGCCTCTCCCTTGCAGAATTCTTCACTGGAACTGCACAGGAGCTGCAACTGGGCCACTCTCACTGACCTCGGTCACTGGCCCAGCCACTCTCCACTTGCACTGCCTCCCTGGCAACCCCTGCACTGCAGTACTGTCTCTCTATCCCTACAGCCCTCCCTTCCCAGCACTTGTCTGCACTTACCTTTGCAGTTGCCACCAGGCAACCTATGTATTATTTTTTTGGGCTACTTCCCCTGTACTGGACTCCCCCCCCCACACCCTTCCCCTTGCACTTTTCCCTTCCCCCTACCCCTGCACTTGCACGATCTCAATGACACCTGGCCTAGTAATACTGTTCTCTGTGTTCCCTTGTTCCCCCCTCCCTGCCTCATTGCGCCTTGGAATACTTGTGTATGGCCCATATCATGTCATATGTCATATGTGTGCCTTTTGGTCACACAGGATAGCTTGTGTTTAAGTAGCTAGGGATGCAGACGATGTGGCACTTCCATGGCAACTATCTCAGGGTGGTAGGGTTGTGACAGTTGACTGTCTCTTTGTCATCATTGATTGTCACCTGGTATGTGCCAGGACTGTGTGCACTCCGCAGGGGTGGGAGTTTAGGTGAAAAATGTGGCCACAAGCTGGGTCCGGGCTTCCTCGCCACGTGCCCTGTCCCCTCCCATGGGCAGCGCCTGTGCCTGTGGTTGGGGATGTGGGGGCACCACCATGTCCACGGGACGCCCTGCCGTGTTGCAACATTGTGCAGGACACATGCTGCCACAATGATCCTGCACACTACTGGTGGTGCATAGAGTAGTTGCCCACCAGAGCGGTCAAGGGAGCGGAAACGTGACTTGAGCACTCCGAATGTGCGCTCCACTATGCCCCTGGTTGCAATATGGGCGGCGTTGTATCTTACCTGGGGTGGTGTGGTGGGGTTCCGGATTGGCGTCATCATGTGGTTGCTCAGAGGGTAGGCACTGTCCCCTGGGGAGGTGATAATAGTTGAGATTATTAGGGTTTGGATATTTGTCTGTGTGTGACTTGCATGCATGTGCAAGGGCATTTGTATTGACCTAGGAGCCATGTGTCGCCATGCTGCCCAGCTTCCAGGGCCCGGCTCAGGGCGGACATTCTGTATATGAAACTGTCATGGGTGGAGCCAGGGTAGTTTGCATAGACAGAGGTGATGATTCCCTTTGCATCACATACCACCTGTACATTGATGGAATGCCAGTGCTTGCTGTTTCGGTAGATGTGCTCAATGGCCCTAGGTGGACGTATGGCCACATGGGTGCAATCTATGGCACCAAGCACTTTGGGGAAGTGTGCCACCCTGAAAAAATCCAGGACAACGGCCTGCCTTTCTGCGGGTGTTCTGGGCAGGTATATGTGCCTGCGGACTGAGGGGCGCGCTGTCATGATTGCCAGTACCTGGTGTAGGCAGCGTGACTGCGTGGCCTGTGAGACCCCCCCACTATGGCAGTGGTCCGCTGAAATGACCCAGTGGCCAAAAAATGCAGGACATTGAGCAGCTTCTCCAAGGGGCTCAATGCTTGGGAGCAAAGGGTGGGGGATGTGAGGTCATCTTCCCACTCCTTGACCAGGTCTAGGATGATATGGGGTGGAAACCTATACCTGCCGTAGACCAGGTCGTCAGGCATCCCAAAAAGGCTTGTCCGTGGTGCGAAAATGCGTGCCCTGGCTATTCTCCTCCTCCTGCGGTGTCCCACGATCAGTGCAGCGACAAATGGGGCATTCATCGCAGCTGTATATACGCGTTTGTTGTTTGCGCGCACTTTTATGCTGTGCGCGGGGACGCCTCCGCCTGCCTTCGTGTGGGCGGACGCGTTGACGCCTGTGCACGTCTTTTGCCGTGCGCGGGTTTCCTGTATTCGGATACGTGGTAAGAACTGTAGGTCCGGGTGTCATCGCGTGTGATCGGAGGGGAGTGAGCGTACACGCGATTGGCCTGGGTACGTGTGTTTCAGGGTGTGCGGGAAGTTCCACACGCAATTAGCCTGGGTACGTGTGTTCCGGGGTGCCGGGAACTTTCACACGTGATTGGTGGAAATCCACGTGTGTTCTGTCATCACGTGCAATGAGGGAAACACCCGCGCGCGTCACGTCACAGACGCGCTCACGCGCTAAGGGCCTTTGGTCCAATGAAATCGCATATGCGTGCTGCCGTGCATACGCGCTAAGGGCCTTTCCTCGTATTACACGCGGACGTGCAGTTTTCCACGCGCGCTTACGCGCATGGGCCCTTTCCTCGTATTACACGCGGACGTGCATTTTTTCGCGTGCTGAAATGCCCATGCACGTCTGTAGGCGTCACGACACAGGGGCGCTTGCGCTTGAGGGGCCTTCTGTCCACTGAAAATGCGTATGCGTGCAGACGCGCTTACGCGCTAAGGGCCTTTCCTCGAATTACATGCTGACGTGCAGATTTTTCACGTGCCAAATCACTCAGTATCAAGCTGGCCACGCGTAAGCACACGGAAGACCACGCTCCTGCCCAGAAGGCCAAACTACTGCCCCCCAGAGCCCCGAGCACACTCCCACCTGCCATCTGCTGCTGCCTGACTGCCTGCTGCCCACGTGCCCTGCCATTTGCTGCCTGCACATCAGCCAGGGGTGCTCTTGCTGTGACCACCCCTGCTGGAACCGAAGACTCCCGACTGGGATTCCATCGCTCCACAGCCCAGCCCCAGGACCCAGTTGCCCACCCAATCCTGCCTCCGGGGTTGTCATGTCGGGGCAAGCACCATCTGAGACCACTGACAACCCCCGGCCAGAGAGGCAGAGGGGCACCAGCTTCAGTACCACCGAAGTTGGTGTCCTGGTGGAGCAAGTCCTGGGGCAGTATGATGCCCTCTTCGGAAGTTCCCGCGCCGACAAGGAAGGACGGACTCGGATCTGGACTGACATTGTGACTGCCATCAACGCGGAGGGGGTGGCAGTCCGCGACTTACAACATGTCAAGAAGCGCTGGGAGGACTTCAGGTCCAGGACCCTGAACAAGGCCCGGCGCCTCTTGAAGGCAGCGGATGCCAAGGGGCGCCGGGGCCACTTGTCGGAAGAACAGATGAGGGTCCTGGAACGCATATCCCCAGCGCTCCACGTCCAGGTCCTTGAGAGGCAGACCCATCTGGAGTCGAGCGGTGAGTGTACATGCATCCTGATTGTGAGCAGTGCGTGTGGTGATTATTCAGTAGTGTGCAGGTTGCACATCTGTTTGTATGGGGTCGAGTATGGGTGGGGGTGTACAGGGCCGTGGGGCTGACACATGCGAGGGCTGGAATGTGTGAGACATGGATGGTGCTTGTGTGTGTAGGCTTGCATGCCAAATGCAGTTGTGTGGGCACACATGTTTGGATGAATGTGTATGTAAGTAGACATGTCCGTGATGTCACGCATGTATGTTGTTTTTGGCTGCATGTATCAGCACTGTGTACATGTGCATGTGTGTGTATTTGACAAGGGTGCAACAGTGATGCAACATGGATGCATGTGACAGCTGTATGTGGAAGCCTGATTGGCAGATGTGACATGGATGCCCGTCTGAACACTGCGACACTTGGCAGAGGTGTACACATGCATGCAAGTGTGGTGGTGTGTGTACATGTGTGGTGCACTTCCTGTGTTGCATGTGATGACTGGCTCACCTTTGGCTGATCATGCTGTTGTATGTGTATGGATGGTGGTGGCAGTTGCGATATGGCTGTGGTATGGCTCATGTGTGCGAGTTGTAATGACATGTGTGTTGGGGATTGTAATGACATGTCTGAGGTTTGCCAATGCCACTCATGTACAACTGTCATGTGTGTATGTGTCCATTGTACAGTGCCCTGATGCCTGTGTTTTGTTTCTCCCTGTCTGCAGCGTCAACTGATGAAGAGGGCGGAGAAGGTTCTGTGGAGCACAGCGGCGGGGATCCCACCGCCAGCCGGAGACGCAAGGCCCGGCTCCCCTCCCATGTTGTGATCTCGTTGGGGAGTGAGGAGTCCGGTGCCGCGTCCCAGGCCGCAGCTGCTGGGGGGAGGTCCAAGAGGCGGAGGTTGGAGTTGGACTCCTCAGCAGCAGAAGGGGCAGCTGGGACCCCACAGGGCCCAACAGGGGAAGATGGCACGGAGTCATCCAGGTTGGTGGGGGGTTTGGTGGAGGAGGAGGCCGTGGAAGCACCAGAGATGGGGTCTGGAGGTGGGGATCCCACTGGTGCTAGTGGTGCAGTGCAGGACCAGGGACAGGAGGCAGCACAGGCCGCCGCAGAGGTGCCTGTGTGCAATCCTGTCCCTGATCCTGTCCCTGCATCATCTTGCACCAGCAGGGATGCCTATGTCCAGACCCGTTTTCAGGCAGGTGATGAGCTCACGTCAACTGGCCTTCCTCTGCCTGCGGACGTGGCTATCCAGGTCCGGGTTGAGCCTGTCCTGGCTGGTGTGGCGTTGCGTCAACGGGCCATGCGAGGTGACCTGCAGTCTTTTCATGAAGAGACTGCACGTCATCTCGAATGGCTCGTTGACCACGTCAGCCTGCTGGGACAGGTCACCCAGGCCGGATTCCTCCATCTGATGGGGCTTGCTACGACCCCCTCCTCAATTGGACCCCCTACGCGCCAGTCGTCCTCTGTGCCATCTTCCCACCCATCAGTCACCTGGGTGCCCTGTGGAGCTGCCTCTGACGGTGCAGCCAGGCTGGTGGAGGAGGCATCCCTGCCACAGTCGGGAGTTGGACGTCAAGCAGGGGTGGCCACATCTACGACTGCACCCCAGCCGGCGGAGGATGTGCAGGCAGCAGGAGGCAGTGCACGGGCAGAGGCACAGCAGCAGCAACGTGGTGGGAGCTATGAAGGCTTGGGGCCTTCAACTTCGGAGGGGCAGGCATCGGCCGGAGGGCAGGAAGACCCAGGACAGAGAGTGTCTTCCGTGTGGCAGCGGTTGGGCCACGCCATAGATGCGGAGCGGCAGCGGGCGGAAGAGGCACGGCTCACAATGGTCAGGGCGGAGAACTCCATGCGGAGGGCCCTGAGGCGGGCCGAGTGCCTCGAGGCAATCCGCAGGGGTTTGGAGGTGGAGACGTCGCCAGCCCTGCGGACCCTCGGGGACATGGAGGAGGACCGCCTCCGGGACATTGAGGAGGAGTTCGATGATGCCCTGGCCCGGGACATCCACAAGTGTGCCGTGAAACTAGCCCGCTGCCCTTGTACATAGTTATGTAGGTAGTGTTAGGTTTCATTTTTGTTTTGATTTTATTTGGACCTTTCGGACATTGGCCACATTTTTGTATATAGTTTATTTATTAGTTAGTGTAGTTAGATAGGTTTCCTTTCTTTTGTTGGGATAATGGACCCTGGCTTGTTCCCATGTACATAGTTCACTGTTGGATTGTATTTTTTTTTCACATTTTAACCATGGAGCAATGGCTTTCTTTTTTATTTCCCATTGGATTTTGTTTTGCGGACATTGACTTTGGACAACATTACTTTGGAATTTTATTTTTGGTTTTGCTTTTTTTCACGGACATGCTTCTTTTAATTTTTTACATTCACATTTCTGTTTCTTCATTTTTGATTCTATTTATGTTTCCTTTAATACATATTTTTTTTGGTGAACTTCAATGTGTGGTATCTCATTGGTTTCATGCATTTCATGATATGTGTTTTGAGATTCACTGACACCCATTGGGTGCATGTGAGGGAGATGTGTTTGTTTCGGAACTTGCAATTGGTGTTCTGTGATGTAATTGCAAATTATGAGTGGGTGGATGCAATACTCGGGTGGGTGTTTTGCATTTGGAGGCTGACCATGGGGACCAGGGATCTAGATTATGATGACATGTTGGCTGGGGAACATGAGTTGCACATGGGTGGGGGCCTGCTGGCAGGTGCCCCACAGTGCTGGGGGGTGGGGTGGTGGGGAACATGAGTTGGACATGGGTGGGGGCCTGCTGGCAGGTGCCCCAGAGTGCTGGGGGGTGGGGGTGGTGGGGAACATGAGTTGGACATGGGTGGAGGCCTGCTGGCAGGTGCCCCACAGTGCTGGGGGGTGGGGGTGGTGGGGAACATGAGTTGGACATGGGTGGAGGCCTCCTAGCAGGTGCCCCACAGTGCTGGGGGGTGGGGGTGGTGGGGAACATGAGTTGGACATGGGTGGAGGCCTGCTGGCAGGTGCCCCACAGTGCTGGGGGGTGGGGGTGGTGGGGAACATGAGTTGGACATGGGGGGGGCTGCTGGCAGGTGCCCCACAGTGCTGGGGGGTGGGGGTGGTGGGGAACATGAGTTGGACATGGGTGGAGGCCTCCTGGCAGGTGCCCCACAGTGCTGGGGGGTGGGGGTGGTGGGGAACATGAGTTGGACATGGGTGGAGGCCTGCTGGCAGGTGCCCCACAGTGCTGGGGGGTGGGGGTGGTGGGGAACATGAGTTGGACATGGGTGGGGGCGTGCTGGCAGGTGCCCCACAGTGCTGGGGGGGGGGGTGGTGGGGAACATGAGTTGGACATGGGTGGGGGCCTGCTGGCAGGTGCCCCACAGTGCTGGGGGGTGGGGGTGGTGGGGAACATGAGTTGGACATGGGTGGGGGCCTGCTGGCAGGTGCCCCACAGTGCTGGGGGGTGGGGGTGGTGGGGAACATGAGTTGGACATGGCTGGGGGCCTGGTGGTGGGTGCCCCACAGTGCTGGGGGGTGGGGGTGGTGGGAGACATGGGTGGGGGCCTGGTGGAGGCTGCCCCTGCACTGCTGGGGGGTGGAGGTGCTGGGAGACATGGGTGGGGGCCTGGTGGAGGCTGCCCCTTGTGGCTGGGGAGTGGGGGTGCTGGGAGACATGGGTGGGGGCCTGGTGGAGGCTGCCCCTGGTGACTGGGGGGGTGGGGGTGCTGGGAGACATGGGTGGGGGCCTGGTGGTGGGTGCCCCTGGTGGCTTGGTGGTGGGGGTGGTGGGAGACATGGGTGGGGGCCTGGTAGAGGCTGACCCTGGTGGCTGGGGGTGCTGGGAGACATGGGTGGGGGCCTGGTGGAGGCTGCCCCTGGTGACTGGGGGGGTGGGGGTGCTGATAGACATGGGTTGGGGCCTGGTGGTGGGTGCCCCTGGTGGCTGTGGGGTGGGGGTGGTGGGAGACATGGGTGGGAGCCTGGTGGAGGCTGCCCCTGGTGGCTGGGGGGTGGGGGTGGTGGGGAACATGAGTTGGACATGGGTGGGGGCCTGCTGGCAGGTGCCCCACAGTGCTGGGGGGTGGGGGTGGTGGGGAACATGAGTTGGACATGGGTGGGGGCCTGCTGGCAGGTGCCCCACAGTGCTGGGGGGTGGGGGTGGTGGGAGACATGGGTGGGGGCCTGGTGGAGGCTGCCCCTGCACTGCTGGGGGGTGGGGGTGGTGGGAGACATGGGTGGGGGCCTGGTGGAGGCTGTCCCTGGTGGCTGGGGGGTGGTGGGAGACATGGGTGGGGGCCTGGTGGAGGCTGCCCCTGCACTGCTGGGGGGTGGGGGTGCTGGAAGACATGGGTGGGGGCCTGGTGGAGGCTGCCCCTGGTGCCTGGGGGGGTGGGGGTGCTGGGAGACATGGGTGGGGGCCTGGTGGAGGCTGCCCCTGGTGACTGGGGGGGTGGGGGTGCTGGGAGACATGGGTGGGGGCCTGGTGGTGGGTGCCCCTGCACTGCTGGGGGGTGGGGGTGGCGGGAGACATGGGTGGGGGCCTGGTGGTGGGTGCCCCTGCACTGCTGGGGGGTGGGGGTGCTGGGAGACATGGGTGGGGGCCTGGTGGAGGGTGCCCCTGGTGACTGGGGGGGTGGGGGTGCTGGGAGACATGGGTGGGGGCCTGGTGGAGGCTGCCCCTGGTGACTGTGGGGGTGGGGGTGCTGGGAGACATGGGTGGGGGCCTGGTGGAGGCTGCCCCTGCACTGCTGGGGGGTGGGGGTGCTGGGAGACATGGGTGGGGGCCTGGTAGAGGCTGACCCTGGTGGCTGGGGGTGCTGGGAGACATGGGTGGGGGCCTGGTGGAGGCTGCCCCTGGTGACTGGGGGGTGGGGGTGCTGGGAGACATGGGTTGGGGCCTGGTGGTGGGTGCCCCTGGTGGCTGGGGGGTGGGGTGGTGGGAGACATGGGTGGGGGCCTGGTGGAGGCTGCCCCTGGTGGCTGGGGGGTGGGGGTGGTGGGGAACATGAGTTGGACATGGGTGGGGGCCTGCTGGCAGGTGCCCCACAGTGCTGGGGGGTGGGGGTGGTGAAGAACATGAGTTGGACATGGGTGGGGGCCTGCTGGCAGGTGCCCCACAGTGCTGGGGGGTGGGGGTGGTGGGAGACATGGGTGGGGGCCTGGTGGAGGCTGCCCCTGCACTGCTGGGGGGGTGGGGTGGTGGGAGACATGGGTGGGGGCCTGGTGGAGGCTGCCCCCGGTGGCTGGGGGGTGGGAGACATGGGTGGGGGCCTGGTGGAGGCTGCCCCTGCACTGCTGGGGGGTGGGGGTGCTGGGAGACATGGGTGGGGGCCTGGTGGAGGCTGCCACTGGTGGCTGGGGGGTGGGGGTGCTGGGAGACATGGGTGGGGGCCTGCTGGCAGGTGCCCCACAGTGCTGGGGGTGGGGGTGGTGGGGAACATGAGTTGAACATGGGTGGGGGCCTGCTGGCAGGTGCCCCACAGTGCTGGGGGGGTGGGGGCGGTGGGAGACATGAGTTGGACATGGGTGGGGGCCTGGTGGAGGCTGCCCCTGCACTGCTGGGGGAGTGGGGGTGGTGGGAGACATGGGTGGGGGCCTGGTGGAGGCTGCCCCTGGTGGCTGGGGGGTGGGGGTGCTGGGAGACATGGGTGGGGGCCTGCTGGCAGGTGCCCCACAGTGCTGGGGGGTGGGGGTGGTGGGGAACATGAGTTTGACATGGGTGGGGGCCTGCTGGAAGGTGACCCACAGTGCTGGGGGGTGGGGGTGGTGGGGAACATGAGTTGGACATGGTTGGGGGCCTGCTGGCAGGTGCCCCACAGTGCTGGGGGTGGGGGTGCTGGGGAACATGAGTTGGACATGGGTGGGGGCCTGGTGGTGGGTGCCCCACAGTGCTGGGGGGTGGGGGTGGTGGGAGACATGGGTGGGGGCCTGGTGGAGGCTGCCCCTGGTGGCTGGGGGGTGGGGGTGCTGGGAGACATGGGTGGGGGCCTGGTGGAGGCTGCCCCTGCACTGCTGGGGGGTGGGGTGGTGGGAGACATGGGTGGGGGCCTGGTGGTGGGTGCCCCTGGTGGCTGGGGGGTGGGGGTGGCGGGAGACATGGGTGGGGGCCTGGTGGTGGGTGCCCCTGCACTGCTGGGGGGTGGGGGTGGTGGGGAACATGAGTTGGACAAGGGTGGGGGCCTGCTGGCAGGTGCCCCACAGTGGTGGGGGGTGGGGGTGGTGGGGAACATGAGTTGGGCATGGGTGGGGGCCTGCTGGCAGGTGCCCCACAGTGCTGGGGTGGGGGTGCTGGGGAACATGATTTGGACATGGGTGGGGGCCTGGTGGTGGGTGCCCCACAGTGCTGGGGGGTGGGGGTGGTGGGAGACATGGGTGGGGGCCTGGTGGAGGCTGCCCCTGGTGGCTGGGGGGTGGGGGTGCTGGGAGACATGGGTGGGGGCCTGGTGGTGGGTGCCCCTGCACTGCCCGGGGGTGGCGGTGGTGGGTAACATGAGTTGGACATGGGTGGGGGCCTGCTGGCAGGTGCCACACAGTGCTGGGGGGTGGGGGTGCTGGGGAACATGAGTTGGACATGGGTGGGGGCCTGGTGGAGGCTGCCCCTGCACTGCTGGGGGGTGGGGGTGGTGGGAGACATGGGTGGGGGCCTGGTGGAGGCTGCCCCTGGTGGCTGGGGGGTGGGGGTGCTGGGAGACATGGGTGGGGGCCTGCTGGCAGGTGCCCCACAGTGCTGGGGGGTGGGGGTGGTGGGGAACATGAGTTGGATATGGGTGGGGGCCTGCTGGCAGGTGCCCCACAGTGCTGGGGGGGTGGGGGTGGTGGGAGACATGAGTTGGACATGGGTGGGGGCCTGGTGGAGGCTGCCCCTGCACTGTTGGGGGGGTGGGGGTGCTGGGAGACATCGGTGGGGGCCTGGTGGAGGCTGCCCCTGGTGGCTGGGGGTGCTGGGAGACATGGGTGGGGGCCTGCTGGCAGGTGCCCCACAGTGCTGGGGGGTGGGGGTGGTGGGGAACATGAGTTGGACATGGGTGGGGGCCTGCTGGCAGGTGCCCCACAGTGCTGGGGGGTGGGGGTGCTGGGGAACATGAGTTGGACATGGGTGGGTGCCTGCTGGCAGGTGCCCCACAGTGCTGGGGGGTGGGGGTGCTGGTGAACATGAGTTGGACATGGGTGGGGGCCTGGTGGTGGGTGCCCCACAGTGCTGGGGGGTGGCGGTGGTGGGAGACATGGGTGGGGGCCTGGTGGAGGCTGCCCCTGGTGGCTGGGGGGTGGGGGTGCTGGGAGACATGGGTGGGGGCCTGGTGGAGGCTGCCCCTGCACTGCTGGGGGTGGTGGGAGACATGGGTGGGGGCCTGGTGGTGGGTGCCCCTGGTGGCTGGGGGGTGGGAGACATGGGTGGGGGCCTGGTGGTGGGTGCCCCTGGTGGCTGGGGGGTGGGGGTGGTGGGAGACATGGGTGGGTGCCTGGTGGAGGCTGCCCCTGGTGGCTGGGGGGTGGGGGTGGTGGGGAACATGAGTTGGACATGGGTGGGGGCCTGCTGGCAGGTGCCCCACAGTGCTGGGGGTGGGGGTGGTGGGGAACATGAGTTGGACATGGGTGGGGGCCTGCTGGCAGGTGCCCCACAGTGCTGGGGGGTGGGGGTGGTGGGAGACATGGGTGGGGGCCTGGTGGAGGCTGCCCCTGCACTGCTGGGGGGGTGGGGGTGGTGGGAGACATGGGTGGGGGCCTGGTGGAGGCTGTCCCTGGTGGCTGGGGGGTGGGGGTGGTGGGAGACATGGGTGGGGGCCTGGTGGAGGCTGCCCCTGCACTGCTGGGGGTTGGGGGTGCTGGAAGACATGGATGGGGGCCTGGTGGAGGCTGCCCCTGGTGCCTGGGGGGTGGGGGTGCTGGGAGACATGGGTGGGGGCCTGGTGGAGGCTGCCCCTGGTGACTGGGGGGGTGGGGGTGCTGGGAGACATGGGTGGGGGCCTGGTGGTGGGTGCCCCTGCACTGCTGGGGGGTGGGGGTGCTGGGAGACATGGGTGGGGGCCTGGTGGAGGGTGCCCCTGGTGACTGGGGGTGCAGGGGGACATGCGTTGGTGGGCAGTAGTGCAAGTTGACATGTGGGTTGGCTGGGAGTCATGGCCATGGTGGATGGTGTGCCTGCAGGACATGTGCAGGGTAGGCCCCTGTGGTGTGACCCACCTGCAGGGGCCGTGGAGGGTGTAGAGGGAACACCTGGGAGGACCCACACGTGCAATTCACGTGTGGTGCTCCCCGCGCACCCCTGTAATACACGTACCCTGATGGAATCGCGTGTGGAACTTCCCGTGCACCCCTGAAATGCGCGTGCCCTGCTCGCACGGGCCAGTCGCGTGTGGAACTTCCCGCGCACCCCTGGAATACAAGTACCCTGATGGAATCGCGTGTCGAACTTCCCGTGCACCCCTGGAATACACGTACCCTGCTGATGTCGCGTGTGAAACTTCCCCCGCACCACGAAATACACGTAGCCTGATGAGATCGCGTGTGGAACTTCCCGCGCACCCCTGAAATACACGTGCCCTGCTGATGTCGCGTGTGAAACTTCCCCCGCACCCCAAAATACACGTACCATGATGAAATCACGTGTGGAATTTCCCGCGCACCCCTGAAATACACGTACCCTGCTGAAATCGCGTGTGGCACTTCCCGCGCACCCCTGAGATACGCGTACCCTGCTCGCACGGGCCCAATCGCGTGAGGAAATTCCCGCGCACCCCTGAAATACACGTACCCTGCTGAAATCGCGTGTGGCACTTCCCGCGCACCCCTGAGATAGGCGTGCCCTGCTCGCACGGGCCCAATCGCGTGTGGAAATTCACGCGCACCCCTCAAATACACGTACCCTGCTGAAATCGCATGTGGCACTTCCCGCGCACCCCTGAGATACGCGTACCCTGCAGAAATCACGTGTGGAACTTCCCGCGCACCCCTGAAATACGCGTACCCTGCTCGCACGGGGCCAATCGCGTGAGGTACTTCCCGCGCACCCCAGTGATACACGTAGCCCGCTTGCCGTGCTGGTACAGGGTTAGCGCAGCCCTTTGCGCTGGATTGGGTATATTGATGGCTTTTCCCTGCGCGAGAGGCATTCTTGGGGGCGTAACTGGCGCTGCTGCAGGGTCGCTGCGCCACTGTGCACCACGGCTGGTTTTGGTGGCTGGAATCCATGAATACGCTGTGCGTGGAAATGTATTTTAGCGCATGCGGCTGGCGCAGGGATTTGCACGCGCACACTGTGCGCCAGCCGCGTGCACCACTTGTGCGCTGAATTCTATGAATTACCCCCACCGTATCACACAATCTATGGCATCTTGGAATTTCCAGTTTTGTCAGACACATTAATTTACAGCTTACGTGATTTATGCCATCAAGACGAAACTTTTTTAAAGATTATTCCATTTTTGTCTTGTTATATAGTCTATTTTCACCATTTCTATTTTATCTTTATGTCACCCTTGTGACATTCAAGATTTAAAATATTATCTCTATGCTTTTCTAACCGCTCACATGTGTTTCGTACATCTAAGTGCCTTCTCAAGTCTTGCATAGTAACTCTCATCTTGCAATTGTGAAAGTGTTTCCTTTATGTAACCTTCTGGGTTTGTTATTTTTATATTGTCATCCTTGCCAGCTTAGTTCACAATAATATTTTGGCTTTTTTTGAAGACCACAAAAAGGCTTGAAATCCAAGGTGCTCGAGAGTATTGACTTGCACTTTGTCTTTACAGTGGCATCATAGTCAATTAGAGCGTTGCTCTCAATGTCTATCATTGATAAAGCCTCTCATAGAAATATATCCCTGTTGCTGATAGTTACCCATTTACAGTGCCCAATTAGTGTTACAAATCATGCTTTAGTTTGGGGACCAACCCAAAACAAACTAATTTTTCTGTTCCAATGACAATTAGCTATATACTGCTTTGATGGTTTCACAAGCACCACCAAAATGCATGTCTTGTATAGGTTGTGTATAGTTCTAGCATCAAAAGGATTTGTAATGGCCACCGTTGAGAAAAGGGGTGCCACATCGTAACTGGCCAAGTCCAGCAAGGTAGAGGCAACAGGTCTTTCTTATCTGCTTAATTATGCTCATTGGACTCACATATGAACAAGTGAAACATATACAATGACACATTCTTAACAAAGACGTCTTCTATGGCTTTCTGCCATATTTTAAACATTATAGACAGATCTTTAAATCCCACTGGTTGAACTTTGAAGTAGTTTTGGCACAATGTAACATGTTCTAACAGCTAAACCAATCATGATAAATACTTGCTCACTACAGGTGACTAATGTTAAAAAACAGTGAAGCTAACTTGGCTGAATTATTAGGAATACTGTAGGTGCTGTTCAAAAACAAAATATCAGATTTTGGTCATATATAAGTAATAACATGTTGTGATCTCCTACCTCTCTCCTGTGACTATATTAGCTAAAGTTGATAATGAACTCTTGTATTTTATAGAAATGAAAGAAAGAAGCCTGAAATAGAGCCACTATTTGCATAAAACATGTGTTAACTTGTAGGGAATCAGTAACATTGATTTGAATCTATGAAGAGCTTCCTGTAAATGAATTGGATACTGACAAAATATAAAATATTAGAAATTAAGCACAGAGAAGCCAGTACATCAAAAACAAATGTGACAAGGAATTTAACACAGGGTGGCAGCTCAACTATGTGTTACATGTTCTTGCTTTAGCATTCATGCGACCGAGTATAGTAGGGTTGGCTTAACGGGCGTACTGAGCGTGTCACTCATAAAAGTACCACTTGTCCAGCATGACTGCACACAACACCTAGCACTACAAATATCCCCATTCTAGGGGGATACGTTCCTGTATACTTAGTATAAGGGGAAATGAGAATAGCTCAGTATGAGTATTTACTGCATTAAGTTTGGAATTCTGTTACCTTAACTTGCTGGTGTAGAATTGTAGTGTATTGATATTTCCAAGCTCCAGCAAATCCTATTAGAGTGTCTTTTATAAGTGAGAAATCCAGACAAATACAGCCAACCTGAAAAACCTACAATGGAAAAGAAAGGGTCAGTATTAGGTTCTCATATATACAAATATATATTTATATTATGTGTAGACACTTTAGCTATTTTGTAAGGTTCCCTGAAAAGCCTCTGCTACGGAACTTTAAGAACATTACACATGTACTGGGAAACTTTAACGGAATTAACATGAAGGTTATAAAACAATACTTAAAAGCCCTACAGATTCACCACTTAAGCTTGTCACCTATGGCATCTAATAATCAATATAATATAAGTATGTGTACTGAGAGAACACAATAAGCATTACCAGATTAATTAATATTGATCTTCTTCTGTGATATGAAATATAATTGCATCAATACATTGTATATGGGAGAATTGCAATTGATTTTGTATCAAGTACCATTGGCTCCCTGTGAGAGAAAGAACTAAATTCCAAATACTTTCCACCACCCACCGATGTCTGTCTTCCAATGCGCCATCATATCTTGCTCGAGGTTCACCAGGAATGCCACGGCCAGAACCCTACGCCCCATCCACACACACTCCCTCATCATATCTAGATTTAAGCTCAATAGAGCTGGTGGTGCCAGCTTCCCAGTCTGCGTCGCCACCCTCTAGGACAGCCTACCCCTTCCCTTGCGTGGCGAGCCCTCATTCAACCTGTTCAGGAGAAAGCTTAAAACCCACCTGTTCAACTAACCTTACTGCACTCATGCGTTTTACTGTTTTGTCTCTGCAATTTGATGGCTTATCTCTCTATACTTGCCTGCCTATCCACCTCTGTAACCAGTGCCTAGATTCCCACAGGCTTTGCATGCTTCTACAAATGGAAAATAAATAAATAAATAAATAAATATCGGATGAAAATACATAGAACACTTTTATTGTTTGTATTGCAAAGTTCATACATTGTTGCAAGTCTGACTAACTAGTATCAATAATTGTACTGGACAAAAATGTATAGGAGAACATTCTTGTTGTTTGTACTGTATTGCTCACAACTTGTTGCACCGGATAATATTGTTGTACTTGACATGAATGTACAAAAACATTGTTGTTTAAATTGCAAAAAGTATAGGTGGTTGTATGTATAAAACCTGCAAATGCAATTTAAAAAAAAAATCTAGATGACAATGTGATATGTAAATAGATGTGTATTGCTCAGAGCACAATGTTTATGTAATCCAATGTGGCCGGGCTACACACACAAGCACAACCCGTTAAAAATAAATAAATAAGTAAACACAGAAAACGATGGTAACCAGCGCATGATGATGTCATAATGTTGATGACGTCATCAAGTTCACGCCCGCCGGCGCCATATCCGAAATGTAAGCAGTTCTGGCACTGGGGATCTGCTTGCACAGTGATCCACTAGTTCCAGACGGTTTCCTAGGAGTTATTGGCAAGCGTAACAGATCTTGTTAATCTTGAATGCAGCTTTCCTTCTTTCCTCATCGATCTTTCCTCTGCTTTCAACATGGTCAATCATGCCATCCTGTTCAAACGACTCAGTGAGAACCTGGGCATCACGGGTCAGGCCCTGGAGTGGTTGACATTCTTCCTCCTGGACCGACCCTCCCAGGTCCAAATTGGGTCCTTTCTCTCCAGCCCCTCTCTCTACAAATGTGGTGTTCCCCGGGGCTATAACATCTCACCCTGGCTTTCAATTCACCCTGGCTTTCAATGTCTACTTGGCTCCTTTGGCCCACCTGATCTCTACCTTCCCCTCTAACTTTGAGTGTTATGCGGATGACACTCAGCTCTCTTTCAGGCTCCCTCCAGCCTCCTCTTCTCTCTCGCTCATTCCTGACTGTCTATCTGCGATTCAGGATTGGTGCACCTCCAATGATCTCTGTCTTAATGCCAGTAAGACAGAGATCCTTCTCATTGAAACTCCTGCTCCTGCTTTCCCTCTCTCACTTTAGCCACCCTCCTTGGGCCCTCTTCCTTCACCTTTCTGTGAGGCAAAACACCTTGGTGTCATCTTCAACACCACTGTCTCCTTCTCTCCTCACATCACGGACCTTGCCAAGAAGGCCCACTACCAGTTGCACCTCCTCAGAGGTATTCTTCCTTTTCTCACTGTCCCCCAGAAGCTCACTTTATCCAGAGCCCTGGTTCTCTCTAGGCTGGACTACTGCAACAGCCTCTTTCTCAACCTACCTTCCTCTACTCTACGCCCTCTGCAACTAATGCAGAACAGGACTGCAAGACTTGTCCTTAGCCTTCAGCCCAGGGACCGCATCTCTCCAGCCCTGAAATCTCTCAGCTGGCTCCCAGTGGTTGCAAGGATCAAGTTCAAGACCCTGTGCATCATCTGCAAGGCTTACTGGGGCTGGGGCCCACACTACATCCAACTCTCACTCCCAAAATACCTTCTTTCTTGAGTCCTTTGCTCAGCTACCTCAAACTCTCTGATGGTCAGACGCTTCTCCAGGCTGAGAGTGCGCGGTAGAGATCTCTCCTCTGCCGGTGCAGACTTGAGCTGGACCATCTGAAGTTCCGGAAGGTGCTCAAGACCTTCCTTTTCTCCTCTGCTTTCTCTCTCGCTCCCTTGTTGAACTACCTGTCTTCTGCACCGACTGGTTTGTTAGCTACCCTCCCTCTGGGTCTCACTGGGTACCAGGCTCTGCCATGATCAGTCCCCCCTGCACTGCCTCCGTGCCTACCGCTCATTTAGGGGCTGTAACTTCAACCCCATAGTTCCCCTGCCTCCTTGCACTTACCAAGAGCTGTGCTACCCTGGCTGCACTACTCAGAGCTATGCTGCCCTGTTTGCACTTCCCCTTTCCGTCTCCCTAGCACTTCCCCTCTCTCCCCTCCCTCGCACTTGCACGATCTGAATGAAACAAGGCCTAGTAAGATCGTTTGTCCTGTCTTCCTTCTGTTTTCCCTCCCTTATCTTGTCATGCTTAGAAACACTTGTGTATAGACGTGTGTAAATTGCTTATCATATCATACCATTGTCTAAAATGCAAGTATGCAATCCGCTCCTCTCAAAATGGTGCCGATTTTACTTCTAGCATCAGGCTATCACTATTGCAAAATGCCCCCTTATCTTACCTTAGGCACACATTTGTGGTGTCCCATCACTACAAGACAACATAGCAAAGAAAACTGAACACATGCAATTGTGTTCAAAAGAAATTAAACTCAAAAAGAGGGACGTGCAACAAGTACACAAAGAATCAACAAAGAGAACGAAAATGGAGCACAACCAACGGTCAGTGTAGTCTGGAAAAAGTATGAGTGTAAAGTGAACGCAGATAAAGAAGTAGGAGAAGAAAGAGTGCAAAAACACAAACAGCAAGAATATAAAGATTACAAGAAACTAGGATGGAAGGTATACTGCAAAGGAGAGGGAAGAGAAAAAGACACACGCTTTAGATGTGGCTTTAGATGTGGCAGAGTTGGGCACTATGCTAACT
Source organism: Ambystoma mexicanum (assembly GCF_040938575.1). Taxonomy (NCBI): domain Eukaryota; kingdom Metazoa; phylum Chordata; class Amphibia; order Caudata; family Ambystomatidae; genus Ambystoma; species Ambystoma mexicanum. The sequence continues at coordinate 741,322,720 of NC_090927.1, read as the reverse complement.
CCAGAAATGTCCGCCAATAGGACAAATGTGTGCCTCATGTAAGATGAGGGTCATTTCGCAATAGTGTGCAGAAGTAAGAAGAGAGCTTCAGTAGTGCAAGAAGAATCAGACTCAGAAGAGGATCGAGTGGTAGTAGTACAATGGGACAGAGGTAGTGATCAGGCTCTTAAGTGTCCAAGCTGTGAGTGAATTTTTGAGAAATGGAAATTGAAGGTCATGCTTAACAGTTGTTTTCCATACACAATCATTACAAAAAACAAGTGGGAAGAATTGAAGAATAAGGGGCGAAGTTACGCAAATCTGACACAAAGAATCCTGGAGGATTTGAAGGATTAAGAATTGATATCATTGGTTGGATGAAGAGCGCAGTTAAGTTCAAGGGCAGGATGGCAGAGGTAAAGATATACGTCACAAAGAAAGGAGTACATGTGTCAGGATGGGAAGACCAGGCAGCTTTAAAAATAAGGTTAGATCCCTGCAAACCTGAACCAGATTTGAATGTCAAGAACATAGAAGATTTGCGATTGCCCTGTTCTCCAACCATTCTGGGATGGGGTAAAAACAAAGATGAACTGGATATTTCCAGGAGAAGACAACACAGATATAAAAATATGGCTATGCGGTTTAGAGAGGGCAACCTATATGAAATAGGGGGGATCAGATAACTTTTAAACAGGGCTGGGGAAGTGTTTTAACATTTCTTCAAAGTGACTATATGCTGCAATGGTGCCCACACAGACTGAGAATCTTGGACATATTTTGAAACAAAAAAGAGATGGATAAGAACTGCTATGCAACACTTGAGATCTCTCTGGCGGGGGAAAGGTGGCGGGAGGGGGGTGGGAAGTTTGGTATGTTAATGTTGTGAAAATGAATTAAAATAAAAAATAAATAAAAAAAGAACACAGAAGATATTATTGATTCAATGGGCAGTCTACTGAATTCTCAGAAGTGTTCCGAGCAGAGATGGGTTTACTGAAAGGGTACTCTCACAGAATTATATTGAAGCCAGATGTTGTTCCAGTCACCACAAGGAAGCAAGACCCATCCCATTTGCTTTAGTAAATAAAGTGGAAGCAGAGTTAGAGAGACTGGAGAATGACAATGTAATTGAGAAGATTGAATCGTCTCAATGGGTGAGCCCCATAGTGGAAACGAAAAGGAATGGCAAACCGAGGATTTGCGTGGACTTGAGAGATTTAAACAAGAACATCCAGAATGACAATTGTCCATTGCCCATCATTTCAGAAATGCTGAATTGCGTACAAGGGGCAGATTTATTTACAACATTAGACCTTTTAAATATGGGGTAGCACGTTTATGACACACACAGATCACAAAGCATTAATAGAGCCATTGACAGTAAGAGGAATGTGTAAAGCATCCCCAAGATTGCCCACAATGAGCATTAAGCATCAGGATTATAATTATGAGATTAAATATATGCCAGGAGTAAGAAAAAGAGTGGCAGATTTTCTTTCACGGTTGGCACTAAAACAGAAGGACATGCAGAAGTAGAAGATTCTGAGGAGGAAGTTGTAGCCATTGTTTTGGATACCATAAAAAGAGAAAGATGGGAAGAGGAATTGATAGGTGACGAGATTTCACAAAGAGTCACGAGGTACAATGCTAGCAAATGGCCAGTGAAGGGTGAAGTGAGGAAGGAGATGTTGCCATTCTGGCAGGTGAAAGGAGAATGCTCTGTAGAAGATAATCTCTCAGTCAGGGGAGGAAAGTTAATTCCTCCCGAAAATGTGAGAGAAGAGTTAATGGTGATGGCACATCAAGGGCATCCTGGATCTACAGATACAAAATAAAAATAAAAAACCGAAAGGTATTGTTGGCCAGGTATGGATATAAGAGGGGAGAGACTTGTGAGGAACTGTCGGCCTTGTCAGAATTCAGATAAGAGTTGCAAGATAAAAAAGCCAGAAGTCGTACAGATATGGCATCCTAGTGAGGATTGGGTACAAGTGGGTATAGATATTGTGGGGCCTTACAATATGTTGAGGCCCGGGAGGGCATTTCTTGTTGTGATGGTTGACTATTGCTCTAGATGGGTTGAATTACAATGTGTGCGTAATGTGAGTACCAGTGAAGTAATACAATTTTGGAACACATTTTCCGTAGTGACGGTTACCCTAGGAAAATTATCAGTGATAATGGAGTACAACTTAGAAGTAATGAAATGAGGAAATATGCTCAGTGAGTAGGCATTTTGTGGAAGTTTCCAGCAAATTATCAGCCCAGACTAATGCGTTAGTGTAAAGGTACAAAATGGTGTTTGGTGAGACGATAGAGCAAGCTATCACAAATAACTGAGCAGTGGATGAAGCAATTGCAGAGAGGTTGTGGACCATTAGGACATATCAGTCAATAGTGACACAAATGAGTCACCATTAAAGATGAGGCGGAGGAGAGAGGCCAAAAACAATCTACAGTAAGAAATGAGAGACAATACAAGGAAAGGAACAGCAGTTTAGGTTTCCTACTGGGAGATTGGGTACAGAAAAAAAGGGAGTTGCACCGCAGAAGGGAGGCTCAAAAGTGTTTGCAAATGCAGTGACAGTTGAAGAAGGTTCAATTTGGAATGCAGACAGGTTGCGTAAGTCGAGCACAAAGAATATTTGTGATAGTGAACAGAGAAAGGAGAAGGGGTACACATATTGATTGGATAAGCATTAAATGATGAATGCTTGTGAGTACAGCATTCCAAGGAACGGTGATCAGAGGGGTTATATGGAAATTGAGTGGTGGCCGTAGGGAAAAAAGGGAAATCAGTGCAGTGAAGAGGAGGGTGAGGATACCCCCAGCATGGTTAAAGGATTGTGTTATGAAATAAATTCAAATTATATGTGGCACGTTTTGGTTTGTGTTTTTCCTAGGTTCTGAAGGCTATTTTGTTTAAGAATAGTTCAAGTTTCAATGGTTGTGCTATCTGTTCAAACCTTTGCTTTAGTGGAAGAAAATGTCAATTAAAATGTTATTTGATGGAAGAGGGGTGTGTTGTATTTAATTATGTGAATGGAGTTCCTTGGAATTTATGTAATATGGAGTGTAGGGAGAAGGCGTGATGAAGGGACGGTTGTAGAGAGTGAGGAGAGATTGACAGGAGGAAGGAGGCACAGTTGACCGCTGGCTTTAATACGAATAAAGCTGTTACCTACCAACACTGGCTCCAGTTGTTACTGAGGTACGACCCTACAATTTCCCTCCCTGTTTCGGGGATGGAAATGCAAGTGTGACAGTGACCAAAACTGTGGCTGTCACACTTAAAGAAAAATCATGGCAGGGTCAGAAATGACCCTGCCATGATCTGTAACTCCCCCTGCACCTGTTTCAAAAAGCGCAGGGGCATGACCCTCATCTCTGGGCATTTAAAAGCACTTGCCATGTGTGAATTTGGGAGGCATTTTAAAATGCTCAAAATGCACCCTTATTTGCTGAAATATTCAATGGAGGGAACAAGGGCATCTGGATGAGCACATCTAAGATACACTCATTGAGATGCCCTTTGGGAATTGGTCTGCTCCTTTTTTTTATGCAAGTGAGGAGATGTGCTCGCTGAGCTAGGGTTCAAAATTCTCTTGCTTACATTTCCAGTGGCCCTTTCCCTCTTTTCAGCATCACTGATCAACACTAACAGCCGTGTTCAACACCAAGAATCATTACTTGCACATCCCTTGCACTGTATCACCTTCGGTCATAAGTACTTTGTTACAGCCTGAGTGATTCTATGGAAGCCTCCTTTCCTTGGTGGCTCAGTGGCTCTCCATTAACTTCTCAGCATTGCAGTCAAGGAGGACTTGGATACAACAAACCATAAAGAGGAACGTTCTTTTAATTTCTAATCTCTTGATCAAAAATAGCTACCATATGTTTAAAACGTTTTGGGCCAAGTACAACTAAGAGATGAAAACAGTTCCCACCCTGGGAGTTCTCAAAGACCAGCTCACGGAGGTTCATTTGATCCCCACACTCCTGTTGCCATTTCAAGTACTAACACCTTCCTTTTCCTGAAGAATGGGACACTTATTGGATAAAGAACTTTGTAATGGCTGTTGAAATGCCTGAGAAATGTTTTTCCCCGAAAGGTAGTTCCACAGACAGACATCTTCTGCCCGCCCCGTTTATTGGCGAGGGAAGTGTCCCAAGGATGAAGTGACGTGTGGGCACAGGCATTGCATATCAGAGACTGGGATGCCGGTGCCTTGCTCATCTCCCTCCTTAGTGAGAAGTACACAAGCACTCCTCCTCTCTTTTCTGCAGAAACCAGGCAGAGGTGGCAGAGAGTGAAGGTCCCTTGGGGAAGGAAATTGCATCTGTCTTCACAATATTGGGAAAATCGTGTAAATTAACGCCAGAGCAAGGAAAGGGGGAGATTAAAGTGGGAGAATATAGGGCCATTTCTGCTGGGGTACAGGCAGCAGTGCTTCCTGGCATTCCCCAAAAGGGCTTATGGAGCACAAGGGCACTGATGGGACAGGATTGCGGACTATGGAGACTGCATGCACAACAGGAGACCTAGAAAAGGTTGGTTGTAGCCCAGGGGTACCCGGACTGTGGACCAAAAAGCAGATTGGTGGACATTGCTAGTTGACAAAAATGGCCAGAAACATTGTGTTTGTGCTCACCGTCATTAGAAGGTCTTCCGTAGTGCAAGAGTGTGAGGCAGTTGGCATAAACGACGAGACTTCAAGGAAGCAGCAGGCTAGTGGACCTTTAGATGAATGTACCTTTGGTCAATGTAAGGGTGTCGAAGAAGGAAGCTGACACAAATGTGGCATGGTGGTGGCTATAAACTTTTTTTGTGTAAAAAAAAAAAGGTCCTCACTATCCCTATCGTCTAAAAGGGGTTTCCTTCCCTCAAAACTAAAACTAAAGAATCTGTCAGAATGTCAGTCAAAATGAATATTCACTGTCCCGTGTCACGACGTACTTCTATCCCTTAAACTACAACTAAAGAATAATCCAACAAAAAGTTCCTTCTCCAGGAGAATTTCTCCCTTCTCCTAATACTTGCATAATGACTTTTCTCTTGCAACAAGAATGCCGTGGCGAATGGCTCTGTTCTTCTGGTTTGTGGGTCCCACACAGCCTTTACACAACTCCTTTTCTTAGGTCAGGAGAATTAATCCCTTTCCCTGATATTGGTCCATACAATTTATAGTAAAGCCAGGGAATGACTCCCTTCCCTTGGCATCTTCAGCAGAACTCCTGGTTCTGGGCCAGGAGAATAACTCCCTTCTCCTGATATTAGTCTGTACAAATAACATTAAGACCAGGGGGAATGACTCCCTTCCCCTGGCGTCGCTAGAGTATATTCCAATGATTTTAAGCTCCTCTCCAGGAGAATGACTCCCTTCTGCCGGTATCCAAATAACTATTCCTCATGATCTTCTTGATGTACACTTTTCCCTGTCTTGGTGTTAGCAAAGTTCCAAATCCTTTGTTGGTGTTCAATGGGCTTATCTTGGTCACTCCTGCGAGCAAGTTCTCCTCAGATGCCCAGTTCAGTTACGTTGGGATCCCAGATCCTTCTCTGTTGGTCAGTGGCGTTATGGCTGCCACTGCGAGGAAGTTCTCAATTGCTCAATTCCCTTTTGTTGGGGTCCCAGACCCTTCTCTGGTGGTCAGTCGGTTTATTGCTGCCACTGCGATGAGGAAGTTCTCCTCAAATGCTTAGTTCGCACTTGTTAGGATCTCCAAACCTTGTCTGGTAGTCAGTGGGCTTATTGTTGGCACTGCAATGAGGAAATTCTCCTCGGATGCTTTGTTTGAATGGTTAGGGTCTCGGACCCATCTCTGGTGTTCAGTGGGCGTCTTGTTGCCACTGCGACGAGGAAGTTCTCATTGGATGCTTTGTTTGAATGGTTAGGATCTCCGACCCATCAATGGTGGTACGTGGGCTTATTGTTGCCACTGCGACAAGGAAACTTTCCTCATATGCTAGGTACACAATTGTAAGGGTCCCTGATAAATCTATTTTCCACTCCCGAGACCCCCCTGGCTCTATTGTACCTCCCGTTACCTTCTTAGAGACTGTGGTACACCACAGAGACTTCCTGGGACTGGGATTCGTCTCTCTGATCCTTTGGACTTCTCTCTCCAGCTTTAACAGAACTGCAGTGGTTTCATGCTCTGCTGTGCTGCTCTGCTCATCTCTCTTGTTTCGCATTTGGAGAACTCCCTTTTCACCTCGCTGGAGTCCTCTAATCTCCTGAGACTTAGGTCTGCCGAAAGCATTTTAAACTCCCACTGGTTTCCCGGCCTGTTGCCTCTTCCAGCTGGGCTTGACAGCTTTGTTAGTCCATTTTATTTTTCTAAACAATGTTGCCAGTCCCACCCTGGTGGATTGTCAAAGTCCTTTGTTTCTGTTGACAACTGGATCTGCATTCCTCCTCAGGGGCCACCTTGTACCAGTATGCCTATGTAGGCGTACTCCTCTTTCGAATGCCTCGTCTGCAGGATCTCTCTCTCTCCTAGCCACTCCCTTACTGTGGCTACCATCTCTCGCCCACCTGGGCAGATCTCCTCCTTCCTCTCTGAGTGGGTGGACCTCTCCTCTTCCCTGCTGGTCTCGACCACTCAACTCCTCCTTCTTGGAGATTTCAACATCCCCCTGCATGCTTTCTGTCGTTCCTCTGGACTCTTTCGCGACCTCTGTGACTCTCTCTCTCTCTCTCTATTCTCCCCTCTGGCCCGATTCACTCTGCAGGGAACACTGGATGTTCTGATCTCTTCAAACCTTCCCCTTTCTATCCCTCTCACCACTCCTCTCCTGGAGTGATCACTTTCTCCTTTCCTCCTAGCTCACTCTCTCCACCCCTCAGGCCAAGCCAACTCCAGCACTGCCACCTACCATCTCGAATATCTGTCCCATGTAGCGTGTGTCTATTGAGGCTTTTGCTTTCTCACACCCTCCTCGCCCTTCGGCTGATTCACACCCCAACACAGCCCTCTCTATGCTCCACTCTGCCATCTGATACTCTTGATGATCTTGGCCCTGTCATGAGGATCCGCTTGAAGCCCAAAGCCAAGTGCAACTCCTGGTACGACTCAGACCTCGTCACCCTTAAACGGAAGTGCTGGGTGGCTGAGAGGAAATGGTGTGCTCCCTGTACATCCTCTGGCAAACTCCAGCTCTCTGTCCGCACCAAGACGAGAGCCAACATCCAATCCAACGCGTCTTTGCGGCATCCAACAACTCGGCCAAACTCTTTAAAATCTGCAAGGTGCTGGCCAATCCTGCTGCAGTCTCTACCTCCCCTGTCTCCTCCCAGGCCCTCTGCACAGCCCTGGCTTTCCATTTCATCTCTAAAACCAGGACATCCTGTCCTCTCTCTCTTCCTCTCCTCCTCTTCCCTCTACTCCCCGCTCCTCCTCTGGCCATCCCTGCTCCCTCCTCCTCTGCCTTTCCCCTGTCCTCCCCAGACGAGGTTTCAAGAAAATTCAGATCTATGAAAGTCCTGTCAAAACAGGTTCTCCCATGTTCCTTGAAAACCATCAAGGACCACATTGACACTCTGGTTCCTGCTTTGGCCGACTTCTGCAACCACCCCTTTGCCACTGGAGTTTTCCATTCCACTCCCTCTTCTTAAGAAAACCTCTGCCGACCCGTCCTGCCCAGCTAACTATCGGCCAATCCCCATCACTCCTTTCCTGGGCAAACTTCTGGAAAAGCTGGCCATCTCCCAGCTTAATCTCCACACTGAATCTGTTGGTTGTCTCCATGATCATCAGTCTGGCTTCTGAGCTGCCAGAAGCACACAAACTGCTCTCCTGAACATCCGTGCAGACCTGCTCTCCAATCTCGATTCCAACACCCCCTGTGTTCTAATCTTACTTGATCTCTCTTCTACCTTTGACACGGTCAACCATGCCATCCTGCTCAACCAAATGTGATAACCTAGGTATCACCGATCAGGCCCTGCCTTGGCTGACTTCTTTCCTCTCCGATTGACCCTCCAAGGTCCAACTTGGGCCCTTCCTCTCCTCTATCTCTATCTCTACCTGCAGTGTTCCCCAGGGGTCTAACCTCTCTCCCTGGCTGTTCAACCAATACCTGGCACTTCTTGCCCACCGCATTGCTGTTCTCTACCCCAACTCTCAGTGCTATGAGGATGACACTCAGCTCATTTTCAGGCTCCCTTCAGTCATCTCTTCTCCTTCTCTCATCTCTGACAGTCTGTCTGTTATCCAGGAGTGGTGTGCTGCCAATGATCTCTGCCTCAATGACAGTAAGACTGAGATTCTCCTCTTCGGCACACTTGCTCCCTCCTTTCCTGTCACTCTCACGCCGGCCTCTCTTGGCCCTCTTCCTGCTCCCACCTGTAAAGCTAAAAACCTCTGGGTCATCTTCAACTCCCTCCTTCTCTCCTCACATCTCTGACATCTCTAAAAAGTCACACTACCAGCTGCACCTCCTCAGAGGTATTCTTCCTTTCCTTTCATCCCCCAGAAGCTCACCGTCTCCAGAGCTCTAGTTCTCTCTAGGCTGGACTACCACAACAGCCTCTTTCTAAATCTGCCTGCCTCTACTCTCCGCCTTCTGCAACTCATCCAAAACAGGACTGCAAGACTTGTCCTTGGCCTCAAGCCCAGGGATCATATCTCTCCAGGACTGAAATCTCTGCACTGGCTCCCATTGGCAGCGAGGATTAAGTTCAAAAGCCTCTGCATTGTCCACAAGGCCGCCTGGTGCCTCAATACCTTCAACTCTCTCTTCCTAAATATCTTCCTTCTCGAGCCCTTCGCTCATCTGCCTCCAACTCCCTCAGGGTCAGTCGCTTCTCCAAGCAACGAGTTGGTGGTAGATCTCTTTCTTCGGCAGGGGCCTCCCTCTGGAACAACCTCCCTGCTTCTCTGAAACTTGAAGAGAACCATCTCCGGTTCCAGAAGCACATCAAGACCTTCCTCTTTGGTTCTGCTCTCTCCTCCTCTCCCCTGCTGAACTCCTGGCTGAAACTGAAATTACACTGGTCACCTGGCTACCCTCTGTTCTCGGGCCTAGGTCCCCACCCCGCCAGTTGCACACCTGCACTGCCCCCCTGGCAAAAATCTGCACTTGAGGGCTGTTTCTGTATCCCTACAGCCCCCTACCAGCACCTGACACCTGATTCCTGCACTTACCCCTGCAGTTGCCACCACTTGGCTGCACTTTTTATTTATTGTATTTATTGTTTTTTATTTATTTTACTGTTATCCTATGTACTGCAATGCCCCCTTCCCTTTCCCCTCGCACTTTTCCCTTTCCCCCCTCCCCTGCACTTGCGCAATCTCAAAGTCACCTGACCTAGTAAGATCGTTGTCTCTGTCTTCCCTCTGTTCCCCTTCCCTTGCCTCGTCGTGTCTTGAAACACTTCTGTATAGGTGCGTTATAAATGCCATATCATATCATATAATATTATACTAGCACAGTCAGTGATCTTCAGGTTTTCTGTGCTCTTCTTCATCCTATTAAATTCTGCTTTAGCTATTATCCATGTGTTACAAACATACATGGGTTTACTCTCAATGAATCGCTCTGACTGGAGAGGTGGGCTAGGGAATGTTTGGGAGTTGGATTACTCAATGGGTTGTACCCTCTGTGATGATCCTTGATCAGACCAGATGATAACTGTGTGCCATCCACTGTGTTAACCTGTTCAGGCAACCTCTTCGACTCTATGGGTACCCCAACCGTGCCACTAATCCCCTGTCCATAAAGTTTCCAGTCACTCCTGAATCTATCATACAAGTGCCATCACACCTCAACCTACCACTTCAATGCAAGGATACATTGAAAGTGATGTGAGGTACTTCTGCCTGTAAGTTATTTGCCACCCGCTTCTCCTTCTCTGGATAGGGGGTACATTTTCACGGTCTTCATGGACAATTCCCAACAAAATGGGTTCTATCCCCACAATACAGACAGAGATTATTTTCCATTCCCTTCTCCTTTTCGTCTCTCGATAATGGGGCACAAATTCTACTCACTTTTTCTTGGGCTATAGTACTTCTTCCCTCGGTTTCTACCCTAGGTCTTTCCACCTTAAACCATGATCTGCTTTCCACACCCCTTTTACGCTACAACCTCCTCTAAGTCAGTCTAAAATCAACCGCAAAACAAGTTCAATTAAATCTTTGCAAGAAACGGGTCTGTAAGTGACTACTGCAAGATAATAGTTCAGTTCATCTCTCAACCTGCTACAAAATAAACATCCCTCTTCTCTTCAGGCCAGCTGCTTTATAGTAGCAAAGCACAAAATTGGGTAATATAGGTGACCAAATCCCTTCCTCCTTTTATCAATTCTAATAGTTCCCCATCAACACTCTGTGCTAGTTAGCACTGATCAAATATATTATTAGACTCTGCTTACCTATCCTTCTTACCTCGCGGTATTGGGAGGATAGCTCAGGGGTAACACTCTTGCCTAGGAAGCAAGATGACGAAGAGCAACACAGGTTTAATCCCAGGGTCCGTGTTTAGAAACCTCTGGGTATTAAGCGTGTTATAAATAAACAATTATATTTAAGATGAGCCAAATTTTGCAACTTGGAGGACCCAAGTGTGACCATATGGACTGAGCAACCTGCACCTTCGCCTGCCAAATATGTCAACACAAATACCACCTTTGAAGCGAAGACCTCAGCTCAGCATATAAAATGCAATTCACACTGAGTCCATAAAGTGTTACATTTCCTCTGATCCCCTCCAAATCCCCCATAAGGGGCCAATGGTGTCGCTTGGCAAGGTACACTCAAACGTCGCAAATACTTAGTTACCAAACTCCCCTGGCTCATCCTTGCTCGACCTCCGCGCAACCGACTCTGAGAATAATCCCAGAAGTTCCTGTTTCACATTTGACTCTGATGTCGATGTTTCTAAGGGATCCCGTGACTCACCCACCCAAAGACTCAACTCTTCCTATTTAGTACTAAGAGTGTGGGCCTCCCTCCTAGATGCCTTTACCTCCTCCTTCATTTCTCCTAACAATATCTGTAGGAAAGTTAGGGTTAATTCCTCAGGATCCATAACTACCCAGGCAGGGTGATCAACGTGGGCCTTTCATCTTGTCGGTTCCCAGCAAATTCTTCTTGCACAGGCTGCTGCACCATGCTAGCCCCACCAGAATGTTCTGCCTGCAGGTGCTGACTACTAGCAACAGACGACGCACTCCCGAAGATACACAGCAAGTGGACAAAGTAAGAAACTATCAGATTCCGACCAGCCTGTCCTCTCTCCTAGAAGAGCATTTTGTGGACACGCAGGTTACTTAGGATATTCAAATAAATCCTCTAATAAACCAGTGGTCCCTCCCCAGTGTATAATGGTTTCTTCTATACCGGGTAACATCTGCTTTGAGCTTAGAGGGTTTACTGACTTGAGGTCTTTTCTTCCACCTTATCTACCAAGAACCAATAAACCTCTTTTCTCTTTCCTTGTTTTGTACTGATTTCATATTGCTTTGATACTACTTTGAACATTAACCCTTTTTGACTATTTACATCAGTAGAGTTTATCTAATGTCTCTTTTTTTCAACATGCTTGAATGATCTTCTTTTTACATTATATTCTTTTATAAATTCAGAGGGCACTTTCTGCGGATTCCTGGAATCTCGCTGCATTTCAAAACTGCACCTTCTTTCCTTTGTTACGGTTGGGAACGCAGCGCAGCAATATGTTCACTTGACGTTGTGATGCGTACAATGATGCTGGTGTGACGATTCTCAAGGTGTCGTCACTTCTTCCCAAGGGAGAGCCCCTTCTCATGAAGCTAGGGAGGTGAGGCCGCTACCCAATAGTCTCCCTAGGTGTGGTTTAATGCGGGAGGACCTCCTTGGGGACAAAGACGACCATCTCGGGGTTAGCCCAGAGTGTAATAAAACAGCTGCACATTCTCTAACCCTTCCTTCCATTTCCAATCTTCTTGTTGAAAGCAGAACCATATACTACTGTGATACAAAAGAAACAAATGGTCTCGAAAACACTAAGACGAGGAAGAACACAGAAAACACAAGTACTGCTCCCAATACAGGTACTAAGAAGAGGTGGCCTGAGGAGGCATAGAGATCAACCTGCCAAAAGTAACAAGGGACTTTGACAGCACGCCCCTCAAAAACAGGCTGCATTGTATAAAAACAGACAATGGACTAGTAAAGTCATCAACCCGAAGTGTAGAGCTCAACTCCAGCACCTGCTGGGAGAAGCAACAGACGCAGAGGGTGTTCAGCGTGAGAAATCCAATATCAAGTTGCAGTCCAGAGGTGAAGGACCGAGGACATTAGTGATCGGCTGCGGAAGTCCTCACAGGGTTCCGCAAGAGTGAACCTGTGCAGAACGCTAAGGGCGAGAAGAGTCGAGCGGCCCGACAGCTGGAGATGCTGAAGAGCTGCAGAAGCAGACGTGGAAAGTCGGGCCAGCCGAGAAGGCGAACCAACATCCCTGGAAGCCCCAGTTTCGTACCAAAGCATGAACGTAAGTGAAGGGGATATGGGGACACAGGCAGGAGGCTTGCAAGCAATCCCCACCTGGCTTCATACAAGGCATACCGCTGACGGACTTCTGAAGATCAAGAGTGCATTCAACCTCCTTCTCCCCGTACCAGTGGGGAAGAGAAGCCCACTGGCCACCTGCGAATGGTCTGGGAGCCTGTGGACCACAACAGTGGGGAAGAGAAGCACACTGGCCACCAGGGAAGGGTCTGTGACCCTGTCCATCATAACAGTGGACAAGAGAAGAACACTGGCCATACAAGAAGTGTCTGGGACCTCCAACTCAAGTAAACTAAAGCATAGATGAAGTCTTCCTCATTATATTGGCAGAGATAAGTCCGCTAGTTACAAGAGAAGGGTCTGGGACCCTAACACGATTTGGGACATTGTTAAAAACAAGTCCCTGAGGCAAAGTGAATATCAAGTGAAAAGCAGCTAGAAGGAACTGTATCAAACCATGCCAGGAGAAAGGAGTCATTCTCCGGGCACCAGAGCAGAAGTGGTGATAGAGATGCCAGGGGAAGGAATTAATTCCCCCTGCCTTTGTGTTGAACTGTGCCAAAGTATAGCAAGAGAAGGGAGGTATTTTCTTGGTCCTGTATCGAGAGTTGAGCTGGAGACGGCAGGGGAAAATAGTTGTGTTGAACTGTACAAAGTTCTATGTACCAGTACAAACCCTTTTGGAAACTTTCAGTGAAAAGAATAAGAACATTTCACCAAACACGTGGGTGCAGGGGTGGTATACCAACCCTGCCATGAGGATGCAAAATGAACAAATAAGAAAACATTGTCCTAAGACAGAACAACCCTGTACACTGCACACCTTAATGCTGTATAAACAGCTATGTTAGAAATCTCAAAAACTTTTGTAATATTGAAAATACTTTTCCTTAGTTAAAGATACAAATTCAGGAAAAATTCATATAGATTGATGAAGCTTCTTTATTTTGCAAAGTTGACTGCTCAACACATTTCCGGGACAATATCCCCTTCTTCAGAAGCACAACTGTAAACATGATAATACGTTTGTACTTAATGTCAACATTTATTTTTGTTCTTTGACTTGCAACCACCAATGGAGGAGGAATCAGTTAGCTTTGATTTTCTAGAATAACGTCCCAAAAGCACATTAGACCTGTCTTTCCAAAACCTTGCTCTGAATATCTCTGAAAAACAAGATGTGAATCAATTCCAGAATATTAACTTTTAGAAAAGAAACCCATGTAATATTAAGAATACACAACTTATGCAGATTGAAAAACTTGCAAAAGATGAAAATATGATGATCAAACTGGCCAACAAAGGCAGTGCAATTGTGGTAATGGACTCGACATCTTACCATGCGAGTGGTTTATCATTGCTGGAGGACAAATCTACTTATATTAAGTTAGATTGTGAGCTGATACAAGCTATTAACTCTATGATTCAATCTGCCCCAGAAGTAGCAGTTAGTAACGCATGGATCAGTGTTAAAACAAAATACTTTTTGACCAATCAATTTCCTAAAACTTTGTTATTTTACAGACTCCGAAAGATTTACAAACATCAGATACAACTACTTTTGAGACCTATTGTGGAAGGAACAAAGAGCATATTTGACCCTTTGGCTATTATGTTGATAACATTCTGCAGCCTCTGGTAAAGGCAATTCCAACTCAGGTGATACCACACATTTTTGGAATTGTGTAAATGAGTTGAGAGATTTCAACAATGACTGGATCCTCTTTTCAATGGACGTATGTAGTTTGTACACATCTATTCCCCATAATGAGTGTATTGAAGCAGTAGAATGGATACTTCTAGAATCCGACGCAGTAAGGGCCAAAAAGAATTTGTGATTGAACTCATTTAGATTATTCTATTTAACAACTACTTCAGATACAGTTGTACCTCCTATGCCCAGGCATCCGGGACATCCATGCGTCCCACGATGGCCCCTACATGCGCAAATATTTGTATGTATTGTTTTGAGAAAACACATGTATTAGATCATCCCTATTGGTTTGAGAAGATGAAAATGAGATTCACCAACGCATTAAGTTTACATTAAACATTGGTTCACCTTATCTACATTTTCTTGATGTTCAACATTGTATTGAAGGACGTAAATAAAATGCATCTTTATATATCATAAGTCTACAGATGTGAATAATTTGCTACACTTTTTGAGCTTTCATCCAAGATCAATGACCAAATGTTACCATAGTCAACTCCTGAGGCTGAAAATAATTATCTCTGATTTTGAGGTATATAATTTAGAATGTGTCAATCCCCCAAATAAAGGTTCAGCCCGAGGTTGCCCCAAAGATGTTTTACAAGAAGCTATGGGGAGATCTCATACAGTCAAGAAAAAAACGTTAAGACCTAGTCATAAGAATACACACACCCCTCTACTATACACATCCCAATACTCCAGACAATGTACACAAATTCACGCATTATTAGGAGAAACTGGAAAACTTTCGATCATGATCCACAACTTTTGAAACTATTTCCAAAGCCACCCAGGATGGCGTGTAAACCTGGGAAGAACCTGAAAGACAGATTGATATGGGTGCAGAAAGTTCAAAAGGAAACATGCAAGAATACCTTCCAGTGTCTCTGCTGTAGCAACTGTAACAATATCATTAAAGGCAATGCTATTTCCCATCCTTACAGCGGTAACAGAATTGCACTAAGGGATTTTGCAACCTGCATGACATCAGGGGTTATCTATAGCATCAAGCGCGCATGTGGTTTACTAGATGTAGGCCAAACTTCAAGATCAGCTCTGATTGTTAGAGCACAAATCAAATATTCAGACTCATAATAACAAATCACTGGTTGCACAACATTTTTATGAGAAACAACACAATCGGCCTCATTACGAGGTTGCCGGTAACCCTGTAACACCAAATCTGGGGTCTGACTACCCGGTCCCACCGGGACATCACAAGTCCCGGCAGCGCAGGAAGTCAGGCACCGGATTACGTAAGTCCCCATTACCATAGAGTCCCATAGGACTCAATGGGAGTCAGAAGCACTGCTAACGTTGCTAACGGTGCCGGTGCTACCGTGACGGTTCAGCCTACCGGGGCTGATGCACCTGACAGGGTCAGACCTGTTGAGCGCAGCAACCCCGGCAGGCAGACTCGTAGTGTGGCGTTCTGGAAACAAGGGTGCCAGTAAAGTTACCGGCACCCTTGTTTCTAGACCGCCACTCTTGCAATGAGGCCCATTAATGTCTCACAAATAATATTTATGATATTGGAGGTAGTTAACATTCCAAACAGAGGTGGAGATCTACCCACACGTCTCTTATAACATGATATGTATTGGATACACTTATTTGATACAATACAGCCTAAGGGCTTGAATGAAGAATTCAGTCTACTCTGTTTCATATGAGGTTATGTGATTTGATATGGTCAGCCACA
This sequence comes from Ambystoma mexicanum, assembly GCF_040938575.1. Classification (NCBI taxonomy): domain Eukaryota; kingdom Metazoa; phylum Chordata; class Amphibia; order Caudata; family Ambystomatidae; genus Ambystoma; species Ambystoma mexicanum. The sequence continues at coordinate 741,306,827 of NC_090927.1, read as the reverse complement.
TATTTAGGCTACCTTGTGTTTTCAACATTCTTAAATGAAGCATTTACCTACAAGACTTGTAACATTGTAGAGGTAGTATTGGATGCCTTATTTATTCTGTTTGTTTTCCAAATATTTTCATATTATGGTTTTTTATTTCAGTTGCATATTTTCAACATCCTCAAATTAAGTATTTACCTATGAGATTTGTAACATTGTATGGATAGTAATGGATGTCTTATTTATTCTGCTTCTTTTTTAATATTTATGCATTATGGTTTGCATGTAACTATTTGTGACACTGTATTTTGTTGTGCATTTTGAATATAATGGAATGCTGATAGGGACCCAATGGCTGTAGGAATAAGTTTCCAAATTGTAACATTTGAGTCTTTCGCTGTACCATGAATGCATTTGTTATTCTAGTATAACAAATGGCATAGCATCACCATTATATTTTGTTTTCTCTACAAATGACAATGAAGTTACACAATGGTTTAGTGATCCCTTTTATAGATGGCATTTATTTATATCAACAGTTTACTAACTGCAACATTTATTTTGTGTAATGTCCTTTATGAGATGTGATGAACATTACCACTGTTTGTTTGTTTGTTACATAAAGTGATGTGTGGACAATATTCCATGATATGTGATAAGTGACATTTAGTTACTCTTTTTTTTGTTGTCAAAAAGTAATTTTATTAATTGTTGTTCCTATTTGACTTAACTGTCGCTTCCCTTTTTTATGATTCTTTCCTTTTTTCATAATCATTTTTTTAAAGAATTTGTGTCTGCATTGGATCGATTACTCGCATGTTTTACCAGTATCTTGACTTGGGTAACTACTTATTCCAACATGGCCGACTGGATTGGTTCAGCATTATTCTTTGTAGTCCATTCTCTATTTTTGTCAGCGAGAGGATCACGTGAATTTTCTAGCACGTTGCGTATAATGGTAATGATATAATGGCCCCAGTGGTGTGAGGTTGGACTTAGTTTTACAATTCGGCAAGTGTCTTAAACTTCGTTAGAATACTGACGGGTGGGTGTGTATACTAGCAATCCCTTTACATTGGGTGTTGGTTGGTCAATAAGGGCAAATGAGTGAGAATATATATGGTATGCTGATTGTATTTCCAGTTTCGTCTAATGATGGTGGTGTTCTTTTCCAAATATATTGCAAGGGATGTACTTGGGAGTTTGTCTACTATTGCAAATTGGGTTATGCAGAATTTGGCTGTAGCTGAATATTTTGGATCTAACCTGTGTTGTACTCGACCGGATCCATGAGGTATGTCTCCTTTTTCTAAGGCCATTTGCAGTTGGAACTCGTTATGATTATATTGACTACATGTTGTCTATTCTTTCTTTGTTTCTGTGGGATATTGTGAAGATGTGGTTTCATTTTAAGTGATTAGCCCGATGTCTGAGGACTTGGGCTACATATTTTTTTTTGTAGTTTTAAATATATTTTGTTTGTATACCTGGCGCTCTGGTGATATTCTCTTTTTATGTTTTTTATCACTGCTGTTACACATTACACTTTTACTAGGGATTTCATTTTGGTGAGCACTTTGGAATTGCTATATTTTGTATCTCTTTGGGATTTTAGAGTTTGGAGATCACGGTCATACACGTCCTTTGGTGGTTAGAAACCCTTTTCTTTCCTTTGTTTCAAATTGGACATCAATTATTTTCAACCTCTTTGTTGTATATAATACACGGCCCGCGGTAGCGGCTGTGTAGTCATGGTTAAGTTGCTCATCTCATAGAAAGACCACTTTTTGGCCGGCTTATAACTTCGCTCCACCTGGACGAATTCACATCAAACTTTGCAAACAAAGTATATGGGCCTCTCTGAATGTTTCAGGGAAGTTGGGTGAGGTTTAATGAAGGGGGGGCAAAGTTATTGGGGTGGTTCCACATTTTATTTTTTCCCATAGACTGAATGGAGAAAAACTTTGTGCAGGCCTACAGGGCAAACGGCTGGACGGATTTTCACCAAATTTGGACTGGAGTGTGGGGTGATGTCGGGGAACATTGGACGCACATGCTGGTTGGCTGGAGGGAAGCGTGCTGTGCGTCACAATTCTGTGTTACACCGCCATGTTCTATCCGTGGACAGTGTGGCGCAGAAAGGGCCTGGCAAACATACTTTACGCCATCTGGTGGTGGGAAGAAGGGATGGAAAGGGTGCGGGGTGAGAAGTGGTTCATCTGATATATCTCATTAGGTGGAAGAAGACGGTGGTGTGCCTGCAGTATCCGTGCATACTGCACCAATTTGCGGGTACCTCCAGAGGCGAGTACCTTGTGTGGAGAATGCAGGCAGCCTTCGTTACGGTATAAAAGCTCGTGCGGCAACCTCTTTCCATGGTGACTGGTGGCAGGTCAATTGCAGTGGAGAAGTGCATTGCACATGACAATAATATTTTAACATAGCGTGTACTGTGTTGTGTTGCGTGTGGTAAGCCCTTAGCCCCTTACATGCATGGCTGGAGGCCTTACACCGACAATTTTGTGCCCTGGTTGCAAGTAGGTTTGACATTGTGTGTGTAGTTTGTCAACATTGCATACATTGTTGATTCCATGGGTGTGGTGATTGTTAGCATATCATACAGTATTTACTCCATGGCTGGAGCTCATGGAGTGAACACTCCTGCCGTGTGTCAACTGAGTGCAATATTCAAATGCTTTGTGCATAGAAGTGGATAGGGTTCAACTTCATATTTTATCAGCTTGGGTAGTGTCCATTGCACGGAGTGCTGACTACTGTACTACACTATGAAGTATTGGTTTTGTGCACTTAATAAGGTGCTGGGAGCAGCGCCACTGTTGTGAAGATTTTGTGGTTCGGTTGGCAGTAACACCATAGTATGGGAATGAAAGTGGGTAGGGGTGCCGGAGGCTGTGTTATCTTTGTAGATTCTGCTAACTGTTGTATGTTTCCATGCATAGCTGTATTATGGTGCGCAGATTGGGTAGGAGTGCCGGTGGCTGTGGTATGTTTGTGGATTGTGGTACTTGGTCACATGTTTGCATGCATGGCTGCATTACGTTCCGGTGGGTGTGGCCAAGGCCTAGACTCTTGGGTGCATGGGCAAAGGCCATAGGCCATGCACCCAAGAGCCTAGGCCTGGATCACACCCATCGGAGCCATGCAGTTTTCACTCTGCATCTCTCAGAGGGTGGTGACCTTTAAAGAATGGTTGTGGAGAACATCTTAGACTTGGTAGCGCACCAGAAGTCAGCTGACATGCGTATATTGTTGGTTCAATGGGTGAGGTGATTGTTGGAACATCCTACAGTTTTCGGTGTATGGCTGGAGATGCTGCCGTGACAAGCCCTGCCGTGTGCCGACTGTAGTATTGGAATACTGTCAGTATAGAAGAGGGTAGGGTTGAACTGGTTATTCTATGTACTTGGGGACTCTCCTTTGTGCAGATTGCTGGGAGAAGGCCCACTGTTGTGAAGATTTTGTGGTTTGGTTGGCAGTGACACAATACTTTGTGAATGGAAACAGGTAGGGGTGAAGGAGGCCGTGGTATGTTTGTGGATTCTGCCAACTGTTACATGTTTCCATACATCGCTGTGTTAGGGTGCGGGGGTTGGATGGAAGTGCCGCTGGCTAAGTCACTTTTGTGGATTGTGGTACCTGGCCACATGTTCGCATGCATGGCTCCATTATGTTGTACTGGGTGTGGGCAAGGCCTAGACTCTTGGGTGCATGGCCAAAGTCGTGATGGGTGCCGCTCTGGATGATTTTGGACGCTGAAATCGTGGATTCTTTTGCATAACTTTCTACTGGAGGTGCTTTGGAAGCACTCGTGACGTGTACTCAGAGTGTTTAACGGTACATATGGAGTGCTGTACAGAAATGATAGTTTTGGATGCAGAGGTCTGGATGTGATTAGTGCATGCATGTGTGAATATTTCACAATACCCAATGAGGGAGTGCTGCAAAAAGAACAGTGGAAAGGGAAGAAGGACTGTCCCTGCTTTACTGGGTCACGGCCCTCACTGTGGCTGGAAAAGCGCAGGTGCCACATCCTGCCCTTCTGAGGATGGTGGACATGGAAATGGAACTGTGGGGATTATCCAATCAGGTGTTCAGGGTGTGGTTCACAGGAAGTGGCAGTACTATTTTTTCCCACTGCTCTGTCTAGTGAGGTTTGCAGAGATGGAGAGATGCACAGTGCTGATCATGGGTGATACCTTTGTGCAAGATCTGCACAGGTATGCTGTGCAAAGAGGCATTGCTGCTAATTTCGCGTTAGAAGTAGTGGAGGCTTTGTGGGGCAGTCTCTATGAGTGCAGTTTGGCAGTATGGTTCACCTTTGCAGATATGTGGCCTCTGTCACTACTGTTGATGTTGTGGTGGTGCATTACGGTGATCTACATTTGGGTTACATGTCGTGTGGACATTTGCTCCGTCACCTGAAGAAATTGACGAATGCAGTGATGTGGATTTTTTCCACTGCCAAGGTGATTTTCTCATGCATACCAGCAAAAGGAGTATCGGACCATGCCGGTGTCATTTGTCCCCAGCCAGAGCTCGGAAGGTGTCTTAAAAACAGAAGCATGTGTGAATTTATGTCCACTGATGAGATGTACTCCACCCGCTATGAGATCATGAATTCGGAAAATATGCAGTGTTTCCATGCAAATGGCATTTCTTTGACCGCCATTGGCAATGCTATTTTCTTTGACACTGTGCAAGAAGCGTTGACCAGAATTCGGTTAAAATGTAAGGCGGAGAAGAAAACAGCAACTCATATCAAGAGAAAAGACAAAAAATGTCAGAGCCACCACTAAAGGCCAAATCCCCCACCCTGTTTCAACTTTCTTCCCCCTCTCGTTCCTAGCAAGATAACTCTGCGGTAGTTTCAGGATTAAACGTGTCACATCCGGGTCTTCTCAGGATGGCAGCCATGGCAATGGGGCTGTGGAGGCTAAGGCATTGCTCAATAAGGTTTCGGGTTGTGGTGCGTACGCAAAAACTGTGGCAGAAGGTCTATTTGTACAGAGAAATGCAGAAGCAGGCAGTTGAAGTGTGCAAGGTAAGGGGAAGGCATCCTATTTGAATGTATTCACTGTATATACTTGTTTTCCGTTGCTTTACACATTTTGTAGGAAATGGGTTAGTGCGGAAAACAATTCTGTGAAGTGTGCACGGTAAGGGGCAGGCATCCTGTTTTAATGCATGCAATGTGCGTACTTGGTTTAGGTTCCTAAAATACATTCAGTGCTGCTTTTGTGCGATATTTTTACGATTTATGTAGGAGATGGGTTAGTGCAGAAAAAAATGTGTAGCATTGTCGGAAGGAAAGATGAGAGTTCCTGTTTGGATACTACAATGGCTGATATGGGTAAATGAAAACATTGAAAGCATATACCATTGAAGTGGCACTTGATGGTAGGTGATGGGAGAAAAAAACGTATGGGCCTCATTAGGAACCTGGCGGTCCCGTGATGAACGGTGCCGGTAGGATGCCCTATTACGAGGCCTGCTAGCGGGTTCCACTTTTCACGTCTGGTCTAACCAGACGTGAAAAGCGGGACCTGCTAGTAGGCCAGAATGCTAACAACGGGCCCATCATTAACGGGCCCGTTGTTAGCATCCTCTCCATTCCCATTGAGCCCTACCGGGCTCAAATGGGAATGGGGATTGATTTTTACCGGGTCCAAGAAAAGGGCGATTACCTGGTCCGCCAAGGTCAGCATAACCCAGTTATTGCCCTTTTCTTGGACCCAGTAAAAATTCATTACCGGCGGCAACTGTGCCCTTAATAAGGGCACGGCTACCGCCAGGGTCGTAATGAGGCCCAATGTTTTTTAAGTACGTTATGGACGTTCAGTGGCAGATGCCGTGCTCAGAGGCACTTATAACAGAGTTGTAAACATACTGTACAAAAAGTATTCATACCTCTACTTTGTGGTGATGGGTGCCTATGTGGATGAATGTGGATGCAGAAATCTTGGATAGTTTTACTGAACTTTCTACTGGAGGTGCTTTCGAAATTCACACAACACTTGCAGTCTGACTGAATGTGTAGCAGTACATATGAACGGACAGTGTTAAATGCTGATGTCTTGGCTGTGATTGGTGGATGCGTGTGTGACTATTTAACAGTACCCAATTTGGTAGTGCTGGACAAAAAATAGTGGAAAGGGAAGAAGGACTTCTCCTGCTTTACTGGGGCACCGCCCTCGTGGTACTTGGGGAAGCGCACTTGCCATAGTCTGAGCTTCTCAGCATGCTGGCCAATGGGAATGGGACTGTGGGGATTATCCAATCAGGTACTGAGGGTGTGGTTCACAGGAAGGGGCGGTAATACTGTTTTTCATTACTCTGCGTAGTGAGGCGGGCTGACATGGAGAGATGGACTGTGTTGATTTTGGGTGAGGCCTTTGTGGTAGATCTCCACAGGTATGCACAGGAAAGAGACTTTGATGGTGATTTCGGTTTGGAAGGAGTGGAGGCATTGTGGTGCGCTGTCGATGTCTGCAGTTTCAGCCTTCTTCTTGCACTTTGCAGAGAAGTGGCCAGTTTCGCAACTGTTCATGTTGTCGTCGTACAGTACGGCGGCATGCATTTGGGTTATGTGGCTTGTTCACGTTTGTTCCATCAACTGAAGAGGTTGATGAATGCAGTGAAGAGGCTTTTTCCCACTGCCCAGGTGGTTTTCTCAGCCATACCACCAAGAAGAGTCTGGGACTATCCTACTGTATCTTGTTCCCAGCCAGAGGTTGAAGGGTGTCTCATCAACAGAAGCATGTGTGATTTTTTCCGCTCATGGGATGTTCTTCTGCAACAATGACATCAGCAATTCTCGAAATGCTGAGTTTTTCCATGCAAATGGCATTTCTTTGTCCAGCATTGGTGATGCTCTTTTGTTTGCCCATCTACAGGATGCATTGAAGAGTTTACTATAAGAAGGGGAGGAGGAGAAGAAAACACAAAACACTACAAAAACCGAAAAAAGAGGTGTTTCTCTAGAAGCACCTAAAAAAGAAAAAAAAGAAAAAAAAGGGTCTTTTCAAAACCACCACTAATGGCCAAATCCCCTACCCTGGTTGCAATTCATTCCCCCACGCCCGCACACAGCACAGAAGCCACATCCAGGGCTTTTGAGGATGGCGGGCATGGAAATGGGACTGTGGAGGCTAAGGGATTGCGCACTAACAGTTCTGAGTGTGGTGTCTACGCAGAGGACTGTTGCACAGAACTGGTAGTGTTAGATGGAGAGCTCTTTAATGTTATTGGTGGATGTGTGTGTTATTATTTAACAGTACCCAATGAGGGCGTGCTGGAAAGAAGATAGTGGAAAGAGAAGAAGGACTGTTCCTGCTTTACTGGGCCGTGGCCCTTGCGGTACTTGGGGAAGCGCACATGCCACATAATACTGTTTTCATTATGCTGTCCCAGGGAAATGGGACAGTGGTGATTATCGGTACTGAGGGTGTGGTTCACAGGAAGGGGCGTTCATACTTTTCTCCATTACTGTGCGTAGTGAGCCGTGCTGACATGGTTGCCATTACTTTACATTAGGCCTCGAAGGCAAGAGACTTTCAAGTGAAATGAAACTTGGCCATCGAAGGCCCTAATAACTAAAAGCTTGAGGGTTAAAAGCTGAACTATCATTTTGTGCTAGAAAAGCCAGAGAGTGTTTCCTGAGAGCTGCCATTGGAACTGTTGTCTGATGCTGGAGAAGCCCGAGACTGTACTGTGCTCCAAGCTACCATCTTAACCCGTGTCGAAGACGTGGGGAAGGGAGACCCAGGCTACTACATCCTGACATTTTATTTGAGAACACTTCTTTCTTTTCTTGAGATCAATCCCAGACCCCTTTTTGTATTAGTTGTGACGTTTGACAATAGGTTTCTTAGTATAGGCCCTTTTGTTTTGACACAACGCCACCAGGACTGTCTTATTTTTCCTTTTGATGGTTGACGCTTTCACCCATCTTAGATTTAGGTTTAGATTAGCTTTTTTTTCCAACCTGCATACAGCATTCATTGTTCAATAAACACCCTTGAACTGTGATCACTTGTGTCGGTCTTACGTGTTGTCACCATGAGTTTCTCACAGTGAGCCTCAGCACCGCAAGGATGAAATCGAATTCAAAAGCAACAAGAGTGTTTGCTTGAAAAGTGTGCATGTGCGTTTATCACAGAGGAAAAAGAAGCAGCTTAGAGTAATAATGCCGCCTGAACTGTAATAAGCGGCATTATAAGCGCGGGTAAGAGCGAAAGACAGAGGCAACATTGTGTTTGTGGTTACCGTCGTTAGAGGGTACTCTGGAGCGCGAGAGCGGGAGGTAATTGGGCATCAAGCATGAGACTTCGAGTACGCATCAGCCTAGTGCACATTAGATGAAAGCACCTTTGGTCGACTACATTGTGTGCATCACTACGGCAAGTGCTCAACATCCCACAAGATTCTGAGGCACAGTTTTGAAACACGCTCAGAATCCAGGAATCCACAGTTTGCATTTATAAAAGAATGTCATATAAATAGAAGAGGAACCGTTCAAGCAAATCGAAAAACAAAAGACATTACATAAATTCTAAAGATGTAAATAGTCAAAAAGGGTTAATGTCCAAAGTGTTATCAAGAGCAATAAGAACTCGGTACAAAACAAGAAAAGAGAAAAGAGGTTCATTGGATCTTGGTAGATAAGGTGAAAGAAAAGACCTCAAGTTAGTAAACAGTGCATTAACTATCCAAAGGAAAGAAAGGACCTCTAAGCTGGAAGCAGACGTTATCAGCTATAGAATAAACCCTTATCCACTGGGGGAGGGAATATGTTTATTAGAGGATTCATTTGAATATTTTAAGTAATCTGCGTGAACATGTTGTCTTGTTGCAGATCCAAGACTGAGTCCACCAAAGAATCTTCCAGGAGAGAGGGCAGGATGGTCGGAATCTGATAGTTTACTACTTTGCCCACTTCCAGTTTGTTATTTTGCCCGTCTTCCCAGGCCCTTCGGGGGTGTTGTGTATGTTGCTGAATACTGTGCAGCTGCAGGCAGAACATTCCAGTGGGGCTAGCGGGGTACACCAGCCTCAACTGGAGGAATATGCTGTGACTTGACAATTGCAGGTGCAAGTGTTATTTGAGGAATGTGATTTGACTGGGATGTTTGAGGTGTAATGAACCAGCTGGGAAAAAAAGAGGAAGCAAAGTATCTAGGGAGGGAGCTAAAAAAATGAAAGATTCAAAATTGGGAAAGCGAAGTATAAATAAAGTAAATCACAGCGTTATATAGTAAATGGACCTGCCGAGAATAAACAAAGCCTTTCTTCCAGAATAAGTGGCCCGTAGTATTAGTTATGCCATATCTTCCAACATACCTTTCCATGTGTTGCTTTCACCAATATCTAAAATATCTCAGATTGTCAGATAGTTCAACCAAACAGAAGGGTTTAATTTCAATCATACTACATTAATGTGACATGAAAGACTGACAATAGGGCAGTTATTCTCTTTTATATTCATCTTTCACCATATATATTTACCAAAACAAATGCACATTATCTCTCATAAGTAGATTTCTGAAAACCAGTCCTCAATCGCTTTTAATTATGAAATGCCACATATTTTAGTTCCAAACCCATTTTTTAAAAGAACTGTCTACATTCGCAATTATATGTTTGCAGGACCTCAGACCAAGGAGACACCGCTCACCTCTGTGAACTCTTCTATTTGCTTTTTGATGTGCAGAAATCGCTCCACTTCCTGGTGGATGGCAGGAAGCCCAGGATCAGCCGCTAAAAACCCTTTGCACTGGCCGTTCATGTCATCCTTCCACAGGAAATCGTAGCAGCCCAGATGGAACACTTGGTTATTGGCAGCCGGCTTCAGCTCTGAAAACAAGGTCCATTGCATGATTAACATCGGTTCATGGCCAAGGACAAGAGCTACCATCGAAATCCCCTGCACTTTATCTTGTGGAAATTATACATGCAAAACAGCAACCATACAGTAAGGGCATTGTTAGAAGTAGCCACTGAGTCCCATTAGGCTTTACAATTGGTGAAATCAGACAGTAGCCTCCACTAGCATGGGTGTGCCCTTGCCAGATTTGGAAGAGGTAAAGGTCACTACCACCCCGCCCACTTCCAGCACAAATGGCTAAAATAATACATTAAGTATATGCATGCTCAGTAAAGAGTATTCACCCTCCCTTGTAAACAGTATTTCACTGTAATGAAGGCATAGCTGGTGTCTGATAATCAGGCATGGACTGGTCTACAAAGAGACGGGGAAATGTGCAAGTGATCCTCTGCGCCAAGGGCCTCTTTTGTGTGGTTCCTCTGCATTTTCTACATTGCTGCATGGCTCACCTCACGCGCAATGATGATGTGAACAGAACAATTTACAGTGGATGGGACACAGAGCTGTTTGTTTCTTGAAAATTAGAAATGCACTGCACAACACTTCCTCCCAATGTAGGCACTGTTGGGTGAAGACGGTGGGGGTCTGATTGGGGGAACGCTACAGTGCATTATGGTACAGTGTAGCATTTGCAGAGACTTTGCTCTTAGGGGCAAAGTATGCTAGTCTGTGAGGAATCCCTGTACTGGGAGACTTTCTGGTAGCTGCTGAAAGGGCTGAGGCCCTATTCTAGAGGAACTCTGTAATAGTAGTGGAGGCAAATGCAAATAATCTTGCAATGATACGCTAAAGGTCAATGTGATCCCTAGGCCATTCCCTCTGTTCCGGAGAGAACAAGCACTGCACGCATGAGTTTCGATCCGG